>NW_012101687.1:2821010-2861550 GCF_000951045.1 Mandrillus leucophaeus | reverse complement strand
TTTCACCGTGTTAGCCAGGATGGTCTCGATCTCCTGACCTCGTGATCCGCCCATCTCGGCCTCCCAAAGTGCTGGGATTACAGGCTTGAACCACCACGCCCGGCCACTTCCTGCTCTTTTACCTGACTGTCTAGGTGGGGAACAGAACAGGAGCAGATGAGGAACAGACAGTAAACAAATAAAAAAACAAACTAACCGGATTGTTTCAGGTAGTGGGAGTATTATGAAAAAAATAACTAAAATGGGGACTGTGTTGGGAGTCCTTCAGTAGAGGGGTAGCGTGCCCAGGAGTAGGCATGGGGTGCTTATTTAGATCAGGAGACCAGGTGCTGTTTGACCTGGGACCTGAAGGACAGGAAGGAGCTGGCCATGGGTGGACGCTGGGGCTTTTGCTCCAAGCAGAGGGCTTGAAGGCTTGTATAGAAGAGGACAGTGCGACTGACCCTAATGGGCTAGGGAGAAAGAGGCTGTAGTAGTGCCCTAGGGTTTTGCCATAAGAAAATACCACAAACTGGGTGGTTTAAAATAATAGAAATTTATTCTCACAGTGCCGGAGGCTAGAAGTCTGAAACCAAGGTGTCAGAACCAAGGTGGTTCCTTCTAAGGGCAGTGAGGGAGAATGTGTTCCCAGCCTCTCTCCTAGATTCTGCTGGCTTCCCTGTCATCTTTGGTGTTCCTCAGATTGTAGATCGATCACTCCAATCCTCTACCCTCACGTGGCCTTCTCCCTGTGTCTTTTCACATAGCCTTCCCGCTGCGCATGTCTGCAAATGTTCACATTTCCCTTTGTTATAAGGACATCAGTCATATGGGATTGGATCTACCCTAATTTTAACCTCGTCTGAATTAATTATCTCTTTAAAGACCCTGTTTCCAAATAAGATCAACATTCAGAGGTAGAGGAGATTCGGACTTCAACAGATCTTTATGGAGAGACCCAATTCAACTCCTAACAGAGGATATGGAGAGGAGTTGGATTTTATTCTAAGCACCCATGTGAAATGCCTGGCACAGTGCCTGACACGTGGAAAACAATGAATTTTAGCATCATTATTATGCAGAGAATTTATTTAAAAATGCAAAATTTAACAGGAGAGTCGTTAAAAACACAAAATTGGATTATGTCACTGCTCTGGCTAAAATCTCTCCAATGGCCTCCTTTTGTACTCCAAAAAAATTCCAAGTCCTCATAGGGCCTTCAAACCCCCTAGGGTCTGAGCTCTTGGTGATCTCAGACCTTGTCTCCCACCAACCCCCACCTGCTCCGTCCACTCCATTCACCCTGGTCTCCTTGCTTGTCCTCAATCACCCCAAGTTGCCCCTCCCACCTCAGAACCTCTTCCTGTTTGTTGCTTCTGCCTGGAATGCTTATCTCCCACTATTGGCAAGGCTGGCTCTGTAATGTCGTACAGCCTTCACCTCAAATACCTCCCAACCTCGCCCAGAGAGGCTGTCTCCAAGTACCCTCTTTAAAATAATGCCCACATCACTTTCCATCTCCTCTACTGAACTTTTCCTCATACCTTTTACAACTACTTAAAATTATTCTCTCTCTCTTTCTCTCTCTCTCTCTCTACACACACACACACACACACAACTACACTATATCTAAAAATATGTAATTAATTAATTGTGTCTGTCCTTGCCACCATAATGTCAGCTCCATGAGGACAGGGAAAGGTAGGCTCGACGGCAGAACCTCGGCCCTTAAGAACAGCGCCTGGCACCAAGGAGATGCTCAATGTATGTTTGTTGAATAAATGAATCAAGGGTGCTGATGCAGTCAGGAGTAATGAGGTGGTTGGTGAACCTATTATCATTCAAGTGCAGTCTTCCCTGTGTCTGTACCTGCAGCCCATGCATTTCCCACTATATTTTTGTTTCACCAATAATGAGCCTTGGTCCCCTATAAACTTGTCTTTATTCATTGTAGAGCACTCAGAGATGCATATTTAAAAGGCATATTTTTATCTCCGGAACATGGAGTTCAACAGTGTGTTTCTATTTTATTTTGTATTTTTCATCTCACTGTTGCATAAATCTGAGTTATGCAGGGATGGGGAATGAGATGCCTTTAAAATACACCTGAATACCTACAGATGCTCTTTTCTGTACTGCAGTGGTAAAGGGATTCCTGAGCTCCGAAAGAGTAATTAAGTCAGACAATTACTGGGAATCTAAAACATTTCCCTCTATAGCGTAGAAGTAAATTAAACAGCAATCAAATAGGAAACAGAAATATTTATCGCAATTCGAAAAGTGACTTCAGATGCACTCTGAACCACTCAAGAAAATTAATGAAATAGCTTTAGAATCCCATGTCCTTGTATTGCTTTGACTATAGTTCCAAAGATTATAACACAAGTTAATCATTTATTTTATAAAACTGATTTAAGAACAAACAAATTTTGACTATTTCCAACCTTCAAATCAGTCTTTGATGGAAGAAAATCTGCCATTAACAATATTCAAAAGAACATGCTATAAGTTCTTAATTACAAAAACACAGCCCAAAAATATTTTGGAAAAGGCAACATTGCTGAAATAATAGCTTTCCAATGTGACTGCTCAATTAAATGCAAAAATTTTGCTAAGATTTCTAAAATACACACACATCTCATGATAAACTTACACATACTTAGTTTGTGATACATTAACTTTTCCAATATACATCTTAGCCAATATAAAATGGTTCATTACAACTTTTACAAATTACAGTAGTTATGACAGAACTATATATTCTCCAGGAAAAAGAAAAAGGAAAGATTATCTAATCTGATAATGCATGGTACTGGTCAAGCATTTTAAACTATGCAAATGGTTATAAAATGTATTTCATTATTATATAACTCCATTAATTGCCTTAAAGTTCTTACTTTTAAAAAGAGGCCTTCCTTAAGGGTATTTATACAAAAGACATCCCTGATTAAATGCCGTTATAAGTAATGAAACTATTAAGAGGAAGAAGGATGGGAGGGAGGGAGGGAGGGAGGGAGGGAGGAAGAAAAACAAAAACTTCTGCGTGACTTAAAGATTTCTAAATCTCAGTCAACATACCAGTAATTTCAAATAGTATTCACTACAAACATTTTAGCAAACCAAATCATGAAGCCTTTAGAGTTTCATTCCCAAAGTTGATTGGCAGTGAATTCAGATGCTTATCATGCGTATCTCTTTTGAGCTGTTATTATATTTATCATTTGAATTTAGTAGCCAGTTCACCTAGGCTGGCCCATTCCTTCAAGTCAACACTCTGATATTTTTTTGTATGGCTTGGATAAGCAACTTCAAGTAATTTACCAGACAATTCAGTCCAAAGAGGCAAATCAGTAATATACACAAGCTCATTCATTATAATCTCAGAAAAAGTCACACTGGTATATTATAAATAATTGCAGCCTGGGAGACTAATAAAGAAAGGCAGCCTTAGAAAGTTCTCTGCATCATAAAATGCTCCCCTTTATTACTTTGCTAAGGCTTGTTTGGGCTTCATTCTATGTGACAAAGATTTTTCATAATGGGCTGGTAAATGCCCCATGGCGTATTTCAAGGAAAAGAAGATAATGATTAATGGTAGGATAGCTTTATGCTAAGGTCAAAACCCCTTTTGTGGAAACAAATAACACACAAGTTTCTACTTACTGGAGAAGAAATGAGAGGGAGGAGGGGTTCCATTGTAGATACAATAATACAGAGAATGTGTCTTACTCCAAATCGTTTCAGAGACGTAGACTGCTCTAGAAACCTGGAGCTAGTTATAGAACACTGGTCTTGAAATGAAACTGCCACTGGGGAGAAATGGAAACAGAAAGGCTTAAATACATTCCCTCAAAGCTCCTCAGGGCTTTTCTTTATGCCCAAGGCATTTCTGGTGGAAACAGCCTTAAGAGACAAGAGTGTTGTTTTAAAAATTCCCCTTGTTTCTTTGGAACATTGAGAGAAATGCTGACATACTTTGGTTCTTCCACACCTGCCTGCTTTTTGAGTAAAATTTATTTTTAAAATATTTTATTTATCTCTCAGTTGGCAAAATCATTTAATTTTGCTACTCTTCTAAAATTTATGTATTTATTCAATATTTCAGCAATTTTAAATCTTCATAGCTAAATGTACTTCTTAATCATTTACACAGATGTACTTATTGAGGTCCTACTAGGTTCTGAGGATACAGCAATGAAAACACTGCCAAGTCCCTTACTCTTCTGAAGGTTACTCTGTAGTTAGGGGAGAGGAAGAACTAAAAATAAATAAATAAATAAATAAACAAACATTAAAATAGCAGGTGGGACTAATGCTGCAAAGAATCAAAGTAGGGCAGTATGATAGAGACGGACAGGTGGCTACTGTCCCTCTCTATCATAGAGGACGGGACTGACCGGTCAGGAAAGTCCTCTCTGATGAGGTGAACAGCTGACCTGAGAATTGAATGACAAGAAGGAGCCAGACATACAGAGATCAAGAAGAAAAAGCATTTCAGGCAGGGGGAACAGCCAATGCAAAGGCCCAAATGCAGAATGATTGTGGTCTCTTCTGGGGACAGGAAGAAGATCAGGGTGGGAAAGTGGGATGGAATGAGTTCAGAGGAATAGGCGTAGACTAAATCCCAGTCCGGACATTACAAGCTATGGCTGGATGCTTGATTGAATTGAGAAACATCAGAGCAACACATTTTCATCTGATTCTAGCCTCTTGAAATTAATACTTCTAATCCGTCCCCTTCCAAAATAGCCTGCACTTCAGTGGCACGTGAATTGATTCAACTTCCTTGTTCAAAAATTGTCTTATAGACACCATCTGCTTTATAGAAAATGTTCAAATTATTTAACTTGACATTTACAGACCTCCAAAAACTTACACTAGCTAACCTATCCACCTTTATGTCCCCTGCTCCACTAATGAATACTCTCCTTTAGCCAAACCTTTTCTTCAACACTCCTTTTATTTTATCCTCTTGATTTTTTTCTCATGCCATTTTCTATTATTCAGAAAGAGCTTTTCTTCCTCTCACCGAATTTATATCCACTTTTATTCATTAAAATATTTTTGTAACTAGCAAAAGAAAACCCAACACAAAGTGGGTTAAACAAAAAGAAATTTATTGGCTCAAGTAAACTAAAAGTCCAAAGTAAAACACACTCAGGCACAGTTTGATTCAGAGGCTCATGATGTCGTTTACTTTGAGATGATCTTGGCTCTGTGTGTTGATTTCGTTCTCAGGTTGGCTTCCTTCAGAATAGCAGAAATGGCTGCAAGAGTTCTAGACCCTGCACTCAGTTGAATTGTGTTTCCCCCAGATTCCTGTCCACCTGGGACCTGAGTATGTGACCTTATTTGGAAATAGGGTCTTGGCAGTGTAATTGCATTAAGATGAGGTCATATTGGATTAGGATGGGCCCTAGTCCAGTGACTGGTGTTCTTATAGGAAGAGAGGAAAAATAATAAGAGAGGATATAGAGACACAGAGGGAGAAGGCCAGGTGAGGACGGTGGCAGATATTTCACTGAGGCAGCCACAAGCCAGGGAACACCAAGGATTGCCATCAACCTCTAGCTTCCTTCCGGAAGTTAGGAAGATGGAAGGAAGAGTTCTTCCCTAAAGCCTCAGAGGCACCTCAGAAGGTGCATCAGCTGTCAGCTCCTTGATTTTGGACTTCCAGCGCCGAGAACTATGAGAGAATAAACATCTGTTGTTTGCAGACAGCCAGTTTGTGGTGATTTCTTACAGAAGCCCTAGGAAACTAACACAGGTTCCCGTTGCTCATGGGCCATCCAGGAGAACAGAGAACCATGTATCTGGCAGCTCCCATGCAAAAGAGCAAAAACTTCTTTTCAGAAGACTCAGCAAATTTTCCTTATTTCTCCTATGTCCATGTCTGAATCAATCACTGCATCCAGAGAACTGCCACCTGGAGCTGAAAGAACATCTCTCCTGTTCAAATCACGCGGCAAAATGGTGGAGGAGGGATCTCCAAAATAAAACCAGGGTTCTGTTGCCAAGAAAAAAGGGAAAGAAATGCCAAGAGGGCAACCGGCTTATGTCCACTCTACTATTGAAGACAGAATGATTTGGGTTGAAAGTTACAGAAAGCCTCTCTCTCACTGGCTTGAGCATTGAGAGAATGTACTAGATATATTGCAACATAGTGGGAAGGGTAACACCCTAAGTTTAAGGATTTAAGTCACGAGATGAGAAATAGGTACA
This sequence comes from Mandrillus leucophaeus, assembly GCF_000951045.1. NCBI lineage: Eukaryota > Metazoa > Chordata > Mammalia > Primates > Cercopithecidae > Mandrillus > Mandrillus leucophaeus. Next base: position 2,855,349 of record NW_012101687.1, on the reverse strand, counting down.
TAAAAGTGTTATTAAGAATATAAGGTAATTCGAAGCAGATGGAGAATAAGAAAAAAAGAATATAAGGTAAATGAGAAATATTAGTATGAGCAGTAAGTGCTGAAAGAATTCAGAGACTAAAAGTTTGCTTCTGGCTAACCTGGAGAGACTTCATGGAGGAGGTATTGTTTCACACAATAGGCAATCCGGACACAGATCAAACTCCAGGCACCGCAGGAACGGGCTCCACATCTGCATCTCCCCTGTTCTCCAGCCTCAGCCTTCCTGCAGGTGTCGGCTTTGTCTTCATGCCAGCTCTTAATAGGATCACCAGAAGCAACTGGGGCAACCGATGATGTATTTTTCGTGTCCAGTGGGAGAGAGTAGCAACCTGATGCCCAATTATGAAATAAATGTCTTTCCTCTTAGACTGCTTGGACCCAAACTTGGACGGAGTTTGCTTTTCCTGAGACAAGTGTGCTGCACTCCTGTGCCCATTCCTAGATCAATGCCAATTGCTAAGGATCTACCGTTTACTGACTGGCGTAAGCCTAGTTCCCTGAATGCATCATGAGGGACGGCAGGGAAGAGATGATTGCAACCACTGGCTTGGCATTAGACTAATTAGGATTCTCCCTTGGGGCTTAAGAGGGAGTTTGCTTTCCCTGAAACAAGTGTGCTGTATGTGGGACAGTTTCTAAAATACGAAAAGAAGCGTTAATAGATGCTGGTTAGGCAACAAATTTGGCCACCACACCATCGTTCTGAGTACATATTGGATCCTGCCTCCTCCATGAAGTCTCTCCAGGTTGGCCAGAAGCAAACTCTTAGTCTCTGAATTTTTTCAGCACTTACTGCTCATACTAATATTTCTCATTTACCTTATATTCTTTTTTTCTTATTCTCCATCTGCTTTGAATTACCTTATATTCTTAATAATACTTTCATGTACACATTTCTCATCTCGTGACTTAAATCCTTAAAATTAGGGTGTTACCCTTCCCACTATGTTGCAATATATCTAGCACATTACCTTGCCCAGAATATTTTATGCTCAATAAAAACCTGTTACTGAATTGACTTTTAACAAGCAAAAAGAACCAGGCAGCCTTTAAACTTAGCAATAGACATATAGATCCAGCTCCCTAGTTCAATTATTTCTTCTTCCTAATAGAAATCTCCCCTTGCTCATTATCTCCCAAGAGTTGTTCATGAAGACATATTGGTAATTCATCTGTACTTAATAAAATGGTTAGATTTTGGACCTAATTAAATAGTAAGAAGCAGTGAAAATACATGACTTGGCTAATATTTTGAGTAAAAATCTGGACAAGATACAAAAACTAAAGCAGAAATACAAATTTCATTATGGAAGCTGAATACAGTAAAGGAAACAAGACCTCTCCAATTGCAAAAAGATGTTTTCGGCACTTTCTCTATTTTAATAATAGGAATCACCATTGTGCCTATCCACTCAAACTATAGATTTTTCAGCATCTTCTAGGTCTAACCCAGCACTCACACATGAATGTTATGAGTTCCACTGTTCAACACTATACTATTAAATTTGTATTCTCTCTGAAAAATGATTATATCAGATTTAGTAGCAGAACTTTTAGAATGATTTCTTAACTACAATCTCAGTGATCTAGCACTTTGATTAATAATTTCTTAACAGAATTGTGACCACTTTGAAGATATCTTGAGGACATCTGAAATTTCTCTACAAACAAAGTTCAGTAATTCTGATGGTAATAGGTACCATTAATGAAAAATGTAATGTCCTGATTTAGACATTTACTGTGGTTTGAATGTTTTTCCCCTCCAAAATTCAAGCTGAAACTTAATCCCCAGTGTAATCATATTAATAAATGGGGCCTTTAAGAAGTGATTGGGTCATGAGGGTTCTGCTCTCATGAATGGACTAATCCATTCATGAATTACTGGATTAATGGGTTAATGGATTAATGGGTTATCATAGGCTTGGGTTAGTTATCAGAGGGTAGGTCTGGTATGAAAGTCAGTTTGTCTCTCTGTGGTGCTTTCTGTCAGTTATGACACAGCACAATGCCCTCACCAGAAGCAACCAGAGGCAGACCCTCGACCTTGGACTTCCCAGCATCCAGAACTGTAAGACATAAATTTCTTTTTTAAATCAATTACCTAGTGTCATGTGTTCTGTTACAGCAACAGAAAATGGACAAAGACAATAGACAACCAAAAGCGATAGAAGAGGTCAATGTTTTCAAAAAAGTCATCTTCCAAAGAATGAGAATAAATAAATTCTCTACTAAAAAGCAGAAAGTTGAGGATCAAATGTCTAGATGAAACCACCTTATTTCCCTCAATGGGAGCAGGAAAATTGGATCCACACTCTCCTATTAACCTTTCTCTAGGTTAGTGGAGATAATCAAGCCTGATTTCAGTGCTGAAAATGCATTACTCCCTATTTACTACTTGAGTAAACTTTGTTCTTATTTTATAAAAGCATTTGAGCCAAGGGTGACTTCGGCTTTAATAGTGATTCAAGTCTCCAGGAACATTTAATGTCCGCTGGCCATCTTCAAGTCACTAGACTAAGGCAAGAATACTGCCAGAAGGTTCAAGACCCAAATTTTAGTTCTAAGCATTTCCAGGCCCATCCTTCCCTCTTGTTTTCAAATTAGGTAGATATTTAATTTTTGTGTAGACCGGCTTTAAGAACTAGGGGAGGTGGTAAAGGAGACAGGTAAAAGAAGGGTATTTCAAACACAACAGCATAAAAATGGTCTTGGCTTGACAGTGACTATTTCTAAGGCATCGAATTAGAAAAAAAGGCTCGATCTGAAACTAGAGAATGAGGCCCCTGGTGGATTATAAATAATAAGGCCCTTCTTACCTAGCAAGCTTTTAGAAACAATAGAATGTAGTGGCTGAGGATGCCATAGGCCTGAGTCCAAATGCCAGTTCCACTCCTTGCTGTGTGACCTTGAGAGATTACCTAACTTTCCCAAGCTTCAGTTTTCACATCTATAAAATGACAGTGATAATAGTACTTACTCTGCAGGATGGCAGTGAAGATTAAATTATATAACCCATGTGAAAAAGCTAGGGAAGGACCTGGAATGTATTAAATATGCCGTAAATGCGAGCTACTGTGACAATTACTAGGGGAAGCCAGCCTCCTTTGGGCCCACTCTACAGCCTCTGGCCCAGAACTGTCAGCCCACCATGCAATTATTTACAGACAGAAAGGGCTGCTTCACTCATTTCTCACTTCCTTGCTTCATTTTGCTTCTAGAATGGTTTATGTCAAGGGTTTCATCCAAAGAGATGAAAATAATAATGTCTATTTACATAACATTATCCTTGTTTTCCTTCTTCCCTCAGAAATGCTCTGGTATTATCAAATTAGTCGCATTTTGAAGATGACATCCACTAGAACTAATCAAACTCAACAAGCTTTGTTCCTTGATATTACCCTGGATCCTCACCCATTAATGTAACAGCTGCAGTATTTTAAAGGAGACCGGGAACACTCCCACTGCAGACTGTCTGCACTTGGTGACTGCAATCATGATTATTTACTGAATACTAATATTCTGTATGTGTTCTGTGCTTTAGCTTTCTAATGCCAGTGCTCATTCATGGCAGAGAATAATAAATTGGCAGGGAGGAGAGTTGTCCCTGCTTAATCCAAAATCTAGTTCTCTCTAGTTGTCTGCTAATCTTTATAACATTAAACTCTTGCTAGACCAAATTTCTGAATAGATATAGTGAAATATAACCATTTAAATCTTAAACCTCTTGAGATATTGTGGTTTCTAATAAGATATATATCTCTGGTCTTCCTCCCGGTTTCCTGGCACACGACTCCTAGAACCTCTGGGGTCTCCAGAGTGATAATAGTGTCCCTGTGTGCTAATGAGATGACCAGTAGCTGCCAGCCCCTGGGTAGCTTCAGGATGGGCCTGCTCACTGAAAAGACCAAAACAGAATAAGAGGGTTAGGACTTTCAGCCCACACCCCAACCTTTGGGGAGGAGAAAGGTGCTGAAGGTTGAGTGGATCTGCAGTGGCCACTGATGGTAATCAATCATCTCTACATATAAAGTCTCCATAAAAACCCCAAAGGACAGGACTCAGAGAGCTTCCAAATAGCTAAACACCTGGAGGTTCCCTAAGGGTGGTGCGCATGGGGAAGGCATGGAAGCTCCCACCTCTTCCCCCAAACCTTACCCCATGCATCTCTTCCATCTGGCTGTTCATCTGTGTCCTATATTATATTCTATATCAATAAAGCACTAAACATAAGTAAACATTTTCCTTAGTTCTGTGAGCTGCTCTAACAAATTAATCAAACCCAAGGAGGTGCCGTGGGTCAGAAGCACAGGTCACAACTTGTTCATGACTGGCATCTGAAGAGAGGGGTAATCCTGTGGGACTGAGCCATTAACCTCTGGTATCTGATGCTATCTCTAGGTAGATAATGTCATAATTGGATTGAATTAGAACATACCCAGCCGGTGTCCACAGGAGAATTCCTTGCAGAATTGCTTTGGTTGGTATGTGAGAAAAACACCCACACACCTGGTGTCAGAAGTATTGAGTGACCGCGAGAGTACAGAGTAGAGAGCAGTAAGCAACAGTTTGGTTTTTTCCTATATCCTTGTATCTCTTGAGCATCAAACTGGGATTTGAGCATTGCATAATCTTCTATTTCTAACAATGAAGTGCTGTTTGAATTTTGTCACTAGGTCTGAAACATACATCTGATGATGTTCTGTACATTTAAACATCCTTTGTGTTTGAGATGTTACTGACCCTGTTACTTCTTTTGCTTACAAATGTCTCCAAAAAACAGGAGTGAAATAAAATGCCCTTACCTCCTTCCCTTCCCTCTGGGTTGTAGCTCGATAATTCTAACAATGTCTGCATGACAAATGAAAACTTCATTATTTATGTACTTTTTGTATGTGATAGAAAACAGATAAACATTTGGTATTATTTAGACTAAGGTTTCAGATGTTTGGCTGAAATTTCATCTTTATATTCTGCTTTTTATCTTAATATCTTGGTGGAATTCCATTTAGAGCCTATATTTTTACATACCATTCAAGTGGTAGAAAAAAATAATTTAACACAAGACCACCAAATTGAAGTGCCTTTAAAAATTTTTTATATTCTGTTGAGAAAGGTTTTTACTTTTTCAAGCCAACTGCTGCCACTACTGCTAATGATTATTACCCTGCTTTTTTTAATGCTGTCTAGCTTTATTTCTTTCTTCCAAGTGTAAAATGTGATATATGCTTCATATAAAAATTCAAATCGTGCAGAAAAGCACAAAGAAGACAGTAGAAATCACTTGAATTCCCCTTCTCTGAAGATAGCCACCATTTGTTTATATTTTGCTGAAGACAAAGTCTTGTCTTGAAGGTAAGATTTACATTTTGCCTTGGAGACTTCTTTCTATGAACATGTACATGTAAATGGGATTGTACATAATGTCCTAGAACTTGGCTTTTCTAGTCAACAATACTTTTGGACATTTTTCTATGCAAGTACATGTAGCTCTGCATCTGTGATTCTCATTATGTCCTTCTTCCTCTTCTAGATAAGAGTATGATGCATAAGTGGAATGACATGGAAACGTATAAAAATGGAGAGACACCAGCATCATAATTCACAATATCATATATCCACTGTACTGATATGCTACATTTTTTTTTACCTTATTCCTTCATGGTTGGTGTTTGTTTTCAATAATTTATAATTAAAAGTTTGTTGGGTCTTTATTTCCTACAAGTTTTTAATTTTTTAACCTATTTATAGATACTACTTTTATCTTTACCCTAACTCTTATCTATGGTCTGAAATATTTTACACTTGAGAAAGCAAATTCTGATAGTGCTGGATCTGTTCAATTCTAAACCCTTTGTTGGATGCCTTTAATCTATTAGAAAGGGAGTCTGCCATTCCTTGATAACATGTAAAACTACCTATATGAAGTAAAATCTTTATTAGAATATGAAGATTTGTTCTTAACTGACTTTCCTATCTAGCAAACAATTCAAGCTAATGGAAAATCAAGCATGCCAGTTTTCTTTGGGTAATTCTGATAAATTACACAAGCTTATGCAGTTTCCTTTTTATGTTGGTAAGCTCAAGATCTCTCAGGGCATGTGGTCACTCACCATTATATTCCAGTCCTCAAAAGTTAACACTTGAAATAAGGTTCAGAAATTTACCTAAGTTATAGGATCAATCTGATTAGTTAGATCAAAATCCATTTTCAGAAAGGAAGGCAAAGAGACCTACTCGAAATTAGCATTTCAATTTATGTTTAGAAATATTCATTCTTTTGGACAAACTTCCATATATTTAGTCTGCCTTCCAGAGACAGAGGCAAGTATATTCACTCATTTATTCAGCCCACTGGGCTGTGACGTACACATCATTGTCCCAGCAGACACTGTATAATTAATGGCCCCAAAATACACAAAGGCCTTGGGGCTGGGCTAGCCTCAATGTTTTTAGTCTTTACCTGGTTGGTTGCTTGACTTGCTCTTGAGCCAAGTCCATTCTCTTTTCACAGCCATGCCTCTTTCCAGATGAGTCCAGAAGTTGAGTAGCGGCTCGAAATATATCTGACTTGAAGTGAGGAGACTTGAGTGAAATCCCCAGGGAAGCTTGACATACATCTGAGAGTTGCTATAATATATTCACATCAAAATGGGGGCCATTTCACCAATCTCACAGAGTTTTTGTGAGTGCTAAATAATGTATATGAAAGACTTGGACACACTGAGGGCCTGTAGGAAGTGCTGTGCAGATCTACTGTTTTCAGTATCAAAGCAGAATAATAAAATTCCTTTCTGCTTGCTCTACGGAATGGTTCAAGTCACAAGAGAAAAATAATAAGTAAATCCATCCAGATTCATGTAACTCTCACCTAGCAGAGAATTTTAAGACAATTATTTTCTTGAAAGCCAGCCTCTCCTTTTTCTATTTTCAACACATTGAAAAATAAAAAATACTATGTAGAAAACCAAAAACCAGACACCTTCATTTAGATGCTTCACGGCAGTGGCTAATGTTTAGTTTCTGATTCTTACATCTGCCCTGATTCTGAATCACATCTCATAGGTCCATGTATGGTGATTGCATGCCCTTTATTTAAGAAGAGAATCTTAAAAATCAAGGATGGAGAATCTGCAATCTTAGACGTGATTTTATCTTGCCCGTGGAGTGATGGTGCTTTGGCTACCTCCACCGATAATCAGAAAATCATTTCTCCTTGTGGGGAGTTGCTGCTGTGACTGTCTCATTCAGAAGAAAGCTTCTTGAGAAACAGATATTAAAGCTGCAAACAACATTGAATCAGCTAATGACTGTGGCAAAATATGTCCCTCATTCCACAGCCCCAAGGAATGGGAGAAGCAATAAGAGGTTATTTTTGACTAAGGTTCCTCTTATTACCTACCTACCTTTCCATATTTCCCATGTTTCTCCAAGTATTTCTGACATCTTAAAGTTTTCTATCTCCAGTTCAAATCCTTTCCTAATCCTGTGTCTCTCTTAACAGAGCATGTTGTAGATATAAATCATTTTAGTCATTAGACGCACATAATCTTAGAGGAAAAATCGTTATAATCATTTATTCTGACCCTCTCCTTTTCAGATGAAGAGTGTCAGAACCAAACTTTATTTTATTTTATTTCATTTTATTTTATTTTATTTTATTTTATTTTTGAGATAGGATCTGGCTCTGTTGACCAGGCTGGAAGTGCAGTGGCACGATCGTGGCTCACTGCAACCTCTGCCTCCTGGGCTCAAGTCATCCTCCCACCTCAGCCTCCCAAGTAGCTGGGACTACAGGCATCACCATGCCTGACTAATTTTTGTATTTTTTGTAGAGATGGGGTTTCACCATGTTGCTCAGGCTGATCTTGAACTCCTGAGCTGATCTTGAATCCACCCGCCTCAGCCTCCCAAAGTTCTAGGATTACAGGTGTGAGCCATCACTCCTGGCCCAGAACCAAAATTAAAATCAGATCCTGGGACCTCCAGTCCAAAGCGTTTCAAATTTGCTGTATTTATGAAGTAAATGTTGAAGTTACCTATAGTTAGTTTTAAATTAGGTGAGCTAACCATTTCCTGTTCGTCCAGGGAAGAAAAGAAAAGACAGAAAGACCTCTCTGCCTGCCCTGTGGCGTCATGCCTCATCTAGGACAGTGTATCCAGCCTCCTACAATTCATGTCCACTCCAGCAGTTGGACACTTTTATTGATGGGCTAAATCTACACCTGAATAAAAAGTGGAGAAATTCAACCAAGCGACTGATTGTCCTGAATACCCTTTTTTCTGTCTAACTTAACAAAATCTAAACCTACTGTCTTAACTGCCCAGGCAAGAAATGTCTGTTTATGATTCCTGCCCTTCAGTGACTGGTAAGGAATGACCATATGTGGAAATCAAAGTCTATATTATAGTGTTTTGACAAGTATCTTTGTCCAATATCTTCTTCTCATAGGATATTAGATTTTATTTGAACTCTCATGCCAATTTTTTGGCCCCTGTTAGAGCGTTGTATACTTAAGAAAGGCATTATTTTAAAATTATGGTTTTTATTAAAAATTACTTAGCTTTTTTCTGTATTTGCTATTTTTTTTTTTTTTTGCAGTAAATTGTGATATTTTCCTATTCTTATTGTAGGAAGACAAATTCACTTTGGGAAGGTAAATGTTACATTTTAATAAAAGCCAGCTTACAGTTTAGATGGGGATAGTGAACCTAAACGGGGAACAAACAGGTGTAAACTTTGACATTTCTCAATCTTCTTAACTGCAGCATAAGATTTGCCTTTATTTTTTAATATTGGAGAACTTGCCCTGTAAATCCTAACATGAGGATGAACTAAATACCTGGGGAGTTCATCATCTCTCACAAACTAAATCCAGAGAAAAAACTTCCTGACACAAGAAAAAATTGCAGTTAAATGGAAAATAAAATAAAGCAAATGAAGATTGGAATGTGGAGCATTTTGCATACCAGATAAGAAAGGGGGCCATGTGATCATGGCAGGTGACAAAGGAGAGCCATTGCTCCCATTTGAGGTTGGAGGGGGAAGAGTCCAAGGCTAGAACCATGTGGCTGACCAGGCTCCCGGGACTTCCACATCTGCATAACGGATCATGCAAAAGTGAGCTACATAACTAAATGAAGTTTTTACATATAAATTCACATAGTTCATACAGTGGACATTTATCATCTTTTTAGGTGCTCAGCATCTGCACTTCCTTCCTAGGTTTAGGGATCTTTTTCTATGGTGAGGCATGGTGGGAAGCAGGGCCTACCTTCCACTACAGAAGTGGAAGAGAGCAGATATCAAGCTTCTACTCTCTAAGGAATAAAGTGCAGGTGTGCTGCCTGTGCTCCCAACCAGGTGCTCTCACTCAGGTCTTAGAGACCGGAACAATTACGGTAATAGGGATTCACTCCAGCTGCACAGACTACAACACCCAGTGACCATGAGTAGCTGTGGAAGCTGTGGGCCTGATTCTCTAGAAGCCCTCACTACTCAAAGTGTTGTCTGGGGACTTGTTGGGAAGGCAGAATCTGGACCCCACCCTAGACCTACTAAATCAATATATTATAGTGCCTTGCACATAGAGCGACCCTAATGAATATATCTTGATGTATAGAAAAATGAAAATATATTGAAATTTGATCTTGTGGAAGCTATCTGAATTATATTTCTTCAAAATATAATTATGTGAACAGCCCTTAACCCAATGACTGTACCCTTGAAGACACATGACATGATATTGTGTATAATAAATTGCATTTTACTTGCATTTCATTGATATTTAAAAGACTCTTACAGTGAATCCTTCTGTAAATTCATTATGCCTTTTTAAAGTGAATAATCACTCCTTCATTTATCTGTTGTTAATATATGTTCCCTAAAGTAGGGCACACCCACAGTAAAGATTTCTGTAATCATATGAGTTGTCACTGAGATGACCAGTGGAATTCTCTGCATGGCCCTTGTTATTTTGGTCCTTGTCTGTCTGTCTTTCGGTTCCTAAAGTGCCAACTCCACATGATCTTGGTGTTTACTAACACATAGCTAAGCAACCAAAATGGATAAGGAAAACAGTTCCCTTTCCAAGGTCAGCCAAGTGCTGTTAATTCCAAGGGGCTGCACTGTATTTGGCTACCTGCAATTCCTGGACATTGAGGGCAACCGGCCCTTCCCGTTGACATTGCGCCAGTCTCAAGAGCCTTCAGTGGCCATCGCAAGCCCATGCTGGTAGAGCACCACTAATACGGTGCCTGAGAGAACATAAAGCACTCCCGCTCTCACCTGGAAGAGGACAGCTCCTGAAAAGCAAACTTACTGTTTAAAAGCATTGTTGAAACAAGCTGGAGAAGCAATAGAGTAAGAATTGTGAGGAGGGACAGGAGCTGTTACAACTTTGCAATCAGACAATCAGCCAGTTACCTTCTTAACTGTGTTCTCAGGGAAGTTCCATTACCTCCTAAGACTTCAGTGTCCTCCTAGATAATCTGCAACTAGTAAGGATGCTTATCCAATAGGTACCATGAGCAGTAAGTGTGAGAATGGATATAAAATACAGTATCAGACACATCATTATTGCTCTAAAATTATTAGCTATTATGATGGTTATATTTCTACTGCAACATGCCAGCTCATTGACAATTTATGAAGCCTTTAAAACCAGGCTTGGCAACACATATGGCATAGAAAACAGGATGATTTTCAGTGACTTAGAATTTGATCCCCATCCTCCTGCTCCCAAAACCACAACTTTTAAAAGCTGTAGCCACCATAGATTTTAAGAGGTGTTGCGTTGCAGATAAATAAACACAGACTTTGCCCTCAGATAGATAGGGATTCAAATTTCAGTATCATAGATGTGACTTCCCTTTTCCCTCCCTAAAGATATCCAGATTTTTTATTTAGCCATCAGTCCCTCCTCCCCACAACCCACATGCTTCAGGGGAACTGGCCCAGACAGTAGACTTAATGGGCCTGTGGGAAATTCCAGCCCCCTTACCAGGGTGATTGGCTCAAGAATTCAGGCCTCAGCCAATGAGGTCATTAATCCCCTAAGACAAGGACTGATTTAATAATGGACCAATGATATGTGAGGAGGGAAGCAACAGTCATGAGAATGCACCCAGAACACCTCCTTCTATGGCAGCATATTTGACCAAGGGCCCCAGCTGCTGCACTTTGGAATCCATCCCTAAGTTTGTGAATCCTAAGGAATACTAAGACAGACTTATTTCTGGGAGACACAACTCCTTTGTCAGCTGATTTGGGGTGAGGGATTCCCCTAAGATTTGCTTAGACTGCACAGTAAAGGCACTTCCATTCGGCCTTTCTCTCCCTTTCCTTTAATTGAAGTCAAATTTCCATCAGTGCCTGATGTTCTTGCAGCCTTCCCAGCTCCCTGCCTATTTCCATTTACACATTCATTTTCCCTAGTAAAATCTGAGCACGTATCAGTGTATCTTAACATCTGCTTCTTGAAAGACCCTGACTAACACCAAAACTTTCCTGGAAGTTTTGAGGAAATAAGTTTCTTTGTTCTTAAGAGGTAGGCACTGGGAAAATGCTCATTTTTGCTCTGGATTTTATGAATATCATGGCAAGTCTAGAATTGCTCCAGTCATTTTCCTAACAAGAGTTGTCTTCTCCAAGTTAAACATCCCTAGATTCTTCTACCTTTCTTTATACTAAACGGTTTTCAAACCACTTACTGTCCTGGGGGTACCTAGAAATGAGAATAATTAGAGAAAACAGAAAGTGTAGCGAGACTGTTTTCCTTTGCTTCTCATATTGCAGCATTTTATGGCTTGAGTTTTTGGAGGAACTATAAATCCTTTTATCAGGAATTTGATAGGCATCTCCACATATTTGAAAAGCTGACACATACAATGCACCAATCAAATGTTGATTCGTTGACTCTTTGGTAAATAGAGCAGCAGAGAACCTGGACTCCAGAGCCAGACTAACTGAGTTTTACTCACAGCTCTGCCTCTTACAAGATGCGTGTGCTTGGAAAATTTAATTAACCTCTCCGTGACTCAGTATCCTTCCCTGTAAAATGTTCTTCTACCTCATAGTCTTCTGTGCATTACTTGGAAAGTTCTTAGAGTAGTTCTGTCATATAGTAAGTGCAAAGTTAGTATTAAATTTTTTTTTTTTTTTTTTTGAGATGGAGTTTCACTCTGCCACCCAGGCTGGAGTGCAGTGGCACGATCTCGGGTCACTGCAAGCTCCGCCTCCTGAGTTTACTTCCGCCATTCTCCTGCCTCAGCCTCCCAAGTAGCTGGGACTACAGGCACTCGCCACCAGGCCTGGCTAATTTTTTGTATTTTTCATAGAGACGGGGTTTCACTGTGTTAGCCAGGATGGTCTTGATCTCCTGACCTTGTGATCCGCCCGCCTTGGCCTCCCAAAGTGCTGGGATTACAGGTGTGAGCCACCGCGCATGGCTCTTTTTTTAGTTTTTCTGAGACAGGGTCTTGCTCTGTCACCCAGGCTAGAGTACAGTAGTACAATCACAGTTCACTTCAGCCTTGACCTCCTGGGTTTCAGCGATCCTCCTACCTTAGCCTCTCAAGTAGCTAAGACTACAGGCAAGCACCACCATGCCTAGTTAATTTTTTTATTTTCCTGTAGAGATGGGGTCTCACTGTGTTGCCCAGGCTAGTCTTGAACTCCTGGCCTTAAGCAATTCTCCCACCTTGGCCTCTCACAGTGCTGGGACTACAGGTGTGAGCCACTGTGCTCGGCAAATAATTAAATAGTTTAAAGCACCTATTATTTGCCAACCCCTGGCCATGCTGAGAGTAGAACTAGGACAAATAAATGAACATCAGAGGATTCCCTTTTAAGTAAATATTTCTAAGAATAGAACAGCTGTACAAAAAATAAGACTGCTGACTTTGGCCAGGTATGTGTCAGGGATGTTGACAAGAGGCATTCTAAATAGTCTTTCAGCTCTCAAATTCCAGAATTCAACTTCTGAATTCCAAAACTAAGATGTCACATCATGCTAGATCTGAGGTTGGCAAACTTTCTCTGTAAAGTGCCAATAATAACTATTTTAGGCTTTTCAGGCCTTGCAGGTTGTGTTGCAACTATTTAGCTTTGCCGTTGGAGTGTGAAGACAGCCATAGACAATGTGTAAATGAACAGGCAAGGCTGTGTTCAAATAAAACTTTATTTATATACTCTGAAATGTTAGCTTCATATAATTTTTGTGTCACAAAATGTTATTCATTTTTAAACTATTTGAACCATTTAAAACTATAAATACCATTCTTATCCCACAGACTGTGATCGGGCCTATGAGCCATAGTTTGCCACCCTCTGTGCTAAATGAAGCAAAGGAAAAAGGAGGGTCCCAGTTAAGGATGGGATGTCAACTGTGACTGAGAGTTCCAAGCAAACAGCTCAGGGGAGGAACTAACGCAGAATCATTCTTACTATCATTGGCATAAAAGAAGTTCTAGGACACAAGAAAAAGCAAAAATTGCAGTGAGCTGGGGTTTTGCCATATTTGCAACAATCTTTGTTGAGTTTGTTTTATCTGAATAGTAGGGTATACACTCTTCCTGTCTTCTCTTTTTATAAATTTTGAATAACAGTTCTTTGCTTATGAGACAATCTTGTATTTTTTTCCTGCGTTCCCTAACCTCTTTGAAGGATATCTACTTGGAATATCTGTTTAATTCTCAACTTCCTTCTTCTCTTCTCAGAAATAACTATCCTAAAAGGCAGAACTTATTATGAATTCTACCAGCTCTCTTAACTGGCTTCAAACAAAATATATTTAAGGAATTGCTGCCATGTTACCCTTTATTACATTTTTTTTTTTAACTGCTACAAGGAGCAGCCTGGCCCCAAAAGAGACTTGTGAGTGACCCCAGGAGACCCACTGACATGGATCAGGAAACTGCTTTAGAATCCCAGGAACAGGGCTACGACCAAACTCCGTACTCTCCCATTTGCCTATCATGTGTCAGTATCTCCGTATTGTCACTGGTGTATTAAAAATCTTGGCCTGAACAAAACAAAACAAACAAAAACGAAATCCTGCTGTTTACCTAGTTTAGCTGCAAGGACCAGAAGACTCAAAATAACAGTGGCCTAAACAAGACAGACATGCATTTCTATCTTCCTAAATGAAATCAGTAGGTGTAAGAAGCTGACAATTGCTGTTACGACAGTCTCAAAAAGTCCTCAAGGGTCTAGACTCAGCCACTTTCTTACCTCTTTGCCATCACTGGAGTGGTCCACGTTCCAGCCTACAAAGTGGGGAAAGAAAAAGAACACGGTGTTCTCTTAGAAAAGGTGTTGAGAAGCTGCGAAACATTTCTGTTTACATCTCATTGGCCAGAATGTGGTCTCAAGATCAAAATCATACCTAGCCATAGGGAGGTTGGAAAAACCTAGTCTCTCAGACAAAGGAGTGTCTTCGAGGGAATGACAAAGTATATCTGTATACCATGCTGGAAATGCAGGAGTCCCACCAGCTAGGGTTCATTCTTGGGAACCATTTCAACTTGTCGTCTTCAGAGAAGCACTTCAGTGGTACCAGAGAGAACACTGTGCATCCCAGGATTGCAGCCACTGGACTCCAGCAACTTGAGGAAGAGGCAGCCATTGATACCAGACCTAGAATTCACTAAAGGTCAATGCCTTCAGGAATTTTCATCTGATTTGATGATTGTTTGATGCTCTCCCCCTCATGAGCCCCAGGAAGACTCCCATGCCATGTGAGTCTCTCCCCTTCAAACCTCCCACTTATAAATCACAGTGGGATATAGTAGGCATATATTCTTGTTTTGAAGGGAAATATTTACAATTTCTTGTAGGTAAGCTACATAAGTCCTGTCAATAAACACACATTCTTTTCTCCACTTTCCCAACCTCCAAAATGTTTGTAAAATTCTTCTAGAATCTCTTGTTTGATCTAAATGTAACATCCATTCATTTTCTTACTATATATTTTGCAAGTGTTTTTTACTTATGGAATCATCAGCTTTGGCTTTAAATAATAAAACATGAACCATCAGGCCTTATCTTTAATCTGAGTATAAGGTACAGTGAAACAAGCAAATACCTCCAAGACATCTGGACACCATTAAATTCATATTGCTCTGGCAAGGGAGGGTGAAGAGGTGAGAGGATGGTTCGTGTACTCAGATAAATAAACCTGCCAGACAGACAAAGCTTCTTGTGGTTTAGCTTATCTGATGGTTTGTTTATAATGAGTAAACAAAGAGGTTAATTCCCTAGTTTTTCATTGCTGTGTTTTTTGTTTGTTTTTGTTTTGGTTTGGTTTTGGTTTTAAGGAGCAGAGAGTTTAATAGGCAAGAGGGAAGGAAGAAAACAGAAGGAAGAAGCTCCACAGTACAGAGACAGAGGGAGGGGGGTTCCAAAGCCACAAGAGGAGGTCGCAAGTGCAGTGGACACCAGTCAGGTTTAATATGCAGAGGCTGGAGGAGGCAGTGTCTGATTTGCATAAGGCTCAGGGGATTGGTTTGACCAGTCATGTCATTCATATGGCCCTCGAAAGAGCTGACCCTCCCACCCTAGTCTTTTAATATGCAAATGCAGGGCACCATGATGTTCTACACATGTGGGTATATGTGGGGGTGGCCATTTTGCCAGGAACATGTGAGGCAAGGGCCAGAAGGCTGCAGGAATCACCATGTTGGGTGGACCCAGTTTCTAAGGGTCTGCATAGATTTTCCTTTACTATACTAGAGATGTTAATCCAAAAGCAGCATGTTTCATTTAAAAGTGCATCACTAGACCCAATAAGAAGTCCTAGCAGACTCAGTGATAGTAAAACTTCTACGTTTCCTTTTTGTCCATAACTATTATCCCTGCTATAAAGATAATAATTAAGCAAAATACAATAGCAATGGAAACTTTGTCTAATATTTAAGTTAGAAGGTGCTACCGTGTATAACCTTATTGCAAATAGTAGAGTGAGCATAGCAATTCCCACAAGTGTGGTGTAGTAGATAATTTCCATGTAAAATTTTATTTGCCAGATACAGAATTTCCCCTTGGTGGTTTATGAAGCCTTGATTTTATTTTCCCAAACAAAGAAACCTCCGGTTATGGGTACCCTACTTACTTTTATTACCCAGCAGAATTTGCAGGATAATTGCCCAGAACTAGTATATTGATCCAGATTTTTACATTACCCATCCCTTTTTCTTTCTTCCAAGCTGCAGGAGATTACCACTTGATTCACAGGAATAATCAGGGTTAATCTAAAATGTAGGCAAAAAAGCTTAAAAACAATTAATGAGACTAGGATTTAATGACAAATGCATGATAAGCTTTGGAGCAAAATTTTTCTCTCCAGTCCTCATTTTTGGTGAAAACTAATTATGAATGAACTTTAATCTTATACTTGGCCTGATTATTTGCATGAAGTGCAGAAAGAATGGTTATTTCCACATAGGCCTTTTGGATTGACTTTGACGAAGCTCTGTTCCACAAGCAATCTTAGATAAGATCTTTAAAGCCAAGCCCATCCGTGGGTTTGTATCCTCAAATACCTGTGAGTTGGGTGATCCTCTCCGCTTCAGGTCCCAAGATAAACTCGGTGCTTCCAGACCAGTCTGATGATTGAATTTCCTTTCCCGGCCAACACACCAAAATGGTACGACTCCAATGAGTGGAGGAACACTAGGGTTCTTGGTCCTCAGGTCAAATTAGAAAAAAATGACACAGACACACGTGGAGTGGTTTTAAGGAGTGAAGAGTTTAATAGGCAAGAAGGAAGGGAGAAGACAGAAGGAAGACGCTCCCTCCTACAGAGACAGAAGGAGCGGGGGGCTCCAAAGCCAAAGGAGGAGCTCCCCCCATTGCTATGTTTTTGTTTAAACACAGATTATAGTCCCAGAGAATATACTATACAAATGACATAAACTAGAGGACTTAAATGACCACTTTTACACTAGGTTAGCACTGAACTTTCTTTCTTTTTTTTCTGAGTTGGTGTTTCACTCTGTCGTCCAGGCTGGAGTGCAGTGGTGCTATCTCAGCTCACTGCAACCTCCACCTCCCAGGTTCAAGCAATTCTCCTGCCTTAGCCTCCCAAGTAGCTGGGATTACAAGCACGTGCCACCAAGCATGGCTAATATGTGTGTGTGTGTGTGTGTGTGTGTGTCTGTGTGTGTGTATTTTTAGTAGAGATGGGGTTTCACTATGTTGGCCAGGCTGGTCTTGAACTCCTACTCTCAAGTGATCTGCCCACCTTGGCCTCCCAAAGTGTTGGGATTACAGGCATGAGCCACTGCTCCTGGCACTGAGCTTTCTCTTTGCTGTTTTCCTCTAAAATGTCTGCACACTGGGTAGTGTAAGGAATAGCTCTAAACTGGGGGAATTTTGCAGGAAATTAGCTTTACCAGACCTACATAATTAAATACTAGAATGGTGATTGCAAAGCTAAAAGCAGTTGATTTAGGTACCTCACTTTAATCATAACCGCAAATATTCTGCTACATTATAGTTGATAAGTTTAATAAATAAATGCTTAATGTTTATCTTAACCTGTCTTTTGTAATGTCATACACAAATTTTTGTTGATAAAAACGAAATCTACATTAGAGGATAAACTATAGATTTTTCCTACCTTTAGTTTAAGCCAAAAGTTCTAAAATACAGAGACATAACTACAAAGTAGTTTTGAGACTAATTTCCAATCTTTGTTCCCCAACAATCTTGTTTTCTTCATCATCTTTTCTATCTATTCATCTATCATCTATTTTTTTAAAGGTGCTTTCATTCCACATATATAGTGAAAGCCAAGCTGTGCAAGATTCCTTTTGGCTGACTGAACCTTCCCCACCAGCATTCCCTCACCCCATAAGATGTTCCTGGTCCCTTCTCCAGAGGCAGGCTTCTTACACCTCTCAGGCTCGGATAGCCCTGTTCCCCCAAAGCTCTACCTCCTCAACTTTTCTCCTGAGGCTTGAGTCTCTCTCCTTTCCCCATGCAAGCTCTCCACTGAGGAAAGTCTTGGTTTCTTTTTGATGACTTGGCCTTCCTATAAAAATCGTAGAGAAGTTGATTAATAACAGCATGAGGGGACTTTAATTAATTCACTTTCTCCCACCAGGCATTAGACATATGCAGGCTGTGCTACAGCTAAACTTTAAATAACCATGAAATGTCAGAAGAGAGATGTGGCATCCACATTCCCAGGACGGCATGGTGCAGGAACAAGCATTTGGCTGGGTTTTAGAAACCTTGTGTTCCATCCTCCCTTCTTCTGCCACAAACACACTGATAGCCTGAGGTGGGTCCCACTGATAATGTGCATGGCACATTCTTTACAGAGCATCTTCAGATCCATAAGGACATCCCATCCTCTGCCCGAGCTTTATTTTGTCCCACATCCACACCCCTACACCATCCCACGCACCATCATTATCCCAATTCCTCCAGCTTGCCATCAGTCTAAGCGGAAGATAATATTTTAAATTAATCTTCCGAGGCAGGCAGGTCACTTGAGGTCAGGAGTTTGAGACCAGCCTGGCCAACATGGCGAAACCCGGTCTCTACTAAAAATACAAAAAAATAGACGGGCATGGTGGCAGGCACCTGTAATCCCAGCTACTCAGAAGGCTAAAGCTGGAGAATCACTTGAACACAGGAGGTAGAAGTTGCAGTCAGCAGAGATCATGCCATTACACTCCAGCCTGAGCAACAAGAGTGAGACTCCGTCTCAAAAAAAAAAAAAAAAAAAGTAACTACAACTTACATAGCACCTCCTACATACTACCTACAGCAGTATTTAAAGTTACCTCCTTTGACACAGTGTTCTAGGGAGGTGGACATCATCATCCCCATTTCACAGGTAAGACCTGGAGCTTACATTTGTTGTTTTAAGTCACAAATCCACTTCAAGGTAGAGCCTGAATTTGAGCCTATCTGTCCATGCTGTCTATACTACATTCTCTAAGCAGCAAATGTCACTCTGGTTTTATTTTCCACACTGTGATTTGGTCCTTCCTTTCACATTCTTGCCTACGTAATTATTCTCTGTTCTTTAAACTGCCAATCTCATCTCCAAGAGAAATCACTTTTTAAACTTAAGGTAACATAAAGCAAATGCTACCATTTTGAAACAGGAGCACCTCTCCCTGGCTTCCACGGCACGCCCTGAACCTGGTCCATACCGGGTTTGTCTGGAGAACTAGAGGCGGGGCAGAATGTGGACAGCTGCGCCTTTATGAGGGTCAAAGTCTGCCTACTAGAATTGTGAACAGAAAGGAGGAAGTTTACCCATGGCCATATGCTGACTACGCAGTGTCCTCCTTTCCTTCTCTCATTCTGAGTCACCAGGGAGTCCCGTCTGTTTTTCACAGGTTCCAGCTGAGGCACCCAACAGCCATGATGTTTTGTGAAAATAGTGTGTGATTTGGATGCAAATGATCCTGGGTTCAAGACCTGCTTCCTTAAAGAAGAGAATACCACACTCTCCTCTCCCAGTCACGTGGGGAGTTAATCAAAACCCAGGGAAAGTCATTGCATAAGGTGGGTGTCTGATAAATGCCCACGCCTTTGGCTTCTCTACTGATAACTCTTTTTCCCTCGTCTTCCTGATGTAAAATGTGAGTGGGAGCCTTTATGCCTTTCTCTGAAAGTAGAAGCCAGCCTTACCCTAGCCTGTGAGGCTGCTGAACCAGCCTCTTGCCCTTCCCTGCATTGCTCAGGGCTTCCACCCTCCCCTCGGGCCCTTTCACCTCTCCCTGTCATCTCTTTATTCAGTTCTCCACCAAGCCTTCCCCTCTACCTTCAGGAAACTTTGCAAACTGGCATGAAGCCCTAAATTCACAGTATAGAGTCTGGAATGCACTCCCCACTGCTTGGTGCTCTATCACACCATACTGTTTTCTGCTTATCTTTCTCTAAGACAACCTGCACCCTCAATCTGGTGCCACTTAACGTGGCAATAAGAGTGTAGTAAGTAGGGTCACTTCACATGGTCTCATTTATGTAGATGCTTGTTCTTTCAAGCTTGTCACCCCCAATTCAGTATCTACTACAGATACATTGACCGGGTTAGGAAATTGACCAGAGTATGATCTTCCATGCCTTCAAATTGCTGTGTGGGCTTCTAAGAAGACAAACTTTGGAAATTGCCCCTCTTTTGCAGAGGATTCAGCGGAACTCAGGAATATGCTAGTACCCACCTACCCTGTGGTAGCCAGCCTCTAAAATAGTCTCCAGCAATTTCTGACTTCTAATACTTACACTCTAATATGGTTCCCTCCCACACTGTATCAGGGTTGGTGTGTAACCAGTAGAGTGCAGGAGGAGTGGTAGATACCACTCTGGAGGCAAGATTATGGAGGTCATTTGGCCTTGTCTTGCTTTCTCTTGGATCACTTGCTCTGGTGGAAGCCAGTGGCCAGTCTCATGGACAGTTGGGCAGCCCAGTGGACCATCTAACAGTTCGACTGCCACTTCATGGAAGACCCTGAGCCAGAACAAGTTAGTTAAGCTGCTCCCAGATTCCTGACCCTCAGAAACAGTGTGAAAGACAAATACCAGACTGACACATTTTTGGCAAGTTTTCGTGCAACTGTAGATAACTAACACAAACTCTCTATTCCAAATTGCCACTGCTGACCTTCCCCTGCAGAAATGTCCACCACTTACAAAGGTATAGCTGAAGCCCATCTGAGGTGAGACAACTTTACTTACAATTGAAAACAAATTATGTGTACTTTAAAAGTATTTGCGTACCATTTTATTGCCAAACGATACACCCAACAAAGTCAAACAACCTGACTTCCCTTAACAAGAATATCAGGTTTGTCTATATTATGATTGGAAACAAAACATAAAGTATATTTGTTTTCCTAGACAGCTTAAGGTTTCAATGGGATGCTGTAAAAGAATTTGAAGAAAGCTGCACCAACTGGTGTTTTGAAAGTCAAATACCCTTAGTTTAAGCCACAATAAATGAAATAAAACCAATAAATGAAATAAAACCATCACCCTATAAGATTGCTTTTATCATCCAAAGAGAATGTCTCTCACAATAGATTGATGTCATGTACATGATGTAGTTCACTCATTCCACTGTCTTCTCTTGACTATTCACGATGTGCTTGGCACTTGTGTTACCAATATAAAGATATAATTCCTTCAGAAATTCAGAATCAAGATCATTTAGAAGGAAAATAGTAGTAATCTCAATCACCAAGTCACTATTTTGCATTCTGCTTTACCTAGAAACTATTATATATTATATACTTTAAAATAGTTTATATATATATAAAGTATTTTAACCAGAAAGATTAATTTATAACTATTTGCTTCATAGAGATCCTCAAAGCAAAAGATTAGGAATGAAACAAATTTCAAGGAATTTAAAATCAGGGATTTTATTCTAAGTTAGAAGGAAATGGCAGGCACCACTGGTTCCCTAATCTGTAAGGCCCAGTGGAAAATGAAAACACAAGCCCCTTGTTCAAAAATTATTAAGAACATTAAGAGGACAGCTAGAGCATTAAACTAAGCACTGGGCCTCTGGACATGGGAACCTATGAGACTGCACAGGTTATATGCCCATGAAGCTGGCCCTGAGGGCAGGATACATTTTGTAGCTTCTTGAAGAGGTCTCTCCAGTGGTTGGTGCTAGAAGTAAAGGACAGGTAGGACCAGAAGGCATCAGTGTATGGTTATTGAGTGACGCAGATAATCCTCTATTTATTTAACAGTAACTAATATTTCTATTGTACTTTATAGTTTACAAAGCTCTTCTGCCAGATCCAGTATCTCATGTACTGAAGCAACAATTCTATGAGATATTCATGTTACTCCTCTTGTATGCAAGGTGAAGTTGGGTCCAAAGAGATCAAGTCTCATTGAAGGCCACTCAGCCAGCATGGGACCTAAATGCAAGTCATCTGACCTCAAATCCAATTTTCATTCCACATGCTCAACACAGCCTGGTGCTAAGAGTTGTGGGTTACAAAGAGGCACAGAACATGAGGTCTGCAGTCCAGCAATTCACTAGTGAAAGGCGGAAGGTACACAGATGGGCATTGACAGTTTGCATTTATGGGTTGTTTTCACATCTGTGGGCGTGACACAACTTCACAGCAAACACCAGACCAAATTCCAGGTTCTGATTCCTAATTCCTTCTCACCTAACCAACTACCCTCCTTCCAGCAACAGCAACAGAACTCACTTCTCCAGCAGTTTCTGGACTGGACAAGTACAATGTCAGCCTAGCAATCTCCAGCCCATACTGGTCCTATTATGTTACAAGATCCAGGACTCTGAATTTTCTCTTTGACCATTGCACAAAGTCTTTTAAAATATAAAGCACACTGCTTTATCTTTAATAGCAGCTTAGGCTGGGCACAGTGGCTCACACCTGTAATCTCAGCACTTTGGGAAGCTGAGGCAAGCGCACCACCTGAGGTTAGGGCTTCAAGACCAGCCTGGTCAATGTGGTGAAACTCCATCTTTACTAAAAATACAAAAATTAGCCAGGCGTGGTGGCGGGCGCCTGTAATCCCAGCTACTCGGGAGGCTGAGGCAGGACAATTGCTTGAACCTAGGAGGCGGAGGTTGCAGTGAGCCGAGATCATGCCATTGCACTTCAACCTGGACAACAAGAATGAGACTCCGTCAAAAACAAAAACAAAAACATTCTTTATTAATACTACTCTTAAATGGCATTACTTATGATATGTTAGCTTTTAATTGGTAGCTATATGAGCTTGATTAAAGTATTTCCTAAATTCTAATTTATAATTTTTCTCATTTTATAATCTTTCCCAGGACAAGAAGTCCAATGTCCAGTGTAAGATATTTCCCTTAAATTCCAGCTTTTTTTCTGACTTGCTCTAAGGCACTGGCTCAAGCTCTTAACTTCTATATTTCAGTTTTTCACTGGTGGATATTGCTTGCCTGGCTTGTAAGAGTGCTTGAGAAATTCAAAGTACAAAGCATCATTATATTTATGATTACAACTTGCTCGACAGTTTCATAGAGCTATAATATAGAAAATATGTATTTCAAAGTAATAACAGAAATTGCACAGTTTTGGGAATGGGTATTCTGAGATCCAGCAAGAGTTTGAATGCCTTTAAAAACACCGTGAACCTTCAAGTGCTAAGTTAAAACTCAAATTCAAGGATCATTCACATCTTACAATAAAACAGAGAAGACTCTCAAGAATGGTATATGCTTCTACTCAACTGTTAAACTAATATTAATATACTGTGCATTAATATATAGAGTATAGAATAATGGTATATATTATACAATAAATCATATATCATAATACATGTAATATCTAATAATATATATTATCACCTTTGTTTTTATTACTACAATTCTACTTTCTATGGTTAGTCTTCATGGCAATTGGATGGGAGTAAGAAGTATCAGAAGGGACAAG
Source organism: Mandrillus leucophaeus (assembly GCF_000951045.1). Taxonomy (NCBI): domain Eukaryota; kingdom Metazoa; phylum Chordata; class Mammalia; order Primates; family Cercopithecidae; genus Mandrillus; species Mandrillus leucophaeus. The sequence goes on along the minus strand of NW_012101687.1, from coordinate 2,831,893 downwards.
ATGGGAAAGCTTCATAAAAGAATGGAAAAAGCATGGCAAAAATTGAGGGAGAGGATGAGAACTCAAAAGGATGGAGAGAGAAAGACAGAACTCTCTTGAGAGACGGTCTCTGGTAGGTTTTCTACTCCTATTTGAGGCCTTTCTCTGTTCGGCACGTGGCTGTTTCTGCTATTTTCCTTGAGCCAAAATCCCAAGAGAAATATCCCAAACATTAAATGAAGAAGTCAAGATCCAAGCCTTTGCAGAAGATGCTTTTCCAGTGAATGCCATGGCCCCACCCCCACCCCAGCAATTACATGTGTTTAGCTTTTTCTAAGCTCCTTTTTTTTTTTTCCACATTTTTCCCTGGCTTGTCCCCAAGTAGCCGCTTCCTCCCAACTCATCCTTTGCTTTATCCCCTCCCTATTTCCCTTCATTTGTTTTTCTTAGAATTCTCCTACACTCTATTTTGTTTATCTTCTGAGCCATCACATCCTCTATTAACTGAGGTTATCGCTGGGTGTTGACTCCCGTGTAGACAGCATTCATATTCTTCTGACCCTACTTTAAAAGGGAATTTTAATTAATTATTTATGCTTTTTTTTTTTTCTCCCAAAGGGGTGATCACTCAGATTTTCTAAGGTCCCTGCTGCCCTACTCTATTACAGAATTCCATCAGCTTGAAGACAGCTGGCAGGAAGCACTGCCCATCCCTGTCCTTATCTAAGGATAGAGATGACTGTCCAGCCTGCCTCCACGCCTGCCCTTCCCTTGGCTCCCTTTGAAAATACTCCTTTCTCAATCACTTGGCATTATCAGTTGCAAATTCAACCATGAGAGAAAAAAAAAGTAATGCTGAACTCTATGCCTTCCTAGGACACTAAATATTATCAAGTTAAGCTCAGCCTGAATCTTATGATAGCATTAACTTGTGGCTTTTTATTTTATTTTGTAGAAATGACTTCTTATAAATCTGTGTTCACCCCAGGCTGCTGGAGCAGATGTGGAAGGAACCATAGAAGAAATGGCATGAAAGCAAAGTGACATTTGCCTTAGATATCCTTCCTCAAGGGATTATGTCTCAGTAGCTTTTGGTAGTATGTGGCCCTGTGGGAATTTCTTCTGCCTCCTCATCTTTAAAACAAAACAAACAAACAAACAAAAAGCGATTGTCTTGATTTTTCAAGCATACACACGCCATTTTTTTTCTTTTTTTCCCCCACTTCTACCCCTTCCCCAGCCCCTACACACCACTTTAAATGAGTGAAGGGAACCTCTTTGGTACCTCTTTTTAAATTGGCCAAGTTAGTCAAAGGTTGCCTTTTGTTCCAAGGGTTTAAAGCACTTAAGACAGGATCTGGCCACTAAGATGAAGAATAAATGCCAGAACCAGGGAAACTGGTGCCTAGAGAGGTTAAATTGTTACAAATGAAGGGCTGATGGGGGAAGTAGAATTAGATGTTTAGCTGCTGACTTCTTTCACTAATTCTGTGTCTATGTGCTGAAGGCTCAGGTATGATATTGATAAACTACAGTGTTTCTACAGAAGACAGTGAACCTGAGTCAAAGATCCTAATATTCCCTCTTATAACAGCACTATGGGTTTTTTTCCTTTATTACTTTACATAATTGTAATTTAAAATGTTTCCATTGTTCCAGGTGATATGGAGTCACTGTGCACTGTTAGATCCACATCACCTGGAACTACAGCAAAACAAGAAAGGCCAAATTCAATGCAGAAATCACCTGTTTGAAGGCAGTGGCGGGCTGTCGAGGCTAAGAGAACTGGAGGGGCTTGAGAGAGCAGAGAGGTGAGCTGATGGCAGAGCTGAGAATCTGAGGACAGAGAAGCCAGAGAACTTCTAAAGGAGACCTGAAGGGTTTCAAACACACAGCTGGCCTTTCCTTCAAAGCATGTGCTGAATTGGGGGTATATGAGGAGTAGAGGTTGAAAAACAGAAGTGGAAAGACTCTGAAAATCATCAGAGTTTCTGGCAGTCTCAGGACATGAAAATAGGAACTCAGGACCTGCCAAGGAAGGGATCCCAGTGAAGACACCAGGTTCTCCATTGGGCCAAGGATAGACAGTAACCTGGCCTCACTGCCACACCGAAAATTAAATCAAGATGGATCATGACCTAAATGCAAAAGATAAAACAATAAAACTCCTAAAGAAAACAGGAAAAGATCTTCATAATCTTGGAGTGCAATTTCTTTTTTTTCTCCCAGTTTTAAAAACAGCATACTCTACTTTGCTTCAAAAGCATTTCAACATTCTGAGAGAACTCAAATCTATGTATTAAGCGTAGGGTGTAGATTGCCTCTGAGGAGAAGGGGCAGCAGGAGTTGTGAGGGGCGTGCATGGGGGCTTGTCATCCTGGGTAGTTGTCACCCAGGTGTGTTCATTTTGTGGAAACTCACAGTGCTCTATGCCTTCTCTATGCATTCTTCTGTGCTATGCTGTGCCTCAATAAAAACATTAATAGGAAAGGGAGTCTTAGCCTTCTAATCATACCAAAAAATAACAGAATGTTGCAAAGTGTGTGCCTAAGGTCAGAAGGCTTATGCACCTTCCTTGAAGCTGTACCTATTCAGTTTTCTGACAACAAAGACCTCTACAGTTTGTTTTCGAACTACTAGATTTAATTAAAAATAATCAGAGCACTTCCCATGACAGCCAACGCCCCTTTTCCATAGCTAAGAATGTCAGCAGAATGCTATGTCACTATCTAGAAAAATAAGACAGCCCGAAGAAGTGTAAAGAGATTTAGATTCATCTGTGAGCTACAGCCCCCTCCAAAAAGTGCCACCTTCTACAGCATTACACCACCAAGCACAGACCATAAAAAGTCATCTAGTTTGTTTTGTTCTTTTTACAAATGACAGCTGATGTACAGTTGATAACTCAAGACTTCTAATCAATAACACTACCTTACAAATAAGTTTTTTTTTTTAATTCCAGGAACATTTTTAATTGCCTTCTCTCACAGATCTCTAAGTTCGTGGAGTGAGGATAACAAAAGAGTTTCTTTTCATTTTAAAAATGTTTAGAAATATGGACAACTTCGATTGAATTTCTGGGTGCTTGTGACACCCATGAACACAACATGGAAACCACTCGCATTTCCTGGAGTGCTTCACAAACTACAGTGTGATTATATTTCAACTGTGGAATGAAACCCAATGAGAACAACAGACTCTCAAATAGGAGGTGGTCAGTTACTGCAGTTGTCCTGTATACACGCACATGGAGACAGACATGCAGTTTTCCCCATTATTCTCTTTCGAATCCTCTTTCTCCCTTTCTCATACTCCTCAGCTTATCTTCCACCTTTTCTTCTGGTGTGTGCTAGACGATCTCTTTATTCCACCTGTATCAGGCAGTTCTCACACTGCTATAAAGAAATACCTGAGACTGAGTAATTATAAGAAGAGGTTTAATTAGCTCACTGTTCTGCAGGCTCTAAAGGAAGCATAGTGTCATCTGCTTCTGGGGGGTCCTCAGGAAGCTTCCAGTCATGGTGAAAGGCAAAAGAGAAGCAGACACTTCACATGGCAGAATGGGAGCAAGAGAGAGAGCATGGATTGCGGGGAAGCTGTTGCACACTTTTGAGCAACCAGATTTTGTGTGAACTCGGAGCGAGAGCTCACCACCAAGGGGATGGCCCAAGCCATTGATGAGGCATTTGCCCCCATGATCCAAACACCTCCCACCAGGCCTCTCCTCCAGCACTGGGGATTACAATTCCACATGAGATTTGGGTGAGGACAAATAGCCAAACTCTATCACCATCCCTTTGCTTTAGATTATCATTGGCCACCTACTTCCCATATATCTCCTTCAACTTTGTTATAAGGTAGCTTTTCACCATCACTAAAATTATCCTGCATGTTTTATTTTTCTGTCACTGTATAGCAAATTACCACACACTTAACAGCTTTTAACAAAGTCCAGCACGATGTCACCTGGTTCTCCTCTCAGGGAATCACAAGGCGGGAACCAAGTCATCAGCCAAACTGGGTCCTCACCTGGAGGCTCTAAGTAGACATCACCTCCAGGTCCATACAGGTTGCTGGAAGAATTCAGTCCCTTGTGGTTGTAGGACTGAGGATCCTCTTTCCTTGATGCCTGTTGGCCAGGGCCTCTCTCAGCTCTTTTAAGGTTTCCTGAATTCCTTCTCAGGTGGGCCTCCTGCAACTTCAAGCCATAACCCCTTTACTCTTCAAATCTCTCCGACTTCTGCTTCCGCCACCAGCTGGGGAAAGCTCTTTGCTTAAAAGGTCTCATGTGATTAAATTAGGTCCTCCAAGATAATCTCCTGTCTTGAGGAGATTACCTAACCCTGCCATGAAATATGACAACCACACTAGTGAGTGATGTCCCCTCATATTCCCAGGTTCCAGGGATTAGGGGGAAATATCTTTTGGGGGGCATTTTAGGAATTCTACATACATAACATGTCATCCAGGTTTTTGGCCACAACTCCAGTAGAAATGCCTACATTTGTGAATTTACTATTGGGCAGAGATCTAAGTAGAAGAGGAAGGTGGGGCATAAGAGTGGAGTGTTATCTTTCTTCTTGCCTCCCTTAGTTGGCCTACAATCCTTTATTTCCTGTTCATAGTATACCACACCATTTCATCAAATGTGTATGTCTCTTTCACCACACATTGTATTCCACCTCTCTCTGTATTTCCACTTCTTGGAAACTGCAGTTTACAGGGGCCTCTGGATTATTCTTTGCATTTTCCTCCCAGCATTGTCTTCATAAAGAAGGCATGAACAGACATCTTGCCTTTTGGTTTCTTGGGGTCACCTTTAGCTATCCTGACTGTACTGTTTATTACTCTAGGCAACATAGTATACAACAATTTCTCAGTGTTGCACTAGCTGTCTCCACAAGAACTGTCTCAGGCAAAGATTTCTTAAGACACAAAAAGCAATAACTGTGAAGGGGAAAAATATTGATCAATTTGACTACATTAAAATTAAGAGCTTCAGTTCTTCAAAACCATTAAGAGAGTAAAAAGCCATACACTAAGAGAGAGATTTTCAATACATATATTTGACAAAGGACTATTATCTGGAATATTTAAAGCACTCCTTCAAATCAATGAGATACAGGAAAATAACTCAATAGAAAAATGGGCAAAAGTCAGAATAGATACTCTATGAGAGAAGATGTTCAAACAGAAAATGAACATATGAAAAGGCACTCAACTTCATTAGTCATTAGGAAAGCACAGATTAAAATTAAAATGCAAAAATCCAGTGACTCAGGAGAGGTTGAGCTGGGAGGACTGCAGCCCCAGTAACCCAGGAGGCTGAGGTGGCAGTATTGCTTGAACCCAGGAGCTCGAGGCTGCTGTGAGCTATGATCACACCACTGCACTCCAGCCTGGAAAACAGAGCAAGTCTCTGAAACAAAAAAAGAGAATGTTTTTAATCATAATGCAAAAACTACAACATACCCTCCAAAATGACTAACATGAAAAAGACAGACAACATAAAGCAACCAGAACTCTCTTATTCTGCTGACCAGAGTGTAAACTGTTACAACTACTTTGGAAAGCTGTTTGACAGTGTCTACTAAAACCGAACATACCCATACCTTATACTCAGCAATCGCACTCCTAAAAATATGCCCAACAAAAATACATATGTATATCTAACAAAGGGCATGAACAAGAATGTTAACAGCATTAATATTAACATAAGCAGTATTTGTAATATTCCCAAACTGGGCACAACCCAAATGTCCATCAACGATAGAATGGATACAAAAATCATGGTAAATTCATACAATACAGGAGAACAATATGCAAGAATGAGAATAAATGAACTATAGCTACATGCAAAAAAAGGATGACTCACAAACATAATGTTGAGTGAAAAAGAAGCCCATTGCAAAAGAGTGTGTCACGATTCCTTTTTTATAAAGTTTTACAACAGGCAAAAGTAATCTGTGGTTGTGTTATTTTGGTGCAAAAGTAATTACGGTTTTTGCCATTACTTTAGAGTTTGAATCCTGGCAGTAAATACTATACGACTTTTATTAGGTTGGTGCAAAAATAATTGTGGTTTTTGTCATTAAAGTAATGTATGAAAGAAAACTGCACATTACTTTAATGGTAAATACTGCAATTATTTTTGGACAAACCTAATAGAAATCAGTATAGTATTCACCCTTGGAAGTAACTGTGAGTGGAAGGAGGCACAAGAAGGCATCTGGGGTGCTGGTAAGATTCCAATCATTGGACTGGGTGCTAATTATATGTGTGTATTTGTTGCGTGAAAATGAGTTGAGCTGTGCACTTATTTGTGCGCTTTCTGTATGCACTTCATACTGCAAAAAAATGTTTATATTATGCAGAACAAAGTATTATCCAATATCTTTCCTACCCATGAGTGCAGAACCACACCTGGTTTGTTCACTACAATGTCAGCATCCTGTAAACAGTGTCTAACACACATTGTTGCTTGTCGAATGGCAGATTAATGACTTTTTAAAATAATTTCCTTAATACAGCTGATTTTTTTTTTTGTCGTCGTCAGTGGAGCTACATTGACCCGTTTTATCAAATATCTTTTGATATTGCAAGGCAGTTGTTGCAGGTAGACCAGCTTGCAGAGGGGAGAGCTGAGAGCAAAACGCAGTGAGGGAGCTGGAAGTTAAGCTCTCTGAGGTCGAGAACTTTTATACTGCTTGCTCACTGTGCAAGGCGGTGCTGTCTGGATAACTTTATATGAGTAAGTCATTCATCCTCATAACAACCAATGAAACGCCTCACAGATGAGCGAACTGATGAGAAAACTGAGGCTTAGAGAAGTTTTATAACTCAAGTAGTGAATAACACTGCCAGGATTTAAACTCTAAATCTGAGTTTAACTATGGTACTATCTTCTTACCTCTGCACATAGGATGCACTTGAAAAATATTTGTGTAAGGAGTACAAAATGGACCTCTCCATCATCCCTTATGTTTCTCCTCCCCACTTCCCCACACAGGCATAATTGTGTACTTACGGTCTGGTCTCAGTGGTCGCAGTAGGGGGTGGGGAACTGGGAGAAGGAGGGCAAGGGAGCCTTTTAGCCCAGTCTGCTAGTTTAGACAGGGTCAAAGACACGGACATTTGACATCATCCCCAAGTGAGATTATATGTGCAGTAACATTCACTCGTCTAACTGGAGGGAGTTGTCCCTCACACAACCTTAAACGTGGGTCCCACTCCCTATAGTATACCCTGTAGACATGCTTATTTATGTTGTAAATCTTTTGAAAAGCAAAATAATTACATTGCACTTACTTAAATGAATGTGTTAAGATCACTCATTTCTTAAACATAAACATTAAAAAGTATACCACAATGTTTGTAAGCCTGTCTTGGCATTTCTTCACTTTCTAACACATCATGAATATCAAAAATTAAAAAGCGGAAGTGGCTCAGGCACTTTTACTTCAGAGAGACTCTGACTAATGCCTAAGAAGTTGGTTTCTGTGTGCACAGCAGGATTTTATCTCATGCCAACCAGAGCTGTAACTACTGCTACATGGGGAGAGACAGAAAGGTAGCCCTTGTGACTCAGTGAAACCCACAGAAAACTGAAAGCCTCATTCAATTTCAACTCTTTACCCTGCAAGGCTTGTTCCTAGGGTAGCTTTAAATAGTCACCGAAATGCTTGATTTTACTTTCACTTCCTTCCTTCCCCATCTCAAACCTCTGTAGAGGTTCTTAGGAGGTTTTCATGACTAAAGCAGATGATAACAGCAATATCTTTCACTTAGACGGACTTTACAGAACCTTTCAGTTTGGTCTCCTTTGGTCCTCTCAAAAGCCCAGGCAACAGCAATGACTACTGTTGTTTGATAGTCCTGGTGACTAACAACCCCTTCTCCATCCCCAAAAAATGTGGGAGTGACTTTTCCTTTCATTACAGAACACTAAACAGCCAAGAATGGATCTCATCCCCCATGATGGGGAGAAGAAACACAATACAGTTCAAAGGCTGAGAACCTTAGTATTGCCTTAAAAGTGCTTTGCTCATTGATGCCTTCATCTTCAATTATATGGAAATTTTTTTTTTTTTTTTTTTTTGAGACGGAGTCTCGCTTTGTCACCCAGGCTGGAGTACAGTGGCCGGATCTCAGCTCACTGCAATCTCCGCCTCCCGGCTTCCCGCCATTCTCCTGCCTCAGCCTCCCGAGTAGCTGGGACTACAGGCGCCCGCCACCTCGCCCGGCTAGTTTTTTGTATTTTTTAGTAGAGACGGGGTTTCACCGTGTTAGCTCCTGACCTCGTGATCCGCCCGTCTCGGCCTCCCAAAGTGCTGGGATTACAGGCTTGAGCCACCGCGCCCGGCCTATATGGAAAATATTTTAATGCAGTTTAACAATTTTACTATTTTCACCTACTGAAAAAAAATCAATCCAATACTTCTTTCAACATGCACTATAAGCTTGTGAAACTGTCTATGTGAACGAGGTGAAGGAATTAATTTTTATTTATTGAAGAAACCAAAAGTAGGGTAGGGGTCAGAAGGAATACATTTGGCAGAGGATGCAGCCCTGTTATTTCAAAAGGGGAGAAAAGAATATAACATAAAAGGGAAAATATTTCAAATTTGTAAGGAAAAATAGTTTTCACAAGAAAAATTTCCTCCTGCTCTCATTTTTGTTTGGCTTTGTCTACCCATAGCATTCCAAGCAATCTGTCTCTCAGCACCACAGCTGTGAGATATATGCACTTAAGGAGCCTTCCTGCACCGTATTAGCCTCTTCACATTTCACTGGGTTTCATTGTGTGCAATGTCTTGCCACTGACTCTCACACTGTGCTGCGTATACTGTTTCATAATCCTACTTTACAGAATAGCATTTTCATCTAATAGACGTTAACATAATGAGGGAAATGGTGACAGAATAATATATGGTCACCAAACCATATTGTCATTTTGGAACAGTTTATTATGTGCACTATGATCCATGTTATTCTAAAATAATGGGTGCATTTATGGGTAAACATAAGTACAGACTTTATACAGAAATTTGCCTCTACTAGATTAGGAGTTGGCAAACTTCTTTGTCGAAGGCTAGATAGCAAATATCTTAAGTTTTGTGGGCTATGCTCTCTCTATCTCAACTACTCAACTCTGCCATAGCAGGGAAGGCACCCAGAGACAGTACACAATGTATGTAGACAGTGGACAGTGGACAATATGCAATGAATGACTGTGGTTGTCCTACACTTTATTTATAAAAACACATGGCAGTCGGGTTTGTGACACAGAGATGTAATTTCCTGACCCTTGATCTAAATGATGGGTATGTTTGAAACCACAACACAAAGGCCACCCTGAGACTCTAAGCCCTAAACATCTGTTTGGCAATTTACCTGAAAAGTTGTGGTATTTTTTTTAAGTTAAAATTAAAATGACTTTTCTCCTGAGAAAATATTTAAAAGAGTAGGTATTTGACAAGTAAGTTGAAGGACACACTGGTTATTTTTCTACATCACAATAAAATTAATATAAAACAGGTCATTGGAAATAAAAGAATATTTTTTGAAAATGTTGATACATTGAATACACTGCCAATGCCTGGCTGAGCCTTGAGCATCACAGATCTTTGGTTTAAAACGTTGTTCATGTCCAGAGTCTCCCTCACAGGAATTTGATTGTAGAAAGTCAAGTTCATGTGTTTCCAGACTCACCTCCTCCTTTAATCGTGGTGCCATTGTTGGGCCGTGTATTGACTATTATTAAGGCAAAGCCAAGACTTGTAGAGATTCAGTATGATTTTTCAAGACATTGATAAATGATTTAATTTCTAATTTGAGGTTGATGGTGATAGTCCTTTCCTTTATTTGGGAGTCTTTCTGAGATTTTAACAGGCATTTCCCAGTCAAAAATTTGTTTGTTTATTTTACTATATCTTTCTTAAGACAGGGTCTTGCTCTGTTGCCCAGGCTGGAGTGCAATGACACAGTCATGGCTCACTGCAGCCTCTTATCTCTTGGGCTCAAGTGATCCTCCCATCTCAGCTTCCCAAGTAGCTGAGATCACAGGCATGCACCATCACATCTGGCTAATTTTATTTTATTTATTTATTTTTATTTTTGTAGAGACAAGGTCTCCCTATATTGTCCAGGCAAGTGTCGAACTGCTGGGCTCAAATGATCTTCCCACCTCGGCCTCCCAAAGTGCTGAGATTACAGGCGTGAGCCAATGCTGAGCCAGGAGTTGGTTTAAATTACAAACAAATGAACTGAAAGGCATTCCATGTCAGGTGGCACACTGTTGAGCATGAAAGGAAAGCAGGGTTACTCCCTTGGCTACCTAAATTTCTTCCTGCACTGAGCTGCCACCTTAGACATAAAACACTGGCAGGCAGTAGAAATGATTCTATTACAATATTAGCCCTTGCATATTAACAGAATTTACTTTAAAATATGCAAGTCAGTTGCACATAAATTGAAAGATTGTCTTGTTAAAGAACAAGGCTGCCCTGCTGAGACCCAAGATAACAGGAATAGACCTGCCTTCTTATTGCTCAGAAAACAGGAGGCAGCATCTTGGGCTGGGACAGAGGGGAAGGATTCTGTCGCTAGAATTCCTTTCTTATCTTTCCCTGGCTGACCCTGGCTTACAGATCTTTCCTTGTCATAAACTGGGCTTTTCCAATGGCATAGCAATTTTACACTATTTTTTATTACTCAACACCTGATTGCAATATTTATTTTCATATTTGGCATTGGACTTTTATCAGCCTTCCTCCTTGAAGTGTTTAAACAAAGTGGGCAGGAGGACAGGTAGCTCCTGTGTGGTCAATGTCTCTTGAATAAATGAATGAATGAAAATCTGCATTTATTCATTCATCCATTCCATGAATATTTATTGAGTACCT
>NW_012101687.1:2807211-2819925 GCF_000951045.1 Mandrillus leucophaeus | reverse complement strand
CACAGGGATAAAGAGCATGGCATTTGGGATTGGATTGACCTAGTTTCAAATCTCAGATAGTCCACCTACTGGCTATGTGACCTGGAGTAAGTCCGCACTTTGAGCCTATTTCCCTCTATGTAAACTTGGGGTTTGACATCTGCCTCATGGCACATTGTCAGGATTAAAAGAGATATTGCACTAAATACCTAGCACAATGCCAGCACTAATTTACTTAGTAAATATTAACTACTTTCTTATTATAATTGTCATCATCAGCAGCAGCAGCAGCATCCCAGGAGGACAGGAAACTAGAAGCAGCTCTGCATTTTCTGACAGGGGAAGATAAAAGTAGGAATAGGAAATGCCTCTTGAATGGAAACTCAATTGAGTTTAGAATTCATTTTAAAAGCAGCTGACTGTGAGATTATGCACTGGGACTCAATTTATTACATGAATTGGGATGAGCCTAAAGGGACATCTTTTCAGTAATTCAAATCCCCAGGAAGTTGGCTTAGCTGGGAAACAGGCGTTATCCTGAAGAATATATATCTATAGGAAAGAAGATAGAATTCTGGAAAAACTTGATGATGATTCCAAATTAAAAACAAATATAGAAGACCTTGTGTGACTTGGATAAAGACTGTAATGTATTAGCAGTTCCAGGAAAAGTAAAAGACAGATTTGGAACTGAGCAATATAAAAATGAAAGAGTGCTATGCCAAGGAAGAAAGGATTCAGTTAATCAGCTGCCAAGTGCCTTTCCATTTGGGACAGACAAGGATTATAGCTGGCAGCAGGAACAGCCAAAGACTTGATATACATGAATCTCATAAAATTGTCTGAATATATTTTGTTCTGTAATGGGCATCTGCCACTTTTTTGTTTGTCTGGTGTTCCTTACTGCAGAAAACTGCCTCTCCCCAACTCCAAGTGATTCTCTTGAGTCTATGGATCAAAGGGCCCTGCCTCTCCCACTACCCTGTGATCCAGGGTGTCCAATCAGAATACCCCATTTCCTGAGTCACAGTGATTGGTCCAGAGGAATACACATGACCCAAGCATGGACAATCAGTGCTCTCTGGAGTAATTGTCATAGATGCTGATCGTTGAGTAGATGTCATAGATGTCTGTTGAATAAAAGATATTCAAGCAGATAATTGTCATAGATGCTGACCTTTTGAGATTGCTAGCTGTCAGTACCATACAACCCTGGAGCTACCTGAAGCCTTCTTGCTACCATGTGGAACAAGACTAAACATTAGGCCCAGACCTAGGCAAAAAGAATCAAAAGTGAGGGGATAGGGGAAATGAGAGAGAGGAGAGGGCAGAGGGGAGATTTTGCTACTTTAACTTGAATTAGATTCTTTTCATTTGATTAAGAAAAGCATGAAAGATAAAGCTGATTAGGGAAGGACCCTGCTCTGGTCTCTGGATTTGACCTTTTCTAAATGACTGTGATCCCGAGGATTTGCATGGATGGAATACTTTGGGTCTAATATGATTTATTGACTTGTGTTTTATTTGTAGTTTCATCAGTAAATATTTCTGAATATATCTCTAAAAGATAAAGACTCTTAAAAATACCCATGATACCATGTTCACACCTAAAAGAATGGTGAACACTAATTCTTTAATGTCATAAAACTCCCAGTTAATGTTCAAATTTTGGATTTGTACATAAGATTTAAAGTCAAGCTGAAAAAGTGTGAAAGAAATGAAGAATCTAACCAAATGATAAAGGCAATTTGTGGCAACCTAAATAGGGTACACAATTCTCTACCCAGAAAAGATAATTAATGTTTTAAGGTGTTATAAAAGATTTGGGAAAAAGTATAATGTGGGGTTAAAATGGCCAGGAGACATTGTCTGCCAAATCAATCCCAACAAAAAGACAGGATCTTGGCCCCTCATGGACACAGCATATAGAAAAAGACTCAGTGTGTCTGTCTGTGGCTTGGGCAGAATCATTCTAGAAGTTTGTAGCCTATGAACCATGTTTATCTTAAACATCTGCTAAATAAGTAATTATATCACAGCCCCAGGTCTTTCAACCGCTTAACCTCAGCCCAGCTGAGATGGTAAAACTGCTCCCCTTCATAGGAAAATGATTTTACAATTATAGGAATGCTTAAAATTGAATATAAAGATCATGAAGTAAATCGGACCCACCCAAAGCATTAATACTGTTTAATAGGTTTAGAAACAGAAGTTATAATTTTTGTGTTTAAAGTGTTAGTAATGTTTAATGAAACCTAACATTAGGGAATCTGACAAATTGATCTTCATAATTTCTTTTTTTTTTTTTTTTTTTTGAGACGGAGTCTTGCTCTGTCGCCCGGGCTGGAGTGCAGTGGCGCGATCTCGGCTCACTGCAAGCTCCGCCTCCCGGGTTCACGCCATTCTCCTGCCTCAGCCTCCCGAGTAGCTGGGACCACAGGCGCCCGCCACCACGCCCGGCTAGTTTTTTTTTTTTGTATTTTTTAGTAGAGACGGGGTTTCACCGTGTTCGCCAGGACGGTCTCGATCTCCTGACCTCGTGATCCGCCCGTCTCGGCCTCCCAAAGTGCTGGGATTACAGGCTTGAGCCACCGCGCCCGGCCCTGATCTTCATAATTTCTATGTGAAATTTATAATCAATTTTATTCTCATTATCTTAAGTCACAGAGTTGATAATTTGATAATGTTTATAGGTAGTATTTGAATATTTTGACTCATTATGGTTTTAAGGGTGAATTGTTAGATTTACAATTTCTTTGCTTTTGCTTTTTGAGGCTTAAGTTGACCTTATGAGGCAACTCAGTTGCTTGATATAATAAGAAGTGTTTTTAAAAATTCAGGGGAACTTAATTGATGGCTTATTACTATGACTATAGAGGATTTTAATCTGCTAAAATTGAATTAATCAAATAAGTGGAAGGATGATTTCAAATTATGTAAAAATTTATAAGTAAAAAATTTTGATTTTATAAGTAAAATCAAAATCACAAAGTGAACTTAACGTCCTAAGAATATTATAGTTTCAAGTTTGCAACTCAAGTTAATTAAATGTTATTTTAATATTCAAATACCTACACATGGTTCCTTTCTATGCACAAAAGCCTCCAATTCCCAAACACTTTAAAAACACATCAACACACATGGCAAGGAAAATCATTATGCATATAGAAGCCCAGGATGCAACAGCACTTCCTGTATAGTAAGAAATGTGTGGGCTTTGTGGGGCATGAGGTAATGCAAACTACATAAAAATATGCACAACACACAATGATGACCCAGGCAGACCAGCTTCCAGGAACTAAAAAGCAAAGAATCAACAACTGAGGCGATAATTACCAAACAACCATTCATTCATTTATTGCTTTCTTTTATTCAACAGATATTTACTGAATGTATACTATATGTCAGGCTCTATTCTAACAGTTTAAGATATAGCTGAAGAAAGGAAAATATAGATTACAGGTTGGATGTGAAAAAGGCAAAAAAGAGTAGATAAAGTAATCGAGAATGAAGGACAGCTGCCAGAAGAAGGCAGCTTTGATAGAGGAAAGACCAGCTTGTCTTGTCGCAGATTCTTAGCTTTGCCCGATGTCAGCAAGCATGGAACATAAGAAGCGAGAACAACTCAAGACATCCACTGAAGGAAGAAGAGGAGAAAACAAAATAAGAAGACAAAACAACAATAACATATTCAGTAATAATAGATGGCAGACACAAAAGAAGGAACACTGGAGGGGAAAAGTAGCAGGGCCTGAAACAAGTGGCAGAGGCGGACAGCATAGTCATCACCCAAAACAAAAGCAAGTGGGAGTTGGGGAGTTCAAACACAGTCTTATGGAACTGACTAAAATGACACAAATATAGGTAAAACACAGCATAAAGTAGGAACAGGCAGTATAAAAAATAAGAAGAAAAAAGTAAAAAACCCCAAAGGGCTAAATCTATGGAATTCTGAGAAGAAAATATGGATATGAGTTGAGACACAAGAAAGAACATTGAATACAAGCAAATCATATTCCAAGGGACTGTAGTCAGGCTCTTCCTTTTGATCTGGAGTGGAAGGGAGACCCATGGTACAGCTGCAGCTCGAGAGGAGAGGCACACAGTCAAGCCACAGAGGAAGGAGATGTGCTTGGTCCTGGGGCCCGACTGCCCACTAAAGTTCAAGCTTTGGGAAGTCCCGATGACCACACCCCTGGCCGGGCCTTCCAGTGGCCCATAGGCTGCCAGCTAGAGAAATGGAATGAGTAATGCGAATGATGATAATTGAGGAGCGAAGTTGTGTTTTGATTATTTAAAAACGATTCCGAATATACAAGCAAAATATTCATTCTAGAAAAATTCTTTGAAAGAAAGATAATCAAATCAATATGAGAAAAAGAAAATTCACAATCCTGAACAGCGATATTTCTGAGGGAGAAAATGCCACTGACATTTCTAATTAGTCATTTGAGGTTTTTGCAGGAACTGCCCTCCCAGTCCCATCCCCCTCTAAAGTTGGCAGTGATGTTCCATCCACAGGACAGGTAGTAAACGGGACTGCCAAGTCCAAATCAAGAATAAAGCTTTCAGTCAGTGAATGCAAGATATCCTCTACAGAAAATATGATGGCAAGTTCCGTAAAGGGATCCTCTCAAGTATTCATTAGACTACTGATTATCACATGCATATGAGGAAACGATCAGGAAAAGAACCGTCCCAAATGATTAAGGGGAATGGTATCAAGTTCTTACACATGACTGGAAAAGGGCTTACTTTCATCAGCCAGACTAGAAAATCTCCTAATTCATGAATCACTTGGCAGAGTACTCAAAGAGATCTTGCCTCAGTAGTAGGGTATAATCAGCCCTAATCTAAACACTTCTCTGGTCCTGCTTAACCAATCGTAAAGGTTTGATCCCCAAAAACAAATTATTTCCAAACAACTCAACTGCTCAAGAATATTTATAGAAATAAAAAAATTCAACACCCAATAGGAAAAAAATATACCGTGTCTGGCATACTATAAAAAATGACCAGAAAGGCAAAGAAGCAGGAAAACATGACCATAATGAAGGGAAAACAATCAACTGAAACCAAACCAAACCTGAGGCAGATGTTAAAATTAACAAACAAGGATATTAAAACAGCTATTACAGCTATATACGTTCAAACAGTTAAGTAGAGACACTAAAAGATATTAAAAAATACACATTAAACTTCTAGAAATGAAAAAAAATATGTTTGAGATTAAATGTATTTTGATGTATCCCCTTATTTCAAAATACAGTCAAATTGGGGGTTAAGCTTTTGCCATATGAATTTTGGAGAGACACAATTCAATCCATAGCAGCATGGTATATCTTTTCCAATCTTTTACATTTAACACTTTTTTTTTAAGCATGGGAAGTATTTTTCTTTTATAGGAAGAATAGAGTTGAATTTTGCTTTTTTATGCAACCCTGACTATCTCAACTGGGAGAGTCAAAATAATGTGTGTGTGTGTGTGTGTGTGTGTGTTTCCATCAAAGTTGCAGTTAATAAACCAACAGAGAAGATAAAATGAATTAATAAAAATAATCCAAAAGAAAGCAGAAAAAGTACAAAAAGAGAACAAATAATACATGGAATAAATAAAAAGCAGATAGCAAGGTGATACATTTAAACCTTAGCATATTAATAATCACATTAAATGTTGTTATTATTTTGACTCCCAACTGAGATTGTCAAGATTGGGTAAAAATGCAAAATTCAACTCTACTCTTCCTATAAGAAAAACACTTCACATACTAAAAGAAAATGAGTTATATGTAAAAAGATGGAAAAGATAAACCATGCTGCTATGGACTGAATTGTGTCTCTCCAAAATTCATATGATGAAATCTTAACCCCCAATTTGACTGTATTTTGAGATAAGGGCATTAAGGAAGTGATTAAAGTTGAATGAGGCTAGAACGGTGGGACTCTAATCCAACAGAACCGGTATCTTTATAAGAAAAAGAGGAGACACCAGAGCTTGCTCTTTCTGTCTCTCCCCACCCTGCTCTCTGCTTGCACACAGAGCGAAGGCTGTGTGAGGACACTGCAAGAAGGTAGCCACTTGCAAGTCAAGAAGAGAGACCTCACCAGACACCAATTCTGCTGGCACCTTGATCTTGGACCTCAGTCTTCAGAACTGTAGGAAGATAAATTTCTGTTGTTTAAGTTACCTAGTCTGTGCCGTTTTGTTACAGTAGCCTGAACAGACATGTTCACATGCTAAGACTAATCAAAAGGAAGCTGGCTATATTAATGTCAGAGCAAGAAGATAGCAGAGCAAATAATATTAATGTCACTGGGGACAAGGAAGGTCGTTTCATAATGAATAAGGGGTGAATTCATTGAGAGTACATAACAATCCTAAATGCTTATGTACCTAATAACAGCAATTTAAAATACAGGAAGCAAAAATTCATTTAACTGCAAAGAGAAATAGATGACTCTACAACTATAGACAAAGATATCAATAACCCTCAATAATAATAGAACAATATCAGTAAAGATACAGAAGACTTGAACCAAACTACCCACCAACATGACAAATTGGCATAGAACACCTCACCAAACAACAGCTGTATAACACATTTTTTTTTCAAATGCACATGGAACATTAAAAAGATAGTCCATATTGTGGACCATAAAACATGTCTCAATATATGTATGAATGAATTCAAGCCCAACTGAATATTTCTTCTAACTCTAATGGAATTAAATCGGGAATCAACAACAAAAAGTTTTGTGGCAAATTCCCAAATATTTGCCAACGAAATAATACACTTCTAAACACCCCCATTGATAAAAGAAGAAATCAAAAGGGATATTAGAAAGTATGTTGAACTAATTGAAAATTTAAAAAAGAACATATTGAAATTTGTGGATGCCACTAAAGAAGTACTTTAGGGGAAAACTTATAGTACTAAAATTTATAGTACTAGTATTATATTTATAGGACTAAAATTTATAGTACTAGTATTATATCTATAATGTTAAATATCTCCAGTAATGGAGAAGAAATTTCTCAAATCCATGATCTCAGCTTCCCCTTAAGCCAGAAAAAGAAGAAAAAATAAAATGCAAAGTAAGCAGAAGAAAGGAAATAATAAAGATCAGAGTGGAATTCAGTGAAACAGAAGTCTACAAAAACAATAAAGCTTAATGAAGCCAAAAGCTGAATATTAGAGAAGGTCAATAAAAATAATAGGTGTCTAGTCAGACTGATAAGGAAAAAAATGGAAAACAGAAATTACTAATGTCAGGAATAAAAAAGGTGACATCACTACAGATGCTATAGATATTAATAGGATAATGAGTATATTGTGAACAACTTTATGCCAAAATCATTATTTTTTAATTTTCACATTATTAGAAGTTCAAATGCCAAAGTTATTGACAACTTTGATGAAATAATTTTTTTAAATGTGGGGTGTATAGTAAGTGTATATATTTATGGAGTATATGAGATGTTTTCATGCAGGCATGCAATGTGTGATAATCATATATGCAGAATGGGGAATCGATCCCTTAAAGCATTTATCCTTTGATTTACAACCAATCGAATTATACTCTTTTAGTTATTTTAAAATGTACAATTAAGTTGTTATTGACTACAGTCACACTGTTCTGCTTTCAAACAGTAGGTCTTACTCATTCTTTCTATTTTTCTGTACCCATTAACCATCCCCACCTCCTCTACAGCCCCCTGTTACCCTTTGTAGCCTCTGGGAACCATCCTTCTACTCTATGTTTATGAGTTCAATCGTTTTAATATTTAGATCTCACAGATAAGTGTGATGTTTGTCTTTCTGTGCCTGATTGTTTCGCTTAACATAATGATCTCCAGTTTCATCCATTGTTGCAAATGACAGTATCTCATTGTTTTTTATGACTGAATAGTATTCCATTGTGTATATGTACCACATTTTCTATATCCATTCATCTGATGATGGTCATTGCTTCAAAATCTTGGCTACTGTGAACAGGGCTGCAACACACATTGGAGTGCAGATATCTCTTTGATATACTGATTTCCTTTCTTTGGGGTATATACCCAGCAGTAGGATTTCTGGATCATATAGTAGCTCTGTTTTTAGCTTTCTGGGGAACCTCCAAACTGTTTTTCATAGTGAATGTACTAATTTACATCCCCACCAAGAGTGTAGAAGGGCTCCCTTTTCTCTACATCTTCAACAGCATTTGTTATTGCCTGTCTTTTGGATATAAGCAAATTTAATTGAAATGAGATGATATCTCATTGTAGTTTTTATTTGCATTTCTCTGCTGATCAATGATGTTGAGAACCTTTAATTTTTCAAAGGACACAAACCACCAAATCTCATTTAACAAGAAAAAGATAATGTGAACAACCCAATATCTGTGAAAGAAATTGGATTTGTAGATAGAAACCTTCCTACAAAGGAAACTACAGACTCAGCTTCAGTGGAGAATTATATCAAACATTTAGGGAAGGAAATAATACCAATTCTGTATAAACACTTCCAAAAATTTGAAGACAAGGAAATAACTAGCCACTCATTCTATGTGGTGAGCTAAATACCCTAAATACCAAACAAAGACATGAAAAGAAGTAAAACCACAGGGCAATGTATCTCATGAACATAGAAGTGAACATTCAAAACAATATTTCAAGGAACCAAATCCAACAACACATAAAAAGGGTAATACATAATGACTAAGAGGGACTCATCCTAAGAATGCAAGATTGGTATAATAAAAAAATCAATGTAACTCATTATATTAACATATCAAAGAAGAAAAACCGTATGATTAAATCGGTGGATTAAAAAAATGACAAAATCCAACAGACATTCCTGATGAAAATTTATAGGAAACTAAAATAAATGGGAACTTCCTCAACCTGATAAAGGGCATATACAAAAAAGTATAACTAATACCCTACCTAATGGCAAAAGACTGAATGCTTTCCTTCTAAGATCAGGAGAAAGACAAGGACGCTCACTCTCAAACTTCTGTTCAACACTGTATCGAAGACTGTGGCCAGTGCAGTCATAGAAGAAAAAAGAAATAAAGAGCATCCAGATTGGATAAGAAGTAAGATTATCTTTCTTTGCCAACAACATGATTGCCTATATAGAAAAACTGAAGAAATCTATAAAAAAAAAAAAACTTGCAGGACTAATAAGTGAGCTTAGCAATTTTATAGAATGTGCAATAAATTTTATTTCTTATATTCTGTCAAATAATTGGAAAATGAAAATTTAAAAATAATATAATAGGATGAAAATATGAAATATTTAGGAATAAATCTAACAAATATAGGCAAGATCTTTTCATTACAAATTACAAAACTGCTGAGAAAAATTAAAGAAGGCCTAAATAAATGGGAGAGATGTACATTGGTCATGGGTGAGAAGACTTCATATTGTTAAGATGTCAATTCCTCCTGAATTGATCTACAGACGTAATGCAATCCCAATAAAAATCTCAAAAGGTTTGTTTGTAGAAATCAACAAGCTGATTCTAAAATTCATATGGAAATGCAAAGGACCTGTAAGAGCCAAAACAGGCCGGGCACAGTGGCTCACGCCTGTAATCCCGGCACTTTGGGAGGCTGAGCCAGGCGGATCACCTGAGGTCAGGAGTTCGTGACTAGCCTCGCCAACATGGTGAAACTCCATCTCTACTAAAAATACACACACACACACACACACACACACACACACACACACATATTAGCAGGGCACGGTGGCTCATGCCTGTAATCCCAGCTACTAGGAAGGCTGAGGCAGGAGAATTGCTGGAACCCTGGAGGCGGAAGCTGCAGTGAGCTGACATTGCACCACTGCATTCCAGCCTGGGCAACAGAGCAAGACTCTATCTCAAAAAAAAAAAGAGTCAAAACAATTTTGACAAAGAACAAAGTTGGAGAACTATGTACTTTCAAGGCTTATTATATGACTAATCAATACAGTCTGATATTAGAATAAAGATAAATACATCAATGGAACAAAATAGAGTCCACAAATAGACCAGCACATATTTCAGCAACTGATGTTTGGCAAAAGTACAAAGGCAATTTGGTGAAAAAAGGAGAGACCCAACAAATGGCGTTGGAACAATTGAATACATGCATGCAAAAAAACTGAATTTTGTTTCATACCATACACAAGGATTAGCTTAAAACTGATCACAGACTTCAATATAAAACCTAACACTAAACCCAATAGAAAATCTTTGTGATCATAGGTTATGCAAATATTCTGTAAACATAAACATCCAAGCACAATCCATAAAAGGAAAAAAAGTAAAGACTGAGCCTCACTAAAATAAAAAATTTATATTATTCAGAAGGCACTGTTGAAAGAATAAAAAGTCAAGCTACAGATTGGAAGAAAATATTTGTAAATCATATCTTTAATGAAAGCTTTGTATCCAAAATATATAAAGAAAACTGAAATCTCAATAAAAAGAAAAAAACAATTTTTTTAAATGACCAAAATATCTGAACAGATACTTTTCCATAAAGATATACAGATGACAAACAAAAACATGAGAAGAGAGTCAATATAAATAGTCACCAAGGAAATGTAAAATAAGACTGCAATAAGATACCACAACATAGCTGTCAGAATGGCTGATAGAGTTGACTGCCAAGATAAGGATGTGGAGAAACTGGAATTCTCATATACCGTAAAACACTTTGGAAAACAGTTTGACAGTTTCTTAAAAATTTAAACATATGCCTATCATATAATCCAGCCATTCCACTTCTAAGTATTTATCCAAAAGAAATGAAATCCTATGCCCACATCAAGACTTGTACAGGAACAATCACAGCAGTTCTATTTGTAATAGTCAAAAACTGGGGAAACAAAACAAAACAAAACAAAAACCAGATTTCCATCAACAAGTAAATTTGTTAATTGTGGTTTATCCACAGAATGAATGTATTGTTACACAGTATAGTCTGAATAATCTCAAAATAGTTATGCTGAATGAAAGAAGCCAGATGTAAGAGTGCATACTATATGATTTCATTGATATAAAATTCTAGAAAATGCAAGCCAATTTATTGTCACAGAAGCAGAATGGTGGTTGCCTGAGATTGGGGGAGTGGGAAGAGGTAGAAAGAAGAGATTATCAAGGGGCATGAAGAAACTTTAGAGCATGATGGTTGATGGTTATGTTCATCATCTTGATTACTGTGATAGTTTCAGGGGTGTGTACCTAAGTCCAAAATGTATCAAATTGTTCACTTTAAATATGTGCAGTTTATTGTACATCAATTACACCTCAGTAAAACTGGTAAAAACTAAATAAAAGTAGTGCTTGTATATGAATTTTTAAAAACCCTTAAAATAGAACAAAATAGAAATTTCTCTGAAGATTGCTTCCATAACTCTTAATATGGTTATGCCTCTTTATTAATTTGTCAAGTTTAAACATTCATTAATCCCTCATTTTAAAAAAAATTGAAAAAATAAATTTTCTTAAGCTACTACTTCCCTTTTCCGATCTCTGTCCGTTAAATTTTTATTTTTTAATTTTTAAATGTTTTGTGTCGTATTTTTGTTTAACTTTGTACCTGACAAAGAATTGTATATATTTATCATGACAATATGTTGTTTTAAAATATGTATACATTGTGAAATAGCTAAACTGAGCAGGTTATCATATGCATTAGCTCACATGCTTAACGTTTTTATGGTGACAACACTTAAAACCTATTCTCTTAGAGCAACTTTCAAGAATACAATACATTGTTATTAACTATAGCCACCACGTTGTACAATAATCTCCTGAATGTATTCCTCCTGTCTAACTGAAACCTTGTATCCTTTGACCAACATCTCCCTAATCCCCCTCCCTGCATTTTCTTTATCCATTCATCCAGTGATGGACACTTACATTGATTTCATTTCTTGGGTACTGTAAATAATGCTGCAGTGAACATGGGAGTGCAGATGTCTCTTTGGCATACTTATCTCAACTTCTTTGCGTATATACCCAGAAGTGGGATTTCTGGGTAATATGTATATTTCTTTTTAATTTTCTGAGGAATCTCTAGACTGTTTTCCATAATCAATGTACTAATTTACTTTCCCACCAGCAGCCTACAACGGTGCCCTTCTCTCCAGATGTTTAGTTGTTTTCCATCATCATTATTATCATCGGTAACATATGATGATATAGAATAATTTTTATGTGCCAAAGACTGTTCTAAGCACTTTATATATATCAACTCTTTTTATTTTCCAATGACTTTGTGAAATATTAACTATCTTCATTTTTGCTGAGAAAACCAAGGCACAAATAAGCAGTTTGCCCAAGTTGAAGTGTGGGGCAAAAATTCAAACGCAGGTGTTCTGGCTCCAGGATCCATGCTCTTAACGACTATGTTATACTGCCTTAGTGTGGTATCACTGTAATTAACAAATTTATATTAGATGCTTGATACCCTATTTTGACTTCTCAAATGTAGATGCAATATGTCTTAATTCTTCTTATTTCTGATGAAAAGAATACAACATCATTACATCTTTCTTCCTTTGCTCCTTCCCTCTCTCCTAACCTCCATTCCAGTGTACATTGTTTTCACACTTGTCCTATAACTACAATTAATTTTTGATACATTGTCTATAAAGTGATTTTTTAAACTGAAAAGTAGCATTCACAATATTTGTAGGGAGATAATTGTTCACTGCAGAACCAAGTACAGCAGTGCCCTTGAGCCTATAG
>NW_012101687.1:2772601-2805991 GCF_000951045.1 Mandrillus leucophaeus | reverse complement strand
AGAGCGAAAGGCGGGACTTGCTAGTGCCATGCTGCTCTTTATGCACTAAAAAGGTTTATGAAGATGTTTGCATATGCATATCAAGGCACAGCACTTTTCCTTAAACTTATTCGTGTCACAGAGATCTTTATTCATATGTCTTAATGCTGACCTTCTCCCTACGATGATCCTATTATGCTGTCACATCCCTTTTTCTAAGATGGTAAAGATAATTATCAATAAATACTAAGGGAACTCAGAGACTGGCGCCGGCGTGGGTCCTCTGTATGCTGAGCGCCGGTCCCCTGGGCCCACTTTTTCTTTCTCTATACTTTGTCTCTGTGTCTCATTTCTTTTCTCAAGTCTCTTGTTCCACCTAACGAGAAACGCCCACAGGTGTGGAGGGGCAGGCCACCCCTTCAGTTGTCATCCTGGAATTATATTTCATTATAATCTTGGGTAAGATCCACTGCTCCTTAGAGGCCATGGCTTCCTCCTACTTGGGTTCTTTTTTGTTTTGCTTCAGTAATTCTTTCAGAAATAGTCTGTGGGTGGTAAATGGTCTGAGTTCTTGCATGTTTCAAAATGCCTCACTCTTGATTGATAGTTTAGCTAAGTAGAGAATTTTAGGTTCAAAAAACATTTATTTTGCACATTTTGAAGGCATGCTTCTTGTTTTGTTTTTCTTAGCATTTACAGTTGCTGATGATCTGTCTCATTCCAATTGGATTCTCATTGAGTAATCTATTCTTTTGGCTTTTAGACTCTTCCCTTTATTCTCAATATCTAAAATTTCACAAGAATGTGCCTTGGGCTAAGTTTGTCCATTCATCTTATTTTGCATTCTCTAGGGCTCCTGCAATCTCAATCCTATTTCTTCACTTATGGAAAATTCTCTCCTATTCTTTGTTTTGTCGCTTTCCGAACATCCCTTTGGATGTTAAAATTTTGGACCACTTTTCTCAAATCTCTTCACTTTTCTCCCACATTTTCCACCCTTTATCTTTTTGCACTACGTTTAGAGCAATTTCTTTAACGTTTTCTGTCAGGTCTTCCCTTGAACTGTTAACTTTAGCAATTACTTTTTCATTTTAACAAATTTTTTTTTGTTTTAGTTGTTCTTTCTTAGCAATCTAATTTTGCACTAAAAAATGCTTTCTCTTGACTTTTGTTTCCATGAGGATACTAAATAGAATAACTTTAAAGATATTTTCTATGTCCTGAATTATCTGTTTCCTCCGGAGTCAGTGTATTTTTTCTCTCAACCTGCTCTTTTGTCCTCATTTTTCTTCAGATTTTCATAATCCTTGGCTATAGATTCATACCTACAACTGAGGTAGGTCAGCTCATTGAATGCAGATAGCTCTGCCTTGTGCAGCTCTCTCTTGTCTACACAAGTGGCTGTCACTGGCAGCCTTTGCTTTAGACCTTGTAGTGAAAGAAGAGGAAGTTGGATGTCCCCCTCCCTGCTTCTCTCACTTCCCAGCACAAATGGGAAGAAGTTTACTCAGGTGGGGCATCACCCCAACTAGGGCTCCTTCTCACCAAGACTATTCAATTATTTTAAATATTAGTCCTCTGGTTTTAGCCTGAGCATGTGATGCAGGGAAGGAGAACGTGGACTATGACTCACGCAGTTATTCCACAGTTGATTGCTTTCCAACTCTCCTTTCATACTCCAAGTGTTGAGCTTCTCTCTGGGTCTGCTGCCAGGAAAAATAGCCCTAGCCTCTACTGCAGCCTTCTCCTGTGAATGTGATTTAACCTGTTAATACAATTCCAAGTATTTCCACTTTCAAGAAACTTGTCTATATCCCTAGTTCCTGATGCTCTTTCTTCTGTACCCAGTAGTCTTTAATTTGTTACTCTTACTTCTTCTTTGCTGACATTTCTATGAGATTTGAAGTAGAAAGGAGATACGTGCTGTCTGCCATCTTGAATGAGAACTTTCTTTGCCTCTTTGGACATCTTTGTGCTTTTCTCATTTTGAGGCAAAAGACTCCATATAGCTTCTGCTTAAGGCCATCGGACAATACAAACAATTCCTTAATTTCTCTTCTACTTGTCAGCTCTACAAATATTTGAAACTAGTTTTATATCCTCCTATGCTGTCCAGGATAAATATTTCCAATTCCACTAACCATACCTCACCGAAGTTTTAGTACTATCATTCCAATCATTTTCTTCTGAACTTTCCCCATCTTCTTAAATAATTCAATGCAATACCTAGGGTATTAATGTTGGAAACTACTTCAGAGTAACCTAGTCTTCCCTACTACATCACATGTCCACAACAGCCAGTTACTTCCTTCCCTTCCCTAGGCAAATAAAATTAATGTTACATCTCTAGCAGCTGCTGTGAAAACTCTATGCAATGGTGACATACTTAAAAGCCATGAAATTATGAGAAAATAGAATTTCTCTCTGAGAATTTCCAGGCCCCCTAGCACAACTTCTAACTTGTACATAATTACTTTATCACAGAAATAAACGTTATTCAAAAATTCTTAGTTTTAGTCATTTTGGAAAGAATAATACTATCTGTTAAGAAAGAAATTTGGGATAATTGTTCCTAAGCTGATTAAAGTATGCAGTTGGAGCCACTATATACATATATACATATATTTTTTCTTCAGTTATTTGAAATGGAACTCCAAAACTCCAACACATTTCCCATTTCTCATGAGCAAAAATGAACACTTTTCTAAGAGCCTCACATTATTGTAAAATTGCCACTAATTAAAACATGTATAATATTTAAAAATCAATAAAAAGAGGATAAAGGCAAGTATTATATCCACCTAAAACAGTATCACTATAGTGACATCCCTTTATAACTAAGTTTAAGAAAATTAAATAAAATATTGCCTTACAAAGTTACATGGTACAGTTCTCAACGAACACAAAGATTTTTCTAATATGTGTAGTTTCCTTGGAATTTTCTTTGCCCCTGTTTCTTGGAGAGCCTATTTGTAAACCCCAAAAGAAAAAGGTTTTTTAATATGTGTAAGGAAAGATTTATTTCAGATGTATGTTTAAAACAAGATATTTAACAGGAATTTAAAAGATGTTTTCAAAATCTACTTATTTGTTTATCTGTTGAAAAGAATTAAGAAACTATTACGTGCTAAGCACTAGTGATTTATTAATATAATGAAAAAACTTTCAGTCTCTAGTTTCAGATCATGCACAGGTGAAAGATACATTGATTCAAATTTGTTAAAGCACTTCTTTTTCTACACTTTGCTTAAGAGAGATTTAAATGCACACCAATTGTGTGCCAGTCTCGGGAAAGACAAAAGCCTAGCAGCGGCCGGACGCCTGTAATCCCAGCACTTTGGGAGGCGGAGACGGGCGGATCACGAGGTCAGGAGATCGCGACCATCCTGGCTAACACGGTGAAATTCCGTCTCTACTAAAACAATACAAAAAATTAGCCGGGCATGGTGGCGGCACCTGTAGTCCCAGCTATTCGGGAGGCTGAGGCAGGAGAATGGCGTGAACCCGGGACGGGGAAGTTGCAGTGAGCCGAGATCGCGCCACTGAGCTTCAGCCTGGGCGACAGAGACTCCCGTCTCCAAAAAAAAAAAAAAAAAAAAAAAAAGCCTAGCATCTTCTCCATTCTCTGGGTCCAATGGACTGTGTCAATAACACTTGTGCAGTGTTGGCTATGAGGATTCAGCAGTGAAAATTTAGTTGGAAGTTAAGAACACACCTCAAGAAAAAATTATTTCATTACCACATTCTTATTTTCTCTGATTAATGAGAATTTGGAGATCAGGCATTCCCGTTTCTACAGTTGTATGGCGAGCAGGTCCAGTATTGGTGGTCCTTTGGAATCTCCTACTTGTAATACTGGGTCTCCTGCCAGCCTCGTAAAATGCATGCTTTTTGCCCTGGACAGTCACTGTTCACACTTGCTTGTTCACAGTGCACACCTGCTTGTTCACACTTCCTTTCCTTTGCCTGAAATGCACTTGCTATTCTCATTTACCTGGAGTCTTCTTACTTCTGTTTCAAGGCTCAGCTCAAACACTGCTTCCTCGGGGAAGCCTTCACTGACTCCTGGGGTGGTGAGTCAGCTCAGTGGCGTTGTTGCAACAACTGTGAGAAAAGACAGAGCAGGAAATGGATCTCGGCTCTAGCTCTTACCAGATGTGTAGTTATGTAAACTTTTTGAATCTCAGTTTTTCCCATCTATAAAATACAGATGCTTACCTTGCAGGGCTGTTTTGAAGATGAAATGCAATGGTGAAGATAATGTCCCTACACGGAGAGCTTGGCATGAGGGCACACAGTGTTTTCTATCCTCCTCCTTTTTAGCCACACCTTTGAAAGGCAGGAACTTAAAATCTCATGCTTAGATCCACCATGTTCTCTATTATGGAAATCATTTGCAAAACAATAATATGAAGTTCAAATTAAAGCCAGCATCATTAATCAAAGCTTATTAAAGATTTTTCAATTATGTACAAAGATCTTTCATGTAATGTATGACTATGAAATAATTAGAATGATCTTTTACTTGAAGTGTATGCAAGCAATACTTTCAAAGATGCTGATCAAAAGCCTCAGCACTCTGTGTGAGAACCTATAAATTTTACATAGAGGTCAATGCTATATTCTTAGCAATCACATCTGCTCTTTTACCTACTTTACAAACTCAGAGGTAGGCAGGAAGTACACAGTACACTGATAGCAAAGATTCCAAGGGACAATAACAATATGAAAGCAATAACTTTTTTTTTTTTTTTTTTTTTTTGAGACGGAGTCTCGCTCTGTCCCCCAGGCTGGAGTGCAGTGGTACAATCTCGGTTCACTGTAACCTCCGCCTCCCAGGTTCAAGTGATTCTCCTGCCTCAGCCTCCCAAGTAGCTAGGATTACAAGCATGTGACACCATGTTTGGCTAATTTTTGTATTTTTAATAGAGACAAGGTTTCACCATGTTGGCCAGGCTGGTCTCAAACTCCTGACCCCGTGATCCACCCGCCTCAGCCTCCCAAAGTGTTGGGATTACAGGTGTGAGCCACCACGCCCAGCCAGCAATAACTTTTGTATTTTATAAGAATTTGCATTACTTCAAAGTCTTTCACTCATGTCTTAAACATTCTACAAACATTCATTACCCCTCACAACATCCCTGTGGCATATCAGTAGTGCTCAGTTGTCCCAGTTTCCAGAACTGTATGCAAAAGTCCTTCAACATCAGCATAACAGAGTAACAGAGTGATGCTGGGTATGGTTTTTTGTTTGTTTGTTTACACAGGAGGTCAGGAAGATGAGATACTCTTCAACAGGTGAGAAGCTGTTATGCCTTTCCAAGTAGTATTTGTTTCCCACAGGCTATATGTTTTTCGTCAAATTTTTACTCTGTTTCAAGAAATTTGGGAAACATGAGTGCCTCACTCACTCACTTGTTGTGATTAAAAGCAGACTTTCAAGTGTGAATCCTTGGTTCAATTCCAACTCTACCACCTTTTAGCTATGAGGCCTTGGATGAGTTACTTCCTCTATGTTATGGACTGAATGTATGTATCCCTCCAAAATTCATATGTTAAAGTCCCGTCCCCACTGAGATAGTATTAGAAGGTGGGACTTTTGGGAGGTAATTATGTTTAGATGAGGTCATGAGGGTGGGAATCCAATGATGGAATTAATGTTCTTATAAGAAGAGCAAGAAACCAGACTCCCTCTATCTCCATCGTGCGAAAACACAGCAAGAAGGCAGCTGTCTGAAAGCCAGGAGTAGGGCCCTCACCCGAACCGAATTTGCCAGCACCTTGATCTTGGAGTTCCCTGCTTTCAGACCTGTGAGAAATAAATGTTTGTTGTTTAAGCCACCCAGTGTATGATATTTTGCTATAGCAGTCCTACCTAAGACACTCTGTCTATGGTTTAGCTTCCCCATCTGTAAAATGGGGATAACAATAGTACCTACGTCAGAGGGCTATAGGGAGCAGTGCCTGGCACATCATTAGTGATCCTAATTATTAGGAACTATTCTTGTTAGCTCTTCTTCCTATTCTAGGCACTGAGATGCAATGGTGAACAATGGTACTCAAAAGATATTTAGCAGATGAATAATGCAAAACCATAATAGAGTGGAGACATAAATATAGATTTTGGAACGCAGGTGGTTTTGATGAATGACTGATGTCAGAGAAGAAAAATTTAAACATTCATATGAGTAAGCCTCAACAACAGGCTCATTTGCCCAACAGCAGAAATTTTAAAAAATGAAATTATTTGCCTAATAACACAAAAGACCAAACCAATGAAAGTAAGCCAAGTAGCTTTGTGCCCAAATGTTACTTTTTCAACTTGGCTGTAGTATGCAACCCTTTTTGTAAGCCTATAAACTTTATTTAACTGTTAGCCAAATACACTGACTCTCCAATGAGGTCATATTTGGAAATACACGTATCAACATTTAAACAACTCAAAACCATAAGAAAATCTTAAATACTTCAGCCAAATTCTGTCTCAGAATTGAAAAGTGTGATGTAAAAATCAGGGGAAGACATATTATGAATTGGATCATTGTGTTATGCTACCTTTTATATATAATGAGTATAGAGCACAGGCATTTAGGATACCATCACTAAAACTGTTTGCAGCACAAACCAGTTGTAACCACTGCTAAAAGTTCTAACACTACTAAAAAAATACTCAAGAGAGTGTAACTACAATGTTTACATCTGCCTACAAGAACATGATCATCTTAAGTCTCAATTTTAAATACTGGTATTTTCTTTTAAAGTTCTTCAAAGCATGTGTACTATGAAAAGGGGAATTTAAAAAGAATTACTATCTAAAGCTGCAGAGGAGTTGGAACAAATTAAGGAAGGTGTTTAAAGAGTAAATGTAAGTCATTGATACAAAGTTAAGATAGCACAGAGGGCTAAGGAACAGAGAGAGGCTGGAGGGAGAAAATCACTTCCAACTGAGAAAAGGAGAATGTGTGCATTTGACTATGCACTCTCTTCCTTTTCATTTTTCCAGAGATGATAAAATAATAGGAACTGTGAGTACTTCGAAAGTTAATTGGTATTAAGACAGGCCTTTTCAGAGATCAGCACAGGTAATACTGTATTTACTGTGAAGGAAATTAAGGGTTGGTTTCTTTAACAACTAATAAAAACGGATTATTGACGAGAGAACAGAAAATCCAGAGAGAACACTGAAGTCTTTTTTCAAAGTATGGTAATGGAAAGCTGCCTTCAATGGCTGTGAGTCCTGAAACCACAAATGGTTTCTCAAAATCTCTGAACAAGCCACACACACAATATAATACAACACACACACACACACACACACACAGCCTCTTTCTCTTTCTCTCTCAAAAGTAATGATTATAAAGGTGACAATTAGCTATTACTCAAAAGTACCTTTGCAGGCAGGTATTATGTTACCCTCAATTTTGCTTCATTTAAATAGTGAATTAAATTTAAATACAGAGTTCTTTAATATTTTTGCTTCTGGTGGGTTTTGGTTTTGGCAAAGAAAAATAAGGTGAAAGGGCAAATTTGTGCTCTTTTTTATTCCATTTACTCGGTGTTCTCATAGTGGCAACTTATAGGGGTTATAAATAGAATAAAATTTGTCATTTTACTGTTCCCTATATCAATGTTTCTTTCCGGAGGAAATGAATCCCAAATATGTGTGTATATCCAAAATATTCATTAAAGTGTTATTAAACAGATAATATGCCCTGACATGTTTATACTGATTTTCTCTTGATATTGTAATAAATTACCAAAAATGTAGTTGTTTAAAATAATGTGAATGGATTATCTTACAGTGTTTTAAAGATTCAATACAGCTCTCACTAGGTTACAACCAAGGTGTCAATAGGACCTCATTACTTTTGCCTCCTTCCACTTTTAAGGATTACATTGGACCCACCTGGATAATCCAAGCGTCTCTCCACATCTCAGTGTCAGCTGATGAGCAACCTTAATTCCATCTGCAACTTTAATTCCTCTCTGTTATGTGTATTCAGTACTCTGGCTGCCATAACAAAATACCACAGGCTGGTGGCTTAAACAACAGACACTGATTTTCTCACAATTTCAGAGGCTGGAAGTCCAAGGTCAAAGTGCCAGCAGGATCTGTTTCTGATGAGGCCTCTCCTTGGTTTGTAGATGTCTGCATTCTTGCTGTGTCCTCACATGGTTTTTCCTCTGTGCACACGTAGAGATAACGTGAGCTCCGATGCCTCTTCCTCCTCTTATAAGGACACCAGTCCTATTGGATTAGGACACTGATAAGGTTTGGCTGTGTCCACACCCAAATCTCATCTTTTATTCCCACCTGTTGTGGGAGGGACCCGGTAGGAGGTAACTGAATTATGTGGGCAAGTCTTTCTTGTGCTGTTCTTGTGATAGTGAATAAGTCTAATGAGATCTGACACGCTCTCTCTCTTTGCCTGCGGCCATCCATGTAAGATGTGACTTGCTCCTGCTTGCCTTCCTCCATGATTGTGAGGCCTCCCCAGTCATGTGGAACTGTAAGTCCTTTAAACCTCTTTTCTTCCTAGTCTCAGGTATGTCTTTATCAGCAGTGTGAAAATGGACTAACACAGTACATTGGCATTGGTAGAGTGGGGTGCTGCTGAAAAGGTGCCCAAAAATGCGGAAATGACTTCAGAACTCAGTAATAGGCAGAGATTGGAACAGTCTGGAGGGCTTGGAAGAAGACAGAAAAATGTGGGAAAGTTTGGAACTTCCTAGAGACTTGGATGGCTTTATGCTGATAGCAATATGGACAATAAAGTCCAGGCTGAGGTGGTCTCAGATAGAAATGAGGAACTTGTTGGGAACTGGAGCAAAGGTAACTCTTGTTATGCTTTAGCAAGGAGACTGGTGGCATTTTGCCCCTGCCCTAGTGATTTGTGGAACTTTGAACTTGAGAGAGATGATTTAGGGTATCTGGTGGAAGAAATTTCTAAGCAGCAAAGCATTCAAAAGGTGACATGGGTGCTGTTAAAGGCATTCAGTTTTACAAGGGAGGCAGAGCATAAAAATTCGGAAAATTTGCAGCCTGACAATGCGATAGAAAAGAAAATCCCATTTACAGAGGAGAAATTCAAGCTGGCTGCAGACATGTGCATAAGCAACGAGGAGCCATATATTAATCATCAAGACAATGGGGAAAATGCCTCCAGGGCATGTCAGAGGTCTTCACAGCAGCCCCTCCCATCACAGGCCCGGAGGCCTAAGAGGAAAAAGTGGTTTCATGGGCTGGTCCCAGGGTCCCCAAGCTGTGTGCAGCCTAGGGATTTGGTGCCCTGTGTCCCAGCCACTCCAGCTGTGGCTGAAAGGGGCCAATGTAGAGCTCAGGCTGTGGCTTCAGAGGGTGCAAGTCTCACACCTTTGTGGCTTCCACATGGTGTTCAGCCTGAAAGTGCACAAAAGTCAAGAATTGAGGTTTGGGAACCTCTGTCTAGATTTCAGAAGATGTATGGAAACGTGTGGATGCCCAGGCAGAAGTCTGCTGCAGGGGCAGGGCCCTCATGGAGAACCTCTGCTAGGGCATGTGGAAGTGAGATACAGGGTGGGAGCCCCCACACAGAGTCCCTACTGTGGCACTGCCTAGTGGAACTGTGAGAAGAGGGTCACTGTCCTCCAGACCCCAGAATGGTAGATCCACTGACAGCTTGCACCATATGCCTGAAAAAAGTCACACTCAATGCCAGCCCATGAAGGCAGCCAGGAGGGAGGTTGTACCCTGCAAAGCCACAGGGGCAGAACTTCCCAAGACCATGGGAACCCACCTATTGCCTCAGCATGACCTGGATGTGAGACAGAGTCAAAGGAGATCATTTTGGAGCTTTAAGATTTGACTTCCCTGCTGGATTTCAAACTTGCATGGGGCCTGTAGTCCCTTTGTTTTGGCCAATTTCTTCCATTTGGAATGGCTGTATTTACCCAATGCCTGTACTCCCATTGTATCTAGGAAGTAACTAACTTGCTTTCGGTTTTACAGGGTCATAGACAGAAGTGACTTGACTTGTCTCAGATGAGACTTTGGACTGTTGACTTTTGAGTTAATGCTGAAATGAGTTAAGGCTTTGGGGGACTGTTGGGAAGGCATGATTGTTTTGAAACGTGAAGACATGAAATTTGGGAGGGGTCAGGGATGAGATTATATGGTTTGGCTGTGTCTCCACCCAAATCTCATCTTGAATTCCCATGAGTTGTGGGAGGGACCTGGTGGGAGGTAGTTGAGTTATGGGAGCAAGTCTTTCTCATGCTGTTCTTGTGATAGTGAGTAAGCCTCATGAGATCTGACGATTTTAAAAAGAGGAGTTCCCCCGCACAAGCTCCCTCTCTCCGCCTGCCGCCATCCACATAAGATGTGACTTGCTCCTCCTTGCTTTCCTCCATGATTGTGAAGCCTCCCCGGCCATGTGCATCTGTAAGTCCATTAAACCTCTTTTCTTCCCAGTCTTGGGTATGTCTTGATCAGGAGTGTGAAAATGGACTAATACAGACAGCATCCTTACAACCTCATTTAACCTTAATTACTTCCCTAAAGGCCCCATCTCTAAATACAGACACATTGGGCGTTAGGCTTCAACATACGAATTCTGGGAAAACACAATGCAGTCAAAACATCATGCAACCTAACCCGTTCACATGTTCTAAGGATAAGGACATGGACATCTTTGGCCAAGCTATTGTTCTGTCTGCTGTGATGCTGTACTTTGAATTGCAAACCCCTGATGGTGATATGCTCGGGGTCAAATGAGGTGAGTCTGAGCTCAGACTGGGTGAGCAGGAGGAGGAGAAAGACACTGTGTAGGACAGCTGCTCTTTCGCCTTTTTTCCCAAAGTGGTTATAATAGAAGCTTGGGCCACTTCCAAACAGAGAACCAACCTTCCTCTCTGGCACTGGTTCAGGGAATAGCAACATGAGCGCTTACTCAGAGTAAAAGGTGGAAGTGGCCATGGTGTCAGGGCCTCTAAACCATGGGGTTATCAAAATAGCAGCACTGTGGTGGCTCGCAGGTGCCCAGAAGTTAATCTGAACACTATTAAATAGTGTGTGCTGAACAGATCCTGGACAGAGGCCTGGGGGTCAAGTACTCCATCCTTGGTTTTAAAATTCTCATTTCAAAATAGCTGGATGCATGGATCAGACAAGAAATAAGCACAATGTACTATTTGTTTTAAGAGAGCATGTCTTGAAAAAAGTCCAGAGAGAAGCTGATTCCCAGAGTGGGAAAAACCTCTCATCTTTATGTTCCCTTTTTATCATTCATGAAGGTCACTGGGTTAATCAGCCCATTACTCATCATTTGTGCGTCAGGACACACAAGAATGTAGCCATCTTGATAAAAGGCCTCATTGCTCTCGAAAGGAAATAATCAGCCTAGAGGGTAAGAGACTTGCAGATTCCAAACCTAAAAAGAGATAGGGAGTACCTGAAATAGGAAAACAATTCAATTGCAGCTCCCTTCCACCTTGTCATCTCAGGGAGGTCACCTCTTACTGCAGGCCAGAGGCTTGTTAATGAATGTTTACGCAGAAGTAGCTACCATTCTGATATCACCCAAAAGATCAAGCACTGAAAGTATAAAAGAAAGGAGACTAAGATGATTAATAAATACTTTCTGTCCTTTTCCCATGCCATTGAAGGCATACACACATATGGACAAATATTACATTAAAGAACAAATGAGTAAATTATACTACCACCAGGTGCGGTAGCTCATGCCTATAATCCCAGTACTTTGGGAGGCTGAGGCAGGTGGATCACTTGAGGTCAAGAGTTTGAGACCAATCTGGCCAACATGGTGAAACTCCGTCTCTACTAAAAATACAAAAATTAGCCGGATATGGTGCCACATGCCTATAGTCCAAGCTACCTGGGAGGCTGAGCCAGGAGAATAGCTTAAACTCGGGAGGTGGAGGTTGCAGTGAGCCAAGGTCTTGCCACTGCACTCTAGAATGTATGACAGAGCGAGACTCCATCTCAATAATAATAATAATAATAATAATATGATATAAAAGCATGTGTGCTCTTCATATTATATAGGTTTGTAAAGGAAAAACCCAACCACCTATACATTAACTGAGATCTAGTCTCAGCCATATCCTGAACACAAAGTCCAAGTGTCAAGACAAGAATTGAAGCAATGCACACTGAAGTAGAAGTCTATTATTCAACCACTAAACTGCCCCTTCCTATGCCTATGGAATTTGCTAATTAGCAGTAAGACATTGTTAATCAATTATAGCACTGTTTTCTGCTGAACCTTGAGGAAACTGCATAATCCTAAGGCAGGATTCTAGGCAGCCACTACCAAGCATTCAAGGTTGGCACTAGAAATGATACCGATTTGCCTTCCTGGCATATAACATTTCTAATTTTTCCCTCTCTACTGGCTTCTTCTTTACTTCCTCCAACACACATAAGACTTTATATTCAGTAATAAATAGTTGTGGAACGCCTGCTGCACACCAGTGCTGTTTAAGGCAATAGGAAACACAGAGGTAACAAGAACTAGCATAATGTAACTTACACTTAATGAGGGAGACAGACAATAACAATCATTAAACAGATAAACAAGTTTTTTCCAGACACTGATCAGTGTCTTTTTTAAGACACTTAAAAAAAATTAAATCACATAACGTGACAGAGAAGGACTAGGGGTGGGGGAAATAGGCACTGGTAGAGAGGCCAAGGAAGTGCTATCTAAGCAGATAGTGTCAGATCAAAGTGATAAACAGTAAGACATCAACCACACAAGGAGAGAGGGCAGAGGGGTTTCAGCAGAGGGAGCAGGAAGTACTAATGTCCTGAGGCAGGAATGAGACAGACATTCAGGAAACACACAGAAAACAGATGTGGCTGGAATGCACTGAGCTGGGGAAGAATGGAACCAAATGACGCTGGAAAGAAGCAGAAGCCCAATCACAAAGGGCTTTGAAGGACATGTCAAGGAAATTGCACGTTATCCTTAGTGTGATGAGAGGTCAGTGGGGAATTTAAGCAGAAGAAAGTACTAGACTGATTACTTTTGCCTACCCAGAAAAAATACTCACTTGCTTCCCTTTGCTCGTCGTCTTTCTCTCCATCTCCCCACATTCACAGCCGACATTCATGAGTGGGCCTGTACCCACCACACCATTTCCTCACCACCAGCCTCCAGGCACCGGGTAATACGTTCCATTTCCTGCACTGTCTCCAAAACTCCTTCTCAAAGGGTTCTGGCTTCCTTTGTGCACATCTCTCTTGAAACCCCCCTCCCCAAGCACTTCACTCACTCACGAACTTTTACTGAGGTCCTGTTTTGTCCCAAACTTTACATCAGTCCCTGGGGATCGTCCTTTTATGTTAGCAAGAAAGATAGTCCCTGGTCCTCAAGGAACCCAACGTGTGACAATTAAACCAGCCTGACCACTGAATTCTAAGGTCCATGAAAGCAGGCACTGAGATGAACATGGGAGACTGCAGGAGCCTCTCAGTTCATCTGATGAAGTCTGAGTGAGGGGCAGGCAGGGCAGAGGGAGGAAGCACTGCTACTTGAGACATGGGGACAGCAGGAGTGAGCCAGGCTAAGGAGAGCACCACATTCCAGATGGTGGAAACCAGAAGTGAGAAAGTGCCTGGCAAATGTAGGAACTGAAATGGTTAACATGGTTCAATAGGCCAGAAAGCAAATTTCCTCCCCATTATTAAGGTGCTCTTCCATAGCAGTTTTCTTCTGTTGATTTTATTCATTCCCTTACAAATGCTTTTCTTTATAATAATGTATTGATAATTTTAAAATATGGTCATTGTGAAAACTGATGAAAAACAGATAAGAAAAGTAAAATTAATATCAGCTACCTGTTAATACATTGCTGTATTTCTTTCTAATTCTTTTCCCAATGCCATCTCTGCCTCTCCTTTTGCCTGTTTTGGTAGGGAGGACATTCACTTGTGTGCCTCCCTTTTTTTGTTGTTTAATATTATACTGTAAACATGTTGTTCATAATTCATATACTTATAATTTATTAAGAAATCCTGTTAATAGATACAATGTTTTTTTCTAAGTTTGTCCTAGTAGATATGATTATTCTTGTACATAACCCTTTGTTTACATGATGGATTCTGATACCAATTTCTGGAAGTAGAATCAACAAGTAAAAATGAATGAGTATTTCTAAAGCTCTTGGTACAGATTACCAAGTGCCCTCCAGAAAGGCTCTGCTAATTATGCCCCAGCAGCATCAAATGAGTGCTTTACACCACTCCACACCCTTGCTACCAATAAACATGGTTGTTTAATTAATTGTTGATATTTTGTGGGTTGGAAATAAACTCATAGCTTTAATTTTTATTACTTTGATTTACAATTTAAAATGTTTTGGTCCATTTATGTTGCTCATGTAAATTTTTTGAAGGTGTTATTGTCTCTTTTTTCCACTGGCATATTAGCATTTTTGTTACTGATTTTAAATGTCCTTTATACATTAATTACGTTGCATCTGCAATTTTTATATAGTCATACTGTAAAAAACACTTTTTTTAGCCTATGTTATTTCAATTACAAAAATAGCAACACAAATGGTATCCTCAGAACCCTTCGTAGCCTTATCCCCACCTCACCTCACTTCCTAAACAGAACTTCTGGTGAAGGACCATTCTTCTATCAAATGATGTCTCTCAACTCCTCCCAGATGGTTAGAAGTCCTCTGTCTCATGGAGTGGCATCATTTCCACATGGCTTCCCTCCAGTTTTTCTCCATAGGAAACCAGAATGATTTTTGTGTGTGTGTGTGTTTTTGTTGTTGTTGTTGTTTTGTTTTTTGTTTTTAATTTATTGTAAATGCATCAATGGCTTCCTGGTGTAATCAGAATAAATTCCCAGCTCCTCCAAATGGTCTGCGTGGCCTTCTCCAAGGTCCGGCATTGCATTTCTCTCCCTCCTTATCTTGCACGTGCTTTCTCCTGGCTCACAGAACTCCAGACTTGCAAGCCTCCATCCCAAGCTCTGGCTTGCTCTTGAGCTCCTTCCTCCTTCAGAACACCACATCCACACCACTATGCCAGAGCAGCCTTTGCTGACCTCCCAGTCTGTTATTCTTTCTCACAAATCTAGCTGCTTCTCATGCTGGGCACTGCTTACAAACTGTAAACATTTTATGATTGTCTGGTTAACAAGTACCTCTCTTACTAAAATGGCATCTTCAGACACCACTTGTTTTTTTTCTTTTTCTTTTTTTTTTTGCCAGTTGTGTGCCCAGTGGGAAGGATGGAGGGAAACAAGGGAGAAGATTCCACTGCCTTCTCAATTCACTTCTACTCACCATGCAGTTAGCAGAGAGATCGCCAGTGTTAGCTTTTGGTAAGGGTGATCTTGCCCAACCTCAGGCTAAAGAGGACTTTGTAAGGGCAGTGACATCTGGTCCGGGCTGAGTCTCACAGGATGAGGCAGAGATTGGCAAATGCACTCTAGACAGAGACAGCACATGTGTCGTGACTACAACAACATGGCACATTTGAGAAAACCACAGGACAAGGCCTACCTTCTGAAGAAATTATTCTCCCTTCTTCACCCTGCCATCATCCTGCCACAAACCCAGTCTCTTTGCCCATCCTTTGCATTATGTCAAAAATTATACACGTAGGTGCTCAGTAAATACTGGATGACATACGAATGAATGATTCATGACATCCCTCAGTTACAGCAATTTGCTTCTCCTAGAATATCCTTTTTCTCTCTCTCAGTCTGCATTCCATCAAGACCTGGCTGGAGACCCACCTTCTTAAAGCTCTTATTATCCGAGAGCAACGCAACGCAAATGAACTGCACTTATTCTGAATTTCATCTTTCAATGTTCTAGACTTGTTTAATATTTTCCGTCTAATCTTGTCTTCCTAATTAAACATAATGTCCTCAAAGGCAGGGATTGATCTCCTTCTCCTCCTCTTTCACGTCTAATTTTTTTTTTTTTTTTTTGGTAAACTCAAATATGCCAAATCCATATATACCATCTTATAGAGTAAAAATTTAACTTCTATGAAAGAAAGGGAAGAAGAAAGGGAGGGAGGGGGAGAGGGAGTTTGCCTTGCTTGCTCTTGAGCTCCTTCCTCCTTCAGAACACCACATTCAGCCACTAGGCCAGAGCGGCCTTTGCTGACCTCCTAGTCTGTTATTCTTTCTCACACATCTAGTTGCCTCCCTCTCCCCCTCCCTCCCTTCTTTCCTTCATTCATTTTAGTCTTAATATAAAAACTTAATATGTAAAATCCCCCCACCCCATTTTTACAATCTTTTTAAAATTTAAAATTTCCTGAAACAAATTTGAATTAATAAACAAGATTTTACTCAAAGGCTTCAAATCTTCAGCAAAAGATAGTATACCAGTGCTTCATACTTTGTAACCAAAGGCATTACTTTGCAACCTTTTCTTTTCTTAAACAAATAAGATACTGTGATTCCTTTTGATGTAATGTAGCAAACCAGACACAAATAGCAACAACTACTTTTCAGACACAAAGAGACATCACTGTTAATTCTACCTTAATGCAGATGGTCCTGGACTTACAAAAGGGCTACTTCCTGATAAACCCATCTGAACCAGATAAACCCATCACAAACTCAAAAAATTTTAAGTCGACCTATTGTAAATCAGAGAGCATCTGTTTTTCTGTATCCTAATGAGCCCTCAAATCCATTTTCTTTAAATGTCCATCCCCACCCTGTGGGCCAGTCTGCCATCTCTTGCAAACACTTTCAGTTGGACTTCCTTCATCTACTCTTACCCTTCTCAGTACTTTCCTATAAAGCCAGCCAGGAAGAGCCAATCTGCTCATGGCATTTCCTCCTTAAAAATCTCTTGGTGGCTGCCTTGCTTATAGAGTAAGGACCAAAATCCTTAATAGCACCTACCTTGGCATGTTCCAGTTCCCAACCACCTCACCAGCTTCGTTTCACACCAAGTACTCTCATTCTCTGGGCTCTGGCCACATAGCCCTGACTTCAATTGGTCACCTTATTTCCTCTAGCTACTGGGTCTCTATTCACGCTCTTTGTTCCTCAGCTCAAAAGCTATTTGTTTCCTAGGGAAGCCATCTTTGATCCATACAACATAACATTGCACACACACTCAGCACAACATGCTTTATCTTCACAGCACTTATTACTTTGCAACTATGTATTTGTTCATATAATTATCCATATAATGTTTGCCTTTCCAACCAGTCTAAAAACTCCCTTAAAAAGGCACTGTGTGTTTTGTTCAACATTATATATCCCTAGTGCCTACAAGATTCTGGGCTATAGGACGCTTATTTAATACGTATTTGACAAACAAATGCCATCTGCATTTTATATATATATATATATATATTTAAAGCTACCCTAGCCAAAATTCTGATAAACTGAATTTTACGGACAAGGGAAATTAAGTAGGGTATTCCTCTTCAGATAAAAAGATGACAAATTAGCCCAAATTTACTCATACATTTATTTGCTGCAGGTCTACATAAATTGCTTATAATTAGTTACATTTCTCCCAAAACAACTGAAAACAATTCAATGAGCTTCACTTAAATGATTTGGGGCTTTTCATGGGCTTTTGCTTTGCAAATAGCATACTTCATTTTTACAAATGAAGAAAGAGCCTTAATATTCAAAACTCCTCAAACTTAGGAGGGGAGATAAATTGGGATAAAAAGCAAGGAAAGACACAATATTTTAGTTTGTAAAATTGGTTTATTTACAAATTGGTATTTTAAAATTGTATTTGAAATTTTTATTTTTATATATTTCCCTGGCAGGCATTCTATATTTTCTTAAATATGGAGGCAAAGGATAGGAAACCTGAGTAAATTTAAGAGATTTACCTGCTGCTACAGTCAGTAAAATTTAACTTTTAATCCCTGAGAAACAGTAAAGTGTCAAAAATAGCATTTTCATACTTTCAAATATAAAAAAAAATTTAGCAACACAGAAAATAAGGAAGCTACTATAACTAGCCTCTCCACAAATAACAATGAGAAGTCACTCTCTTACAAATTAACTGAGGGTGTGTGCACATGCATTAAGTTATGAGGTGCACTTAAGAGACTACGATGCTCTAGTCCTCAACTTTTTAGTTTGTCCCATTTGAAAAATATTCCTGGAAACTGGTATGTAACTTAAATAATAGAAATGCCCATTGCTAGTTCAACTTCCTCCGCTTTCTAAACTTTTGTGTGTTATGTATGGTTATGGATTTTCCCTTACTGTACAAGATCAAAATTATCTGATTACAACCTAAGCCTCAAACTGCAATGTTTCTGTAAAGTCACTTTGGAGCAAGTCACTTCAGTTTCCGCAAATATCAAATGAGGATAATTATAGTTCATAGGGATGTATAAGGATAAACTGATGTTCATGCAACACCATGCAATCTCCAAGGAGCTTTCTATGTAAGGGGTAATGCTCTCTGGAACATGTGATACAATCATAATATATTCCTGCTGCTCCTTATTATAGATGACTTAACACTCCTAAAATGTCAGCTTTCTTCAGAAGAATAAATATTAACTCATTAGTTTCCTCATTAAGCTTCCTTGAGACACATGGGAATGGCAATTATGCCCCCACCCCATATATATATGAAATGTACCACAGATATTAAGGATGTGACCATAGCAAAATAGTAAGTCAAAGTCAAACGAAGTAAGGAAACAAACCAAAGGCTTTGCAGTAAGATGCAATCTTCTCATGTATGTGCAACACACTGGCAGTCA
The DNA here is from genome assembly GCF_000951045.1 of Mandrillus leucophaeus. Taxonomy (NCBI): domain Eukaryota; kingdom Metazoa; phylum Chordata; class Mammalia; order Primates; family Cercopithecidae; genus Mandrillus; species Mandrillus leucophaeus. Next base: position 2,787,276 of record NW_012101687.1, on the reverse strand, counting down.
TTTTTCATTTTGGACAGTGTTAAGTATTACTAATGACAAGTGTTTATCTGCCTAATAACCCAAAGGAAATGAAGTGTACTTCAAACTTAAGAAAAAAAGGAAAGTCACAAATACCTTCCTCAAATCCCTCTTAATGCTCTTTTCAAAACAGAAAGTAGTCAAATCAATTTCCCCTTCTAACAGACCAATACCAATGTCAGCTAGGGACATTTTCTAGAGCTAGTTTGAAGGCAACTTTGAAGTTCCAAGAATATTTCTTTGTGTAGCTGTTGATTCCAAAAGGGATAGGATTGTAGAGACTCAAACAGAATAGTATATTGATCAATTTTAAAAAGAGCTTTTGAAAGATCTGCTAAAAGGAAAGGGAATGAGTAGGAATTATAATCTCCTGAGTCAGTCAGTCAGTCAGTCAGTCAGATCTGGACAAGAAATTTTAAATTTACATTGCCACTTTAGCACCATTTTTCAATTTTGTACATAATGCACATCTCTTAACACTTATATTTCTAAATATATTGGATTTTGGGATTAGTTTCCTGGTTAGATTTTTTGCACTGGGTGTGAACTTTAAGAAGCAAGATTAGCAGTAATGAAAATCTATGGCCCAGGCTGTGACGAGACAATTGGGAACTCTTACAGCATTCCCTTGTTTAAGTATATCCCAGTATTGATGCAGGAAGCCACACTAAGTTAATTCCTTGGCTGTTGGTAACAGAAGGAAAATAAATAAAAATGTGAGGTAGTTCTTTCCACAAGAGGGAAATATTTGACTACACAATATCCCTGCAATGTCTGACAAATTACTAGAGCATCTGCTTGCTGTCATCTGTAAGTAAACTCTTAGCTTGGTATTAACTGAACCTGACAAATCATGAGCTAGTTGCAGTTCCTAGGCCTTATTTTCTGAGCCAACCAAGGCAGGAGACACTACAACACAAAAAAATATGAACCACAGAGACCACCAAGTACAAAAACTGCAAACTCGTAAGCATTAAAAAACATTGGGTGGAGCTGGTTAGAACACATTAGAATAATTTACCAGAACTTGTGCACAGAAAAGAATGAAGACTGGTGGGGAATAATTGACAGGCTCTGCTCCCCCAGCTTAACTATCATCGTGAAGTTTAAAAGACATGAAGCTCTAGCATAATAACACAGCAGAGGCTACATATAAAAAAGTTAACATAAAAATCTTAAAGGTAAAGGAATAGAATACCCTAGGAAAAGCAAGAGCTACTTACTAAAACCTTTGTCTTTCCACTTGGAATCTGCATACTTATATTGAACTAATAAAGTACTCCTATCAACAAACTAGTAGAATGAATTATTTTAACTTCTCAAGACACTGATATAGAGCTATCCATTTTGCATTCTAAACCCTCTCCAGGCTAAATGACAAAGGATAATACCAGAAATAGATCAGGAGTTAAATTATAGTTAGAAAGGGGAGAAAAGTAAGGTAGGACATTAAAATTTTATTCTGAAATTATCTCTGGCCACAACAATAAAATTTAACAAATATTCACTAAACAGTCTTACTCCTGTCATCAGCTGTACAATACATACAGTATCATAGAACTGGCCACTAGGATTAAAATCCACTAGAACATATTTAATGTTAAGTGGCGACAGCAGCATCTCACAGAAATTTTTACATACATATATACACAGTCCACATTCAACCATTTTCACATATTTTCAGTACACACAGTTGCAGCATATTACAGTCACATGTCTAAGTTGTTGCTCGATAAAAACCCAAGCCACTGCCTAGACATAACTGTAGCAGTTGAGCTGAGTATAATTACAATTAATTTTATATATGTCCATAGCAGAGAGATGTACAAGCCCCTAAGAAACAGTTCACAAATACTTTTTTTTAATGCTATTACAGCATTATGTTGGGCAATATTAAAACCTTTACCGAGACCAGATCAGTTTTTTTAAAAAGTCTTCTGCTTACCAGAAATATTTTTGATGAAAAAAATTACAAAAATGAATGCTCTCCTTAAAATAATTCACACTTTAGGATTCCAATATGGCCCAATGCTACTGATGCCTAAAGTGTTTTCTAACATTCTGATGGAGTCGTTTAACACGACCCCAAACCACCCATTAAGTTTAAAAGTGGCTTAAGTGCCTTGCACCCAAATTGTAAAAATCCCTGGCCATCCTTACTAGAGCCAGGCACATATAAAAGGAATGCACTTTGGTTCATACCAAATGCCCTGGGATTAATCACACTATAAAATTAAATGGTTTGAGGTAAATTTTTACAAATACAGTTGATTTTTGTCTAGTGTTAGCATAACAAAAAAAAAAAAATGTAAAAATCAGTCTGATGTTAAGATACAACAAAGACCATCTTTAACCCCTTAAACATAGGAAGTCCCTGTGTAACACTACCTGATGGTTATCTTTTTTCAGTGCCTGAAGATGAGTCATGCCTTATGGTTTCTATTAAGGCCTGTAACTAGATATTTAAGACAGATGTAGTTTTGCAGAGATGGGTTCCATCCTTACTGACTAGTATTCAAAGAGTTAAAGAGGCCAAAAAATGCATGCCCTACAATATGGCATTCAGAACAAAAGGCACATTGTTAACACTAAGGGCACAATTTCTCCTCTACTGTTAATCTACAATGTCTTGCACCACTGTTGTTCCACTGCTGGAGCAATATATTTAAGTGGTAATGAACACAGTGGCGGTGCAAGAAACAGAGCCAAATGAGACTGCCAAAGACAAGACAACACTGTGCTATTCCTAAAACTGAAAACAGCGCCGACATCCCTAGACAATGGTAACCTGTGAGACCAAAAACTGTTTCCAAGCCAACTCTTAATAGCCTATCAGAGCCCTTCATTAATTTGTTTTAAAATCACAAAGATGCAACATTTTTCTTTTTTTGACATGACAATCAAACTAGAATTTTATTAAAGCAGCTCTATCACTAAATGCTGAAATGTGGCAGCTCTTGTGAATAAAAAAATTTCACTGTATTTGGAAAAAAAAAAAAGAAAGCCCCACAGTGCTGCATATTATAGTTTGGTATAAAAGTTTCCGGTTTCCACTGAGAAATAAAGATAGTCCCAAATTCAATGTTGGCATCTTAAGAACCAGTTTTGTGCGGTGGGGGAAAGACAAGCAGTATTAGTCCATTTATAAATTTTCACATGTATCATCATTTTATACGGAAATTAATAACGGCAGACTCAGGTTTGTATACTTAAACGTAAATGTGAAGATAACTGGAAATGGAAGAGGAGCATTAGAAGAGGAAAAGAGCATTATGTTTTTATTGATTTAATGTCCTAAAGAAGCTAACCATCATTAAGAGGCTGGTGGTCTTACAAAGCCACCAAACCAAGTCTTATACTTCTTATGCCTTTAAGCCAAAATCTAGTACACAGATCCTTAAATTCTATACGCCATTGATTGGGAGTATTGTCACGTGAGCATTATTTAAAATGTAACTAACGTATTATTGCACTTCCACAGATTACACAGAAATGTGTATAATATGCTGAGAATTTGACTAAGGGAAAAGAAGCTATAATTTCTAAACACAGAAGTACAAATTAATTTATCAGTGACACCTTAAATAGTAAAGCAAATATCTATCACTATTTTAATAAGCTAACCTTATTACTGGTTTTTTGGCAAATATCTGAAATATTTCCTGAGCATTTTTGTCCACCATCAACCAACGAAGCCTAAAGTGTGTTTTTCAAAACTTTTTTTTTTTTTTTTTTAAGATAAACTGTAGGATTATTATTAAAGAACTTAACTGGAAACTTTCTTGGCCTCACTGGGGACCATGCTTTTAAGTACTTGTAAGTCAATTTACAGGTAATACAATAATCTCTGTGCATATATAAGCTTACTTATCCTAATTTGTACAACCCAAAACCTATCGTCCAAACAGGCAGAAATCTTTCTAAATTGCACATACTAAAAAATTTGTTTCACGTGCCTTGAAATTCATATACATCATTGCTCATACATTAGTGATAAAATACTGAAATTTTCACTGTGAAAATAATTATTATTCAGAGAAGAAAATATTCTTTTACCAAACTCTCAGTTACTTTGCCAGATAAAGTGTCATTCCCACAAAAATAATCAGTGCAATCCAAAAGAAAGTAAAATAAAATAGAGGAATGCTATCTCTGGGGTTCTTCTAATGATATGAAGAATAAGTCAAACCATTTAACTTGAGGTTGAACTTTTCCTCCTCTACACACGTTGTTAACATTGGCCTCACTGAACAGCCAAAGAGACTTCTGTTCACCAAGAGGATTTTCAACCCTTTTTCTTTTTAAAGAAAAAGTTGATAGTTTCCCAGGCTAAGAGAACCTTACAGTGGCACCTGAAAAGTGTGAACTCACTCTAATCTGCTAAATCTTCTTTGGAACTATGGAAATCCCCACCTTAAGTAGCTAGGCTGCTGTTCTTTTTTTAATTGGAATATGAAACAATGGTCTTAATCACAGCTGAAATGTCTCTTTTCTGTATTAACAGTCTGGGATACGCAGTTGAAGGAAGAAGACAAACTAAATGCAAGCAACAGATGTGTGGTATTAAAAGAGGAACAGAGAGGAAAAATGCAGAGAAAAGGGAGGAACAGTTCATGGAATACAATTCTAAATTTAGGTGCAAAAGCAACTCTGTAATATGAGGCTTCTTTACAAGACAGCTTGCCGATCATACTAGAAAATATGGAGGAACACACATGTTTCCATTTCCATTTATCCACTAAAAGCTGCTTTGCCAGTTTTTAGAATGTCAGAATGCTAACTGGGCAGTTTAAACCTTGGGGATCTTATTTTGTATTTGTTTCAGCACTAGAGAAAAATCTCTAAGGTACAGTTTTTCTTAGGATATCACTTTCATTCTGACCATTCTCCTCCCACTACCCCACCACCCAAATTTATGAAAAACGGAAGCAGGACATGCTACACCTGTGCATGGACCTGGAGCATGGAGGGAAAAGGAGGGCCTTACGGGGCTGTCACCCTGGGGAGGATATAACATGAACCATAAAAACATAGTGAATGTCTTTGACACCAATCTGTAAATGCGTGGCAGTCACGAAGTAATCAATGGCCTGCCACTGATGTTATTATTCTGCCACACTAAATACAGTAAGGCTCATTGTACTTTTAGAACACAAAAAGTTTCCGAAAGTATAAAAACTTAAAGCATTGTCCTCATGTATTTTATAAAAACAAAATGAACAACTTTCTTACATTAAAATTAAGTGCTGAAAAGATACAAATGACTAGAGTTATTGAGCAAATAAAAACAGGTCTGAGCTACTCCTTTTCAACCCAATAAGGCTCAGCAAAGTTGTATCTTTCAGATTACCAGCATCAGGGGACATGAGCTCAGCTAACAAGTTTTGGCAACACTGTCCTCTGCTGAATATTCCCGTTGGCATCTGTCATCTGCGCCAAATTAGTCCTCAGTTTGGAAGCTGAGCTGGAAGGTGGAGGTAACTTGGATATAGATGTGATAGCACCGGTGCTCTCAGTTATCCTTTTCACTGACGTTTTCTCCCCAGTGGGAGGCTTTGGCAATCGCCTCCTCAGCCAGGGGTGCCGCAAAGCCTGGCCTGGGGTCATGCGCACTGCAGGATCCCACTCTAAACACTGTTTTAAGAAGTCAAGGAAAAGGGGATCGTCACACCCCTTCAGCGCGTTCCCCCACTCTCTGCTCTCTGGTGGGCCCCTCAGTTTCCCCCTCCGGGAACGGCCTCCGTTGAGGACCACAGAGCCATCTGAGAGAGTCGTGACAGTGCAGTAACGGGGGTAACCCTTGGAGCTCACAAAATTTTTGGCTCGTTTGGACGCATCCAGCAGTTTCTGCGAGGGCATGCCCAACAGTTCAATCATACAGGCCAGCTGGTCCCCTTCATCCTCCCCAGGCAAGAGGGGGTAACCCGTCAGGAGCTCTGCTAAAATGCAGCCCAGGCTCCACATGTCAATGGGCATGCCATACCTGGCCCCAAGGATTACTTCTGGAGCCCGGTAAAAACGCGACTGGATGTACGTGTAGACACGCTGATGCTCGTAACAACTGGAGCCAAAATCAATCACTTTAATACCGCTTCTACCCTGCTGCTTTAACAAAATGTTCTCGGGCTTAAGGTCACAGTGAATTATTCTGTTTTTGTGCAAAGCATCCAAGCACTGCAGAATCGAGTGGGCAAACTTGCGAACCAAAGGCAGGCTGAAGCCCTGGAATTTATTCTTCTTGATGAGCTCATAGAGGTTCATGCTCAGCAGCTCAAATGTCATGCAGATGTGGTTGCGGAAGGTGAAATTCTCCAGCATATGGATGACATTCATTGTGTTATCCTTGTCCTGCTTCCGCAGGTGTTCCAGGATTCGGATCTCCTCTGCTGCTTGCCTGTGGAAGCGCTTCTCATTCCGCACCATCTTTAGGGCCACGTGCTGGTGGACTTTGTGATCGTAGGCCTTGACCACCTGCCCAAAGCTCCCCTTCCCAATGACCTTGAGGACCTCGTACCTGTAAGCCACGTGATCATGGGGCACCTGCACATATGATCCCTGGTCATCATCATAGCCACCATTGTTGGGCCCACCTGTCATGCCCTGGCGCTTCTTAGCATTTAGACCCAAGAAATATATTTCAGGGTAGCTGAAAATCTCATGGTGTTCAAAGGCTGTGAGTTTTTGCATGTATTGCTTCATTGCTTGTTCAGGTGTCATGGGGGTGGCTTTCACCTTCCCCATGCCTTCCATGGACTTCAGAGACGTGGAGCTCCCCTGCCGTCTATGAATGCTGTCCAGCTGCCGCTCTGGCACCACTGGCAAGCCCGTTTTGCCCACTGTTGTAAGCCCATTTGGTTGTGTCGTGAGCACTGTCCGCTTGTTACTGTTATCCTCAAACAGCTGTTGAACCTGGATCTGTCCATGAGGGTGGCTGCCGACATGCAGGTGATCATTCATTGTGTGCTTACTGCCGCCAATCTGGAATTCAGACAGGAAATATAAATAGAAAAGAAGTGGTGTCTGTTCAAACGGGGTGTAATTAACCCCCATCAGCAACCACCCCCTCCAGCCCACCTTTACAAAATCCCACTTGGATTGAGTAAAGGCCACAAAACATGTGATCCTGAAAAAAGGACCTCATAAATGCCATGCCTAACAGACAAGATGGTTTGCTGTACATATTCAGGGTTCCCCACGGGGGCAGAGACCATAACTTTATCATTCTATATCTAACACTTAGTATAGGGCCTGGCACATCATAGATGTTCCACTCAATCCACATTTGATATAAAAATGAAACAGGATACAGAAAAAACATGCACACATAAGACTCTATGTTGGCTCCTCCACCCCCAGATTACAGCACCTTTCATATTTCATCTAGTAGTTTATTAACATGAGGACAGGGACCATGTCTGTCTTGTTCACTACTCTTTCCCTAATACCTAGAGCTCTATCCTGAAAACACTTCATCACCAGGACTTCCCCTTTCCTTGAAAATCTGATGAAACCTAAGTGCACACATGATCCAGTGACAAAAACAAAAACCCTGTGTTTTAGGCTTGAAAGATTCCCATGTAGATATGCGCCACAGTGTCTTATAAACCCTGAACCTATTTTTAAAAGTTCCCAGGCTTTACTAACTGTAATAACCATTTAAGGCATTCAGCCCAACAAACCAAGCAACGACCACACTGTTTGGCCTTCCTCCAGAGGGGTCAGGGGCTCAGCTCTCTGAAGATGTCCATTTCTACGAGCTGCTGGGATACTCAAGGTTTCCAAACAGGAATCCAAAGCAGCAACCTCTTGTTTCAGGTACGCATGCCATCCCTGAGCATTCCTGTCTAAACTCTACCAATGGTGTGAGCCAAGGGGCCCCAGCCCTCTACTGACAATCTTCTTGGGATTTCCTTTAAGCATTATGACTGCTGAGAGGTAATGGGTAGGAGACGACTGGCAGCCAGGATCCTCTCCCAGTTAGGAATTCCTGCCTTGGACAACCCCAAGTCTTAAAGCAGCCTGGGAGGTGATTTTTGTATGAAATCTTACATCAACTTGTCATCACAATCCACCTCATTCATTCAACTGGTGTTAACAGAAGGCTGGCTGCCAAAGTGACAGAGTCCCTGCCCTCCAGGAGCTTACAACTAACTAGATGAAGTCTGTTGCCATCAGTATTTTTTCTATTATCTCTTTTAAATCCTACTTTTAGGGCTTTACCTACTACTGAAAGAGCAGAAGGGCTATGTATATGTAACACAGTAATTCAAAAAATGATTTGGGAACACTTGGATTATAAAATGAAATTCTAACTCCTTCTTACTAACAGACTAAGATGTTCACATTTTCTTTATAGGATACATAATATGCACAATGACTGTGTGGAGAGTGAGCTTCCTCTCTGCCCACTTCTAACTAAAACAAAACAGAAGACAATACTTGGGGCCTGTCTGACTGTGACTTCATATAGGCTCAGGGATATCATTTCTCAGACTTATAACTGAGCTTTTTTATTAAACTCATAGATGATACTCCGTGCTAGCTGATCTTATATTCAATAAGAGTAGCTAGAAAGGTTATTTTACCCTTGTTCTATGTCAAAAGCAGGGCAGTCCATAAAAATGAGTCAGGCAAGTCTTGGGCATATATACAAGAGGTACAGGCTTGTCCAATGCTTTTCTTCCCCAGCCTCGCTCTCTGCACCCTCTCCTGTCCACTGTGGTCTTTCAAACACTAGGGAATAAAGGGGCCTGAATCAAAATATCTCTCTCCTAAAGAACCATTATCTTCAGAGTGGAGTGGTGATATTTCAGAAGAAAAATCCACATTACCTGTATACATGCTATTAAAAAGCACAAAGCTGCTTCATTAGGACAAAATTAACCTTGGGGCTTTAGAAATTTCTAAAAACACAGCAAAGTAAAACCAAGCCTCCAAAATTTACTTTAAGCAATTTTTGTGTTTCGCATAATTTAATACATGCTCACAAATGTTTTAGTAACTAAAACTAATGAGACTGCCAAGAAACGGCCATCTTCTATATCTCCAAATGCCTTCTCTTGGTCTCCTTTGCAGCATCAACTACTGGTTCACCTAACCTTAGGTGGGTTCAAGAGTTCCCCAGGGTTCAAGCCTCGATTCTCGTGGCTTCTTACTCCCATAAGCCCCTGCAACTGATCCTGAACACAGCCAGGGCTTCAGCAACTGCCCATGGCCTGAGGTTTGCACATTTGTTCCTTGAACTCAGACCTGCCAAGGTGCTATCTCCTGAGTGCAAGACACACATATCCAACTATCAATCAGCTCCCTCTCCCATAAGCAACTCAAACTTAACTCATTATTTTTCTACCAAACTGGTTTCCCACTCCCATAATCCTCCATTTTTGATCAACAGAAGGCTTCCCCTCCATGTAGTCAGTCACTCAGGCTATCCACCTGCAAATGAATCCTCAGCACTGTGCGCCTGGAAAACCTCTCAACACCTCCCTCACCTAAGATGCATCATTACTATCCCATGCCCTTTCTCATCTCACTGCCTCATCTCACTCTCCTGATGTCTTTCACTGGGACAACTGAGGCAGCATCGTAAGTCTAGAATTCTAAGTCTAGAATTCCTCAAATCTCTTCTCCATAGTGCTTCTAGAGTTAACCATTTAAAAATCTCAACCTGAGACCACTCTTGCTTTTTGCCCAAGGCCCATGGCTGTAACCTATTTCCATAGCTAATGCAAGAACTTACCAGTAAGAACACAAGGCTCTAAAATGTAGAGGCTAAATGATCTGAGTCCTTCCATTCGCATCAACTACTGTCACTCTTCTCTCCAAGAGGAACAAAGCTAGATAGCCCAGGACCCAAAAAACACCACGCACTTTTACACTCCTCTGCTTTTAGTGAGGTCACGTTTCATAATGGTAGATTTTCAGTTAGACACACATTAAATGATCCAGCTCCACCATTTACTAAATGTGTGACCCAGGGCAATTTATTTCATCTCTGTTAACCTCAGTGACCTTGTCTGCAAAAAGAAGGGAACAAACTTACCTCATTAGGGCTATTAGGGGGATTAAATAAGGTAGTATGTTTAAAGTGCTTAGTAGTCAGTCAATGAGAGCATTATTATTGCCCTTTCCAGATGTTTCTTGGACTCTCCTTTCTCATACCTAGGTGATTCACCCTTCAATGCATGGTTCAACTCTCACCGCCTGTGTAAACCTTCCCTGACCTACTCAACAGCTACTTCTCTACTCAGAGTGTATTCATCTAACACTTATTTCTCTTTACTGCAATTGTTTTAACATCAGATGTACTCATTTGGCTGTGAGCAATTCCAGGGCTGGGTCCCCTCTTATGTTTTTAAGTCCTCATTAACATAAACCTAGGCATATAGTAAGAGCTCAATAAGTATCTTTGGGATGCAGGAACACATGTCAATAGATCCTCCTTATTATAACACTCTTGCCTCTCTTAGAGTTGTTCCTGAGAACTACATTGTGTACCTTCATAAGGAAACATGAAGTCAATGCCCAGGGAATTGAGAAATGTCCCCGGTAACCTAAGTCACAAGACGTTAGGCTTGCAGTGCATCAGCACAGACTTGGAGGCAAAGGACCTCCAAGCATAAAGTACCTGTAGCAGACACATCAATCAAACCATGTATAAACACTTGTAGCAAACACATCAACCAAACACCTAAAAGCAACACATGCAATCTTAAAAGCTTTCCAGATGTTAGAGATTCATTTTAGAAGCTCTAGCAAAAGAAGACTTTGAATCTCAAATATTGCAGGACTCTAAAATCACAATCAAGCTCGAAAGAACAATTAACTGACTTATAAAAAGTGGGGCAGAGAGCGGGGCTGGGGTGCTGAGGGACTACAAACGCCAGAACATTTCCAGAATACATGTCAAGACTACATCACAAACTTAAGGATATTAAAAACCTCTCTCTCCAGCTCAGCCTCTTGAAGTCTGAGATCATGGCTTATTCCGATATGTCAATGTATAGCACAGTGTGTGTCATATTTAAAAATACATACTGAGGCCGGGTGCAGTGGCTCACACCCGTATCCCAGCACTTTGGGAGACTGAGGCGGGTGGATCATTTGAGGTCAGGAGTTCATAACCAACCTGGCCAACATTGTGAAACCTCATCTCTATTAAAAACACAAAAATTAGCCAGGCATGGTGGCGGGCGCCTGTAATCCCAGCTACTTGGGTGGCTAAGGCAAGAGAATCGCTGGAACCCTGGAGGCGGAGGTTGCAAGGAGCCGAGATGGAGCCACTGCACTCCAGCCTGGGCAATAGAGTGAGACTCCGTCTCAAAAAAAACAAAACAAAACAAAGCAAAACAAAAAACAAAAAACACATAATGAATGCAATTGTTAAAACAGCTACAGTTTATGGGTTCAAATCGAAAGACCTGCAAAGGCTTCTTTGATCATGAAGTACTTTGGTATTAAATATTATATAAAAACAACAGTCTAACCAGTTTCAGAGTTTTCATTTCTTCCAATAAGAAAATGGCAAAGAGCAGATATTTCACTGTGATAATAGTTTTGGGTGTTTAAAAACTTTCCTGAAGTCATCTTAGAAATGCTGTATAGTATTATGGTAATAGAACTGAGTCCAAAAAGACTGGAATTTCAGCTCCTCCTCAAACATTCTGACAGTCTGTGTGGCCCTAAGTAAAGTGTCTACTTTTTCTTCAAAGTACTGCCATTTTTTAAATGTGTATTTTAATTCGAATTATTTTGTAAAACTGATTAACTGGAGAGTGTTTTACATAGTAAAACAGTTATAAAAGTTACACATATTTTAATAATTTTGAATTTAAAATACTTCTATTAATAACTGCCAATTAACATTAATAGAAAAATAATAGGAAGTAACAGGCACACTTCTCTCAAACAGAAATAAATTACTAAAGTGTAAAACAACTTATGCATGGAGATATAAAACAAGAGGGCAACGGGCTAGATAAATTCCAAAGCTTATAATCTTTATAATCATATATTTGACCTGCCTAGTGTATCACCTGTAAGAGAAAATGTGGGCAAGCTCCTATGACAAGATCATTTTTATCTCCTTAATGCCCTCCCCACCCCCCATTCATTCTAGAAGTTCTTCCTAGGTGTAATTACTCTGGAAATAATAACTAAAAATTTATAAAAATCTGACAGACATATGAGAATATGGATCTACAAAGGTTCTTGCATTTATAATGAGGCTAGTACAATTTCCTAGAATTAGCAGTCTCCATCAGCATATTAAAACTAGATGCAGGAGGGTGTAGGCTTTCACTCCGGCCTTGATATGAACTGGCTGGGGAATCCTGATGAAACCAGTTACCTTGTCTGAGTCTGTTTCCTCATCTATAAATTGAAAGACTAGAAACAGATAAACTCTGTGGTCCTTTTAACCTTTCCTGTACTATGAAATCTGCGATGTTATAGAAATAAAATCAAAACTAAACCACCATCGAAACCCAAATTCGCACCTTCAAAGTCAAGCATCTAATAATTAACAGCATAGCGAAGTTTACACACACGTTAAAAACAAGTAAATCTGGCACACGCCACAGCAAAATACAGGCCTCCATTATGAGGAGTACTGAGAAGCACATTCACATCCTTCCTTTTCTGGTGCACCACAGGCTCTCCCTCCAGTGGAGACTTGTCGTTTTATCTACTTTCATTACATGTATTTCAATGGCAAAGAGGCTTTGATCAAGCAAAGCCCATCCTTACAAAATTGGAATCCACATGCAAACCAAATAGCTCTTTTTCCAGGTCACACCATGTCATGTGATTACATCAACACATAGAAAAAAAAAAACTGGATATTACATTTTCCAAATTGTCAGATGATCCCAAACAAAAAATCTAAACCCCTAAAATCAATGGCAGTTCGTTACCTAAATTTTCACTGCAACAAGAACACTGAACAGTAATATACAGAATCATCCGTCCTACTACCATCCACAGTCCAACACAGATGAGTTAACTTCTGTGCAATGAATTCCCAGCCCCTGGGACCAGATGTGTCAGGACAGAGAGACAGACAGAGGGAGGGGGAAGACAGTAACAGCAACAAAACATTTTCCTACGAAACTTGCACACGTCTCTCCAGGTCTAACAGGTGCAACTACGGTCTAGACATCCCCTCACAGTTCTCTGACAAACAAGTTTCCCCATATGTCCCCAGAGCTACTCCCCTGTAGGCCGGGGGATGGCCTTTTTTCAAGAACTCAACTTTCGCTTGGCAAATAAAACCAATTCCTGGCAAGCATCCCTCACACAGAACCATCTTAGGCTGTTCCTGTGGAAAATCCAATCGGGAAAAAAAGACCTCCAAACCATCACCTCCTCCAAGTGCAGATCTCCTCCAGGCTGGCCATCACCATTCAAGGGTGATCCCTGGGAGCTGAGAAAAGGTACATGCTGAAGTCGAATCCAGCTTGCCAGTCTCCACAGCCACCAGCAACCAGTACCACGCTGGCCTCTCCTCTCCCTCTGGGCCCTGAGAGACCACAGCACCTGTTAGGTGCTTTTTCCTTCCCACCTCCAAAGCAACGCTTGCCCTTTCCTTTTGAATAACGTCCAACTGCAGAATCCTACAGGGGTGGCTTGTTTTGACTGCTGCGGCGGCTCTTATTTTTGGTAATGTTAATTACAATTTCTGCTGTGCTCAAACCTGTAGCACTCATAAAACATGCTTACACACGCGGGGGACAATTGGCGATGCTCCCTGCTGGCTGGAGCCAGGCCTGGGAGGCTCTTTGGGGGATCGATTTTCCAGGCAGGCCGGTCTGGCTGTCCCCTAACACATATCTGTTTCTATAAATACCCACTACCCACGGGGAGGTGGGGGAAGGACAGAGATGTTTACCGGGTCAGGGAAAGGGAGCTCTGGGATGCAAGGACGAAAAATGAGGAAAGAAGGGAAGCAGCAAGGAGGAAGTTCCTAGGAAGAGGAGCTCATGGCTGGGCGGGCTCCGGAGGGGAAGTAAGGGGCCCACGCCACGAATCTTCCTTTGTGGCTGCAGCTTTGGGCTCGCCCAAGTTAACGAGGGCGGCGTCGAGGAGAGGCCACGGGCCCGGGGCGTGGGGCTTCTTGTATCTCGACCCCTCTTCCCCCGGCGTCAGAACCCTTCAAGTCCGGGTGCTTCTGCCTGGGGCCCCTCCCGCCCCCACCGCCCGGGCCGCCCGCGGGCTGGGTCTCACCGTGTGGGCTGCGGCGGCAGCGTTGCTGGCCCGGAGAGGCGGCAGGGCGATGGGGGAGGGCGGGCCGGTCCCCACTCCGCTCCGGGTGGCCCCCGCACCGAGCCCCGGGGAAGCCTGAAGCTGGCGAACGGCGCTGTCCCCACCTCGGCCTGGAAGCCACGTGCGGGAGGAGACAAAAGAGGGTCAGGGGGGAGAAAGTCACCCAGACTACCCCCCACCCCACTGGGCAGCGACACCCCTCTCCCAGGGAAAGACAGAGGAAGAGACCGGGGCAGTACAAACGGGCGTTCGGGTCACGGCTCCCCAGCGCACACCCACGGGCGGGGCGCGGGCAGCTGCAAAGTTAAGTCGGGCCCTAGTACAATTTCCTAGAATTAGCAGTCTCCATCAGCATATTAAAACTAGATGCAGGAGGGTGTAGGCTTTCACTCCGG
>NW_012101687.1:2674163-2771661 GCF_000951045.1 Mandrillus leucophaeus | reverse complement strand
CTCCGCTCGCCCTCCTCCGCCCCCTCCGGCCATCTGCACTGCTCCCCTCGGCTCCACTCCGGCGACCTTTTCCCCTCCCCGGCCTCTCCGGCCCCCGCGGAGCCCCTCCGCTGCCCTAACAGCTCAACCTACCGCTGCTGCCCTCCGGCCGAAAGCGCCGCAGAGACCCCTCCCCTGCCATGCCCACCCCTAAACATAAATGCATTTTCAGCTCTTCGAACTGAATGGCTGCTCACAGACAGTACTGCGTCCCCGGTCCCCCATTCTCAGTCGCGGCGACTTAGCCACTCCCCTCTCCCCAATTCCTCATGTAGATAACTTAGTTGTGCGAGGGTCACCTCGGAGAGTCAAGTCCTGGGAGGGGCCGCCGCTGAGCTCCTTGACCCTGAGCAGGGGCGAGAGAGGGGGCTGCCCTCCCACCTCCACTACACACACCCTCCCCGGTTTACTGACACCAAGTGACCGCTCGCCAGTCGCTAGGACAAGGGGAGGCAGAGAGGCGCGTGTGGACGGCAGCTGGGGAAGCAGTTGGCTGTGGGTTGCTAGGCAAAAATAAACATCAGAGACACCTCCTATTTCCTTACAACTCCGAGCCTTTTCCTGGCGCGGCCACTGGGAGAGACACACCTTCCTTTGAGCTCTGCGGTGAGGGAGCGACACCTCGAATTCCTCTCACCCCAACCCGACGCATCTCTTATAAACCCCTTCCTTTACAAGAAACTTAGAGAATTTCCCTGCCTTTTTTATTCGCCATCTACAACCTCTCTTTTCCTTGAAGACCAAAAAAAAAAAAATTTGCTTTCCCGTCTCACACCCACGCCTCGTCGTGCGTGGCACACGGTGCGCCTCTGTCCAAAGGTCACAGGTGTTGCCACTTCAGCCGTGAGAGCAGGTGGGGTGGAAAAGCCCGACAAATTCCGGATGACGGGGCAGAGTTATGCCATGCACTTCCTTCTCGAGAGGTGCCTAGTTTCTGAAGTTCTCTTGGGGTCAGGGGTCCATTATGCTCTGCCCCGCCCGATTATCTCTGGCCCCTGGCTGGACCTACTGTGCAGGCCCGAACTAGTGCAGACTCCAGTCGGAAGGGAGTCACCTCCTGCGGAGTTTCATCGCCTCTACTGTTTGCAAATTGTCATAGCAACCTCCCACAGAGCGCACCCGCAGCTTTATACAAACGCCAAAAACTGTGTTTCAAGGTACAGTGTGACCTCTCAGAGTCTCTGGGACTCCTAAAGAGGCCTCCAAGTTGGGGACACTGGGAGAGGGAAACTGTGACAAAAAGAATTTTGCCTAGTATCACGTCCCTCCAAAAAAACAAAACAAAACAAAACCCTTTGGGGCCTTCTCCTAATAAAGTAGACCACAGTAAAATAATCCAATGATATGCCTTTAGACGAATCATGACCTGAACTGACCCTAGCAAGAAATATCCCCCTATGCTTGTCACTAGCGACTATCACATTTAAATCTACATGCGGAAGCATATTTAATGTTTAGAATCGAGTAAAAGGCAAGGGCTACTCAGTAGCAGAGATGACACTAGAACTCGTTTTCTGACTCCCAGTCTGATTTCGCTGATTTCCATCACACTACTTTCCTTACACTTTCAAGAAAGCTCACACCTCTTTTCTTCTCCTTTCAAAACACTTATTTTATACCATTTTCCTTTTTAAAATGAGTATACAACTGATGTTCAAATAAAAAAAAGAAGCAAAAATATCAATTTTAATATAATCCGACAGCCCTTTTTGCTTAAGTTATTCGTACAATACTTCAGTAGAAGCTAAATATGCCACTGTTTTCTCATGAATAAAATAAATGCTAGTTACTGGAAGCCATAGTTTACAATTTCCAAATTAGTAATATTAATTTTCTCATTTAACATGAGGAAAAGGAGTGCTGATTCTTTTTTTTTTTTTTTTTTTTGACAAAGGAACACAATCATTAACTTTAGGAAAATAAAAGACATTAGGGAACTTTTTGTAGTTTGTTATTTTATATCATGACAAATATAATTTCAATTTTATATATTTTTTTGTGGCTTAACATAAGGAAATACTGCAGTTAACCTACCCCATGGCTATTTTGGTTATAAATGGTACATGTTTGAAAATTATATTAAATTTTACTGACCTCTAAATGACTATTAACCATTGCTTAGATTTTCCTTATTCTATTAAATATGGACATCTCCCTGAGTGAATGTTAAATGGAAAAGTTGTACAAACACACTCCTGGGGCTTTGGGGAGAGTAAAGTGGGTAAATTTGGGGAGTTGTTTCCCTCAAATTTTATTATTATAATGCATCATTATCAGTTATCTCATATAATTACACATATTTTTATCTCTTTATAAAACACTTTCACAAATATTACCATGGTTAATCTTCATAACTCCACCAGAGCGGATTTCATTTTAAATAGGAACCTCCTTAAAAGCTTCATTCAATTAGCAAGAAACTGCTCTTTGGTTTTTACTCATTGCAAAAACTCTTATCTGTTTCACATGTATATAAAATCCAGATTCAGATAACAAGGAGGTAGGCAGGATCTAGCAGGAGTAGAGAGAAAGAAACAGGAGAACTCAGAAGATAGCCTTGAGGAAGAAAGTTGATTTTTCACTGGGCAAAGTACTGATCACAAGGAAAATTGGAAATGAACGTAAACATTGCTGGTTTCAAAACACATTTACTCATTTAATCCCCTTATCCCAGAAACATTTACAAAGAATTTAGTATGTGCTAGGCCTAGGAGACATGATGAATCATCAAATGCAGTAGACTACGCTTCAGTCTGGCAATCTATTAGGAACTCATTCTTTTTTTGTTTTGTTTTTGTTTTTTTGAGACAGAGTTTCACTGTGTCGCCCAGGCTGGAGTGCAGTGGCGCAGTCTCGGCTCACTGCAATCTCTGACTCACAGTTCAGGTGGTTCTCCTGCCTTAGCCTCCCGAGTAGCTAGGACTACAGGCATCCACCACTGCGCCCAGCTAATTTTTGTATTTTTTGTAGAGACGGGGTTTCACCATGTTGGCCAGGCTGGTCTCGAACTCCTGACCTCAAGTGATCCGCCTGCCTCGGCCTTCCAAAGTGCTAGGATTACAGGCATGAGCCACCACACCTGGCCGGGAACTAATTGTTTTATTCAATTAAGCAATAAGCAATAAGAACTTGACATATTTTTGGCACTGTTGGTGGAATGTTATGGTCTGAATGTTTGCGTATGCCCCAAATTTATATTTTGAAATCCTAACCCACAATGTGATGGTATTAGGAGGTGGTTAGATCATGAGGGCTCTGCCCTCATGATTGGGATTGGTGCCATTATAAAAGTGACTGCAGAGAGTTAGTAGCCTTTTCTACCATGGGAGGACACAGAAAGCAGGCACCATTTATGAACCAGGAAACAGGTCCTCACCAGACACTAAATCTGCCAGCACCATGCTCTTGAACTTTCCAGCCTCCAGAACTGTGAGAAATAAATTTCTGTTCGTTGTAGTTACTGGGTTATAGTATTTTCGTGTAGTAGCCCTAACAAACTAAGACATGGGGCTACACAGTTCAGTAATCCCTGGTCATTGCTACTCAGAAGTTCACAGTCCAGTACGGGAGACCAGACATTTAATGAAGTGAAAAGAGTGGTAAAGAAGGCATATAGGAGGCACAGAGGTAGCACACAGGAGGGAGAGATGAGCTCTACTTAAGTGGTGTCTGGCAGGGGCTGTGCTTCAGTGGAGGTTTTAAAGACACGTGGGAATTTGCAAGTCAGAAAAGACAGGTTAGGACATTCCAGGCGGAAGAAGTACGGTGTTCAGAGGCATCAAGGTGTAAGAAAGCATGATGTTTCCTGGGGGAAGGGTAAGCAAATCAGCATAGAGGAAGCTTGGGGTGCCAGGCAGAGGGGTGGTACTGCTATCCTCCTAGGGTTAGGTTTATGGATAGATCAAGTCAGGTTAAGAATTATCCTAAACTTGGCCAGGCATGATGGCTCACACCTATAATCCCAGTGCTTTGAGAGGCTGAGAAGGGAGGACCAGGAGCTTGAGACCGGCCTGGACAACATAGCAAGACCCTGTCTCCACAAAAAAAAAATAAAAATAAAGAAATATTCTAAACTTTATCTGCTATGGATATGTGAAAACAAGGTGCAGGGGCTTTTGGAGCAGCTAGATAAATTATTAAGGAACTGATTCATTTTGGTGAAGGTGGATCTAACACCCTTTAAGAGAACACCAGGCCAGGTGCAGTGGCTCATGCTTGTAATCTCAGCACTTTGGGAGGCCGAGGCGGGTGGATCACTTGAGATCAAGAGTTTGAGACCAGCCTGGACAACATAGTGAAATCCCGTTGCTACTAAAAATTCAAAAAAATTAGCCGGATGTGATGGCAGGCACCTGTAATCCCTGCTACTGGGAGGCTGAGGCAGGAGTATTGTTTGGACCCGGGAGGTGGAGGCTGCAGTGAGCCGAGATTGTGCCACTGCACTCCAGCCTGGGTGACAGAGCAAGAGTCCATCTGAAAAAAAACAAACAAAAAAGAGAACACCACTAGCTGGTGGTACCTTCTATGTCTCCCATCACCAAGGTCCAGAACTACGTAGAAAAGAACATGAAGACCTTATGGCCTAAAGACTACTAATGTAAACTTTTCAGAAGTAGGAGGCATGGCTGTCATAATCATATGGCCACAAGGTATCTGCGTTTGCCTCTGGAGGGTGAGTCTGTGGCCACTGCTGGTGTGGAAATCAAGAAGAGATTTCTGTAGCACTGGAAAGTTGGTGATATGAAGTGTCTGGGCAGGTTGGTTATATGTTAGGGCACTTGCAGGGCCAGTTTCCTCCATTCTAGGTTGGGGGGCACATTTGCTTCCTAAGGCAATCTAGGTATTTGGAAAGGCTGCAGAGTTAATTCAGCAATTTCTTGGGAACAATACATCTGATTTTTCTGCATCCTAAGGACAGAGTTGATGTTTAAAACCAGTAAGCAGGGAAAAGAGAAAGCTATATCCTGAAGATTGGAGTGCCTTAATAAAAAGCTCATAGACAAAGCTAAGTAGACCTCTGCTCAAGCTCCTCCTTTGATCCATCAGGACAAATGCCAGAGGACTGGTGTCCAGTGTATCCAGGAGCTTCAAGGGGACAAGAGTGCCATCACTAGGTAGGATTCCAGCAGCTGGCTTCCAGACCAGTCTTCTCAGGCAAGTGGCTGCGCAGTTGACACAGCTTATAAAGTAGGTGCCAGGGGAGTCAGCCTCCAGGAGATAAGCCTATGGGGCTGCACGTGGAGCAACCAGCAAATAACAGGCTGATTCCTGCATCCTGGGGATCATGCTGGACCTTGCATCTCGTGAGGAATGAACATGTAAAAGGGGTAACAGAAACTAAAAATTTCTGTATAGGAAATCTGTTATGAGAGAAGCCATGGTACAGTTTCGCAAACCAGAGAAGATTAAAAGGAAAAAGTTCTGTGGTGTTCCAGGTCATGGGGTCTCTGGTGCCACTCTAACCAAAAGTGATGCCATCCCCTAGCTAAGAAGTGGTGAGTGAGAGGAGAATTATGTGCCATGAGCACTGTGAGAGCCACACTGGACACTGCTCCTGATCTGCCTTAGCACAGGTTCAATAAAACCTTACTGAACGGCACTGAACTTATTTTAGCTAAGGATGTGCTAAGAGCAATCACCTACAACATTCAAACTGTTAACTCTGCTCATACACAGTGAAAATGGACCCAACTTGACTGATGGCTTAATGCATTCGTTCTATATGTATTGATTATCAAGCTCCTATTATGTTACATGTCAGGCACTAATCTAGGTATTTAGAACAAAGCTGATCAAGTCCTTGCTCCGAGGATCTTCTATTCTAGCGCAAGGAGAATAACAATGAACAAACAGTGACTATATCACACATCAGGTAGGGATAAGTACTAGGTGAAGATGAACGGATGTAGGAAGATAGAGAGATGCCGGAGAGGGCACTATTTTACTTAGACTTATTTACTGTGAAGACCTTTCTGATGAGGAGACATCTCAGCAGATTTGAAAGAAGTGAGAAGCTTATGGGAATCTCTGCGCAGAGGGCCCAGGAGATGCAAAAAACCAGCAGATGCAAAGGCCCTGAGGTGGTCACATGTTTGGGGCATGGCAAAGAGGGCAAGTGGTTGGAGCAGTGAAGTCAGCAAGAGGGAAAGTCATAGAGATGAGGCCAGAGACATAGCCAGGTACCAGGTCACATGAACAAATTTGGATTTTATTTTGAGTGATTTGGGAAATTGAGGTTTAAATATTTGAAGAGACATCAGACCAGGTGTAGTGTCTTCCACCTGTAATCCCAGCACTTTGGGAGGCTGGGGCGGGAGAATCGCTTGAGCCCAGGAGTTCGAGATCAGCCTGGAAAACATAGGGAGACTCTGTCTCTACAAAACAAACAACAAACAAAAATTAGGCAAGTGTGGTGACATGTGCCTGTAGTCCTAGCTACTTGGAAGGCTGAGGTAGGAGGATCACTTGAGCCCCGGGGTTCAAGGCAGCAGTGAACCATTATTGTTCCATTGAACTCCAGCCTGGGAGACAGAGTGAGACACTGTCGCAAAAAAAAAAAAAAAAAAAAAAAAGCAGAAAGAAAGAGAGATAGCAAACCCACATGCCTGTAATCCCAGCACTTTTGGGAGGCTGAGGCAAGCAGATCACCTGAGGTTAGGAGTTCAAGACCTGCCTGGTCAACATGGTGAAATCCCATCTCTACTAAAAATGCAAAAATTAGCTGGGTGTGATGGCGGGTGCCTGTAATCCCAGCTACTCAGGAGGCTGAGGCGGAGAATCGCTTGAACCCGGGAGGCGGAAGTTGCAGTGAGCCAAGATCACGCCATTGCACTCCAGCCTGGGTGACAAGAGCGAGACTGTCTCAAAAACAAAAAGAGAGAGAGAGAGAGATAGCAAACCCAAGGTGAGAGATTACAACTGACTCTTAAAAAAGATCTTCGATGTCTATGTATTTTTACACCCTTTTGAAGTCACATTGAACTAAGCACAGTGGAAGATAAAAACCAAATGCAGACCATGGTCTGTATTCTCAAGGAGCTTTCAGTCCAGCTCAGGAGGAAAGCCATACCTCAGGAAACATTTCAACAGCGCAGTAAATAGCATGTACTGCATATTTTCCTTTTGCTCATCAGATTCACTCTCTACTCTTTTCCACCCTGCTCTGTGCCACAGGAGGCTTTTTAAACAGTGTCACTGAGCTCCCTTGCCCACTGACTTCCAGTAGGATTTGACTGGTGGGAGACAAAAGCCAGTGAGGACAGGCTATTTATCTCCCTGGTTCCCTCTATGATGGTTTGCCAAAGATTGGCTATGCCCCTTGACAGAAAACCTGAGTTCCTATCAGGAGGCCCTCTCCTCCAGCTGTAGCCATTCCCTTGGCCTTTTGAAAACCATCCAGTCCGTTGCCCCTTCAAGCCTAGAGGTAGTAAGGATTTCCTGCTGCTGCTAGCTCCAGGGTACTTCATTTTCTCTTGTCAATTTCCCTTTACCCTACCCATACTTTAGTACTGGGTCTTTAAATTAAATTCTGATTGTGTCCTGTTTGTTCTGCCAGATCTTGGCTGGTACTGAGGACAACATGTATCTAAGTACCATGTAATGTAGATAATGGGATCTCCTGAAGGCTAGCAGAATCTGGGTTTGTTGGAAGAGTCGGAGAAGAATTCCTGGAGAAGGTGGAAGTGATCTGGGCCTCAGAAAATGAGCAGGCTTCTCTTAAGCATAAGAAAGTCACTCCACACTAAGAGAACAACAGAAATGAAGGCAGAGTCGTGGGAATAAGCACTGCAGAAGGTCGGGTGGTCCTTACATAGGGAATAGGAACTGAGGACTGGAAAATAAGATGTCGAGGAGCACAGTGAGGTGAACCCAGGATGAGAATCGCTTGCCTACAAGGACTACAAGGAAAAGCCAGAGAGAGGTTCACACGTGAGGTGGATGGACACAAGAGGCCACTGGAGATTTCTGAGCAGTGAGTTGGCCTGAGGAAAGTGCTAAGTAGGGAAGATGCGTCATTTTGGCTGCACAGTGTTAGAGAAGTTGGAGTGAAGAGACCAGTTTGGAGATCATTTTTAGGAGCACCTGAGGGTGGTCCCAGAGCAAGGCAGAGGCAGATACTATTTATTTAGATGCTTCCCCTAGAGCCCAAGAGAGGAGACTTCGTTTTGAAGTAGAGAAAGGCCAAAAGGGCCAGATGGTTTTCTCGCTACCTTTGGGTTTGAGAAGCATACACAATTCTTAAACCTGCTCATCAAGGCATTTTGTAATAAAGCTTATTAAAATGATCAGCTAAAGTGAGATATAATTAAGAGATAATGGGTCAGGGAAATCTGGAATCCAGAAAGATTCCCTCCTCACGTCCTTTCCCAGTGGTGTGTAGACAGAATTTATCAATCACTCAGGAAGAAAATGAGGTATTATAAATGAGGAGTAAATAGTGTGTTCTGGAGCCCACTTTAATAACTGATGTCTCATCTATGGAGAGAATTGATGCATTGGCTGCTTGCTGATGTTGGATGCCAATGTTTAAATTTAAGCTAAAGCATGCATGTCATTAAAAGAAAATGCAAAAATCTAAAGACCTCTCTTTCCTTTGTTATCTTCCTTTTAAAGAGATATTGTAAAGAGATGAAGGAGAGAGACACTCAAGTACACCGACAGGATCCAGAATGACCCATTGCCCTGGTTTACTGGCAGTCCTGGGCACTGGGGTCCCATACACCTTGGGGAGATGAGGCAACCCTGCTTATTTGGCTCCTGTAACTCCAAGACTCCACGGGCCAAGTCCAGGGATGCAGACTTTCATTCTCCCTTCAGATGTAGGTCTGTTATAGGGAAAGTTTAGAAGTGTCTGGTTCAGGATAGCCCTGCTCACCAGGGAAACCCTATGACCCTAAATTATCTCTGGGGCTTCCTAGACCTGGGTTGGATGGAAAGAATGCAGAAGAGTCTCAGGCTAAGGGACCCTTTCGGTAAGTAATAGTATCCTTCCATCTTGGCTGCCTGAGCACCCTCAAAATAATAGCCAATACTTATAGAATGCATTTATGACGTCAGTTAGTGTTCTAAGAGCTTTATCCATGTGGACAAATAAAGTTCTCACAATCATCTTGTGTGGTAGGTCTTTTAGTCCTATTTTAGAGATTAGGAAACTGAAGCACAGAGAGGTTAACTAACTTGCCCAAGGTCACACAGCAAATCAAGTGCCAAGGCAAGTAGTTTGGCGCCACAGTCTATGCAGTTGTTGCTTTCAGCATTAGGTAAAGATTTGACTAGATCACCACCATGACCACATTAATCTTGTTATTACCATCAGTAACATTTCGTGTCACTAAATGAGCTGTTCATGGAAGCCCCTCATGTTGATATGGTCAGGCCACTCTCTGGCTCTCCCCACTAGCCTGTTACCCAGGACAAGCTTACTTCATAGATGGAAACAGTGAAATAAAAATATCTAAGAGACATGCCCAGAGACATTAGCAGGGGTAGAGAAGGCATTAGGTTTAAAATCCAAATTTATTGACTACTAACAAATTTCTCCTTTTTTTCCCCCAAACACAATTATTACCAAATTTCTTCCATTTTAGAGATGAGGGGTAGGTACTCCCAAAAGCACGTGCCATATAATGGGCAAGTTTTGATGCATTACGACTGCGGGGGAAAATCTTACTGTCGCCGCAAGAGTGATTTGAGTCTGGTATTTCAGAATAAACTTTATCAGAGTCACAAAAAGTCTAAACGTAAGTTAATTATTTTTTCTTTATCTTATTGTAACAAATCCACCCCTCTGCTTCAAGTGAATGAAAAAGAGAAGCCCATGGCAGTAGAAATAGATCCTGTCTACCCATATTGCCATTCCACAGAGGAATCTAGGCCACCCAAGGGCCTTGGAAAATTGCTTTTAATTAAATCATACGTTTATGCACATTTGCACTCTTACTTAAGTTAAAATCTGGGGTGGCAATGTGCTGGCTCGTTTCAATAGTATAAACAGTCAGTGGGCAATCTAAGGCCCAAACCCACGTTCGTCTTTAATTTGCTAAGCGAAGGCAAGATAAATCATTTTTGGTGATTGAATAATTTAAGCAATTGTTCTTAAATAGTCCTGGAAAATGTTTAACATTTTTACATTCTAAAATTTCTTTGATTGAAGAAGAGCTGCTTTAAGTATCATTTTAGACAATGCATTGTGCTTGTTATTTATCTCTCATAAGTGATATTGGACATATCCATTGTTCACACAGCACTGTTCTCTAATGAAAGTTTTGAAATACAGAAACTCTAAAGACCTGTAAGAAAATACTTGTATTTAGCATGTTTGCAGGTGACTGGCCATTGATCAGCATTTCCAAACTGGCACGAATAATACAAACTAGCCAAGAAATAATAAACTATTGGTAGGCAGATAATAACAGATATGAAAAAAGAGATTACAAGGGGTTTTGTTAATTGGGCAGGAAAAAGAGGTTTGCTTATTGAAAAAAGAAGAAAAACAGCTTTCTTGTGACCTGGAAGGGACAAAATAAGTCCCTTCCAGGGACAAAATAAGTCCCTTCCAGGGACAAAGAAATAGAGAGATCAATGCTTTTAAAGAGCAGCAAAAGATAAATAAATCATAGTGGAAGTACTAGAAAGGCTGGAAAGCAAGAAAATAGGTGTGGGATTTGACTCAGCAACCCCATTACTAGGTATATATCCAAAGGAATAGAAATCATACTATCATAAAGACACATGCATATGTATGTTCGTTGCAGCACTATTCACAATAGCAAAGATGTGGAATCAGCCAAATCCCCAGCAATGGCAGGCTGGATAAAGAAAACATGATACATGTACACTGTTGAAGACTATGCAACTATAAAAAAGAATGAGATCATGTCCTTTGCAGGAACATGAATGGAGTTGGAGGCCATTATCCTTAGCAAATTAATGCAAGAACAGCAAACCAAATACTGCACGTTCTCCCTTATAATTGGGAGTTAAATGATGAAAACACATGGATACATGGAGGGTAATGACAGACACTGGGGCTTACCAGAGGGTGAGGGGTAGGAGGAGGGAGAGGAGCAGGAAAAATAACTAATGGGCACTAGGCTTAATACCTGGGTGACTAAAAAAATCTGTAAACAAACCCCTGTGACACGAGTTTACCTACATAACAAGACTGCACATGTACCCCTGAACTTAAAAGTACATATAAGTACAAGAAAATGAATGTGGAGAGACAGCAAGAATGAGAAAGGAGGAGATAGGAGAAACTCCATAGACATTTTTACAAGGAAGAGGAGGGACCGGATGAAATGTATAAGATGAGGCCAAGCATGAGATTGAAAGCTTTAGGCAAAACAGAAAAAAATATGACTAGAATATTAGAATCAAATTATTTTCTTATAGTGCACATTGTTAACTCTTTTCATTTGGAGCTACAGTCTTGTTCTGTGTATCAACAATTTGGTCAACAACGGACAACATATATGATGATACTCTCATAAATTCTAATAGAACTGAAAAATTCCTATTGCCTAAGTGATGTAGCCATTGGAAAGTCGTTACACAACATATTATTCATGTGTTTAAGATGCTGTTGCTGTAAACAAACCTACTGTGCTGCCAGTCCTATAAAAGTATAGCAGTACAATTATGTACAGTATATAATATTTGATAATGATAATAAACAACTATGTTGCTGGTTTATGTAGCTACCATGCTAAACTTTTATTCTTCGAGTGTACTCTTACTACTTATTTTAAAAATCAACTTTAAAACAGTACAGGCAGTTCCTTCAGGAGGTATTTCAGAAGAATGCATTGCTATCCTAGGAGATGACAGCTTCACGTACGTGTGTTATTGCCCCTGAAGACCTTCCAGTGGGACAAGACATGGAGGTGGAAGACAGTGATATGGATGATCCTGACTTTGTAAGCCTAGGCTAATCTGTCCTTGTGTCTTAGTTTTTAATTTAAAAAAATTTTAAATAAGAAAATTAAAGGCCGGGAGTGGTAGCTCATGCCTGTAATCCCAGCACATTGGGAGGCCAAGGTGGGTGGATCACCTGAGGTCAGGAGTTCAAAGACCAGCCTGGCCAACATGGTGAAACCCCATCTCTACTGAAAATATAAACATTAGCCAGGCATGGTGGCACTTGCCTATCCCAGCTACTAGGGAGGCTGAGGCATGAGAATTGCTTGAACCCAGGAGGCGGAGGTTGCAGTGAACCGAGATCACGCCACTGCACTCCAGCCTGGGTGACAGAGCAAGGCTCTGTCTCAAAAAAAAAAAAAAGAAAAGAAAAGAAAAGAAAAAAGCCTATAGAATAAGAACATACAAGAAGAAAATAATTTTGTACTGCTGTACAGTGTGTTTCCAAGTTTGTTGTTGTTGTTTCTCGAGATGGGGGTCTCACTATGTTGCCCAGGTTGGTCTCAAACTCCTAAGCTCAATGGGTCCTCCTTTCTTAGCATCCAGAGTAGCAAGACCTATAGGCACCCACCACAGCTATGTGTTATTACAAGAGTCAAAACATTTCTAAAACTTAAAAGTTTATAAAGTAAAAATGTTACAGTAGGCTGAGGTTAATTTATTGTTGAAGAAAGAAAACTTTTTAAATAAATTGAGCATAGCGTCAGTGTACAATGTTTATAAAGTCTGCAGTGGTGTACAGTAATGTCCTAGGCCTTCACATTCACTCACCACTCACTCACTGACTCACCCCAGAGCAACTTCCAGTTCCGCAAGCTCCATTCATGGTAAGTGCCCTAAACAGGTGTACCTTTTTACAATTTTTTTCTACTTTATTTTTACTGTAGCTTTTGTATGTTTAGACGTGTTTAAACACACAAATATTTACCATTGTATTACACCTGCCTACAGTATTCATTACAGTACCATAGTATACAGGTTTGTAGTCTAAGTGCAATAGGCTATACCATATAGCCTAGGTTGTAGTAGGCTGTACCACCTAGGTTTGTGTAAGTGCACTCTGTGATGCTTATACAATGATGAAATTGAATAAAGAAGCATTTCTCAGAGTGTATCTCTATCATTAAGTGACACATGACTATATTTAAGTTCTCTTTCTCACTGGGGTTGTTCCATTTCGGGCACCTGTTTTCCTTCTTTCTCCTCTCATACCAATGCTCTATTATCCTTTCCTCGTTGCCTAATTTACAATGAGTGAAGAACCTGACAAACGTTTCATATGCTTTACAGGAAGAAAAAAAATCCTTGATTGCTTTATTCCTGAGCCATGTGTCAGGCTGTGTGTGAAGTGTTTTGCCTGAACCATCTCCTTGACTCCTCACTACAACCCAACAAGGCAGGTATATTATCCTGATTTCAGAGACAAGGAAATAGAGGCTTCGAATGGTTAAGTGACTGGTTAGTAACTGGCAGTGAATGGATTTGGAGTTAGGGAATCTGATGCCAGAGCTCACTTACCCACTCATATGAACTTTGCACATATGCTGTCGGGAGGCATGGAGGATAGGGAGGCCCCTGTCTTCCACTACCTGCCCACACATTTTCATCTGACCTACCAGTGGCACCTTCAGCTTCCCTGTTAGTACTTCTGCACCCCCTCTCCCACTCCCAAAGGCTGGGGAATCCCATTCAATAGAAATCCTGACATCAGCACACCCAATCCAAGCAGATTCGAGATCTCTTCCTTTTTTACTGTAGGCTTGTTTCCATGCTGCTGTTTCCTGGTTTGGTCCTTATTTTGTCTTCCCTTATGTGCTGTTTCTTAAACAGAATTGCTTCCTCTCACTACAGAGCTATTAAGACAGCATTTGGGAAAAAAGAAAGTTAAGACCAAGAGAATTTATGCAAAGAAATGCTCTGTCAAATATGAGAACTTGACTGGAATTATACATTCCTGATGTAATTCAGTCAAGCACAGTCATATTGGTATGTGGGAATGTTGACAAATAATCTAACTTGGTAGAGAGAGATGATCCAAGACTGAGAAATTACTGTACATTTCAGATCTTTGAAACAAACAAAAAAGTGTCTACACTGTGGTGTCAATGAGTTTTTCCTCTTTGAGAAATGAAAAGTCAACAAAATAATATAAATACGGTCAACAAAAAAGTAATAAGATGACCCTCCAAAGAGAAATAATGTTCTCTAACCTGGTAAAGCAACAGAAAAGAGAAAGACATTCCCTCCCTTATTTTTTTTTTAAGTGTTTCACATGCAGCTAACTGGCAGCAAAGGGTGTCTAAAGAGACCATTTATGAAGAGTAAGTCAGGGGCTAACACTAATATTCTGAAATCCTGCAAGGTCTTGCAAAGTGCCAAAGAAATCACTGAGCAAACACATGGCTAGCTGGCAGCTGCCCCAGAGCACGTGGCAGTGTAAGAACTTCCTTCTTTTTTGGAGAAAGACCACATTTTCAACAGCAGCTTCTGACCCCAGGCTTACCACTTCTAATCTTTATGTCAGCAAATCTCCTCAAAGTTCACAAAGTAAGTCCTGCTGAAGTTCGGGTAAATGACCAACCTTCATTCAGCAGCTTCCTCTTGAGCCAAGCTTTTCCAACCTCACTTTTTCCTCCATAGCCCTCCCCATGCATCTTTTCCCCTAGTTGTTAAAAGTTTCCTGAAATGATTTGGGATTTATATAAAATTGTGGCGAGAGTGAAGTTTACTAAAATTGTCCTTAATCTCTCTAAATTCTAAGTCATATTCTATTTTCATTTCAAGCAATGAGGGCTTTTTAAATTCCCTGAAGAACCTGAGGAAATTTTGATTTATCACTGATGAGACCAAACAAGAACCCTACTCACTTTTTAAAACTGATCTTGAGAAAAGACTAAGCCAGAAAATATAAATGCCTTCCCTACATTTAAAATACCGTAATTCTGACTTTTTCAGAGGTCATCCAAATGTTAGCATCAATGATCTAGAACACAGCTGAAGAACAGAAGGGACTGTTTAAAGACTTGTAGACAAATGCAATTGGTGTCACGAAATCCACGCATTGCGATCCACAAATTTTATTAATGAAAGAATCATCCATTCTTTTACTCAAAAACAATCCATAACATGGTACAGTGGTCAGATGGCCTGAATACAAATTGTGTTTCCCCTACTTACTAATTATATGACCTTGGCAAGTTTCTGAAGCTCTCTGTGTCTCAGTTCTCTCATCTGTAAAAATAGTACTTTCATCGTAGGGTTCATATGAGGATTAAATCAGATTACCTATTTAAAATTCACAGAACAGAACCTAGCACACAGAAAATGCACAAGTATGAGCTATTATTCTTTGATACACCTTCCTATTAAACTTAGAAATCTGGTTTCTCAGGCCATTGCATATTAGAATTAGCAAATTAAGAAAGGTGGGAGGGTGATAGTAAAATATCCACTGACTATTCTCAGTGAGGAAAGAGACAGAAAAATTGTCAAACGCAAGCAAAGGATCTAAAAAGCATAGCTGCTTGAAGCCATAGAGCATTGAAGTAAGATGCTGTAGACCAACAACAATCCTAAAGTGTGAACACAACAGATGTGATGAATGATCTTTTGCAGTGATTAAGAAATAGTTCAATTTTGCTCTTTATACTTAACTCTAATTTGTAAAGCAAGAAAGAGTGCAGTAATTTTATAAGTATCTTCATTAAAATGCTTAAAACTATTTGATTGCTTCTAAGGAGCATATTTTAGTTATATTGAAAGTCTCCTTCTTGGCATTTAACCTGCAGACTTAATGTACCTGAATTAGGTAAGAAACCATGTAGAGATCTGTTTAATAACTTCAACAATACATGCATGTGTGAGCCTTTTAATATGACAGAATATAAATGATTTTGAAATGTCAAATGATAATATATACAATAGTCTGACACTAGAGTCACAAATCCATCTGAAGATGTTGCACTCATTTAAACTTGTATTTATTGTATCTAAGATGTATGTCTAACCCTGCACCGGGCATTGCAAAGAAGCACAAAAGATGTTTAAAATGAACTCCCTCTCCTCAACGAGCCCATCAGCCCATCCAGTCAATGAACACTGAACTCCATAGTGCTTTGTTTCCCTGGCTGCCTCCTGTGTTTATCCAAAGTGATTTGAAGGCTGTCTGAACTCTTGCTCTAGACAGAATTGAGTGGCAGCCTGACACTTCCAGTTCATACTGTTTCCAGACTTCTGGAGCTTCTGCCATTACTTTATCATCTTGCCCTGTTGGCTCCCTGCTCCTGCTGGGGGAGCAAAAAGTCATTTTCCCGTCATAACCGTTAGCTGGTAAGGGTTTTAAGATATTACCCCCCCTCCCCAGGAATGTCTATTCTCTCAATTAATTTAGAGGTGAAAAATAAAGACCCTCTCTCCTCCAAATCTATAGGTGTAGGTGGAAATAAAGCCACCACAGGGCAGAAGATTTTTAGGAAATTTCCCTGGAAGATAGAATGTTTCTCAGATTCCTCTCAAATCAGTGCCTGAAGCATGGTCCAGAGGTCTGCTCAGGCTATGAGAATAAATCGAGTTTAAGCATTCCTTCAAATCTATCCAATTGTCTGGTATTCTTGCTTTTCAATGAAGATTTCCAGATAGAATGATGGAGAAAATGAATTACTGGGAAAGACTATGAAATAGCCTTAGTCATAATGAAAATCTCTCCTTCCACTTGTTCATTTCAGTTAGAACCAGTTGTTTTCCATCAGCTTATATGATTTCTGAAACCCAACATCCTTCAGAGAAATATTCCAGGAGAATCTTACAAAATGTCAACCTATTTTAGAAGCAACAGAGCGTCACTCTACCTTATTCCACATCGTATTTAGTTTAATGCTGACTTGACTTTGAGAAGATTTATGCAAAAATAGTAATAAAAGTTGATAACTTTCATTTTTAAAAATTCTGAAAAGGAAAGGAATTATTTTTATTCTATTATTTTGTTTTTACTCTTCTAGTATTTGAATAACATGATTTCATATTGCAACAGAAGCTTCAGGTCATTAAAAAAATGGTTTCTTCTGTTTCTTCTGTGTAAGGGAAATCATTGTCATAACTATGTAGGGATTTAATGGCTCAGTTTAGTCAATAATTAAAACTGTTTGTATGTAAATGGCAAAGTTAGAAGTTGCAAAGTTAGAAATTACAGATCAAAAGCAGCCTGCAGATATGTTTTGTTTGGCTTCCACAGTGTTTTTTGAAAATGTGAACTAAATGCCAACATTTAAAAATCAGGAGATTTCATGTAAATATCCAGATTTCTAGCTTTTCTGGAAATAAGGCAAAATCTGTCTGCACTATGCTTCCTCCTAGTCCTGCTTGGCAACGGAGAACATCCCCCACCTTTTGTAGCTTCAGCCCTCCCTACTCCCCACCCGTGCCCTGCAGGTCACCGCAGTCCCCACCACTTCCTGTTATTGTGTGTGTGCTAGGCTGGCTTTACCCATTGGCATTACCTACCTTTCTCCAGCAGGCATTTAGATTTTTCATTTTACTATGAGTTTTGTATTTCCTGAAATTTTCTCATGACCATTTCTCTGTTGCTACAAATGTATCCTGACATTTCTTTCTTCTCATTTCTTAGGCTGCATTTCTTGGTGCTACTGCGGAGACTAACAGAGGTCAATTGTAATTTGGGCATTCATGCTGAGGCCTTTCAAACTAGTTTTGTGCATAAATACATACCTAGCACAAGAAACATTGTTTTCTCTTGCGCTTGAAAATCAAACCAATTTACACTTAGCACCAAAGAGTGTGAACACCCTAAAACCACTGCCTGCATAATAGCTCACTGCAGTAAAATCTTTGGTTTTACCCTTTGGTAACCTCTTGCAGCTTTTGTAGACAGCGTTAGCTCTATTTTGGGACTCTTTTTCTACATCAGAAGCACACAACTGATATCTTACTGTTACTAGTTTGCTTTTCCTGAAAGCAGTGTTGAGGTTCTGAACTTCTTGCAGAAGTTCATAAACATGGTTTGTAGCAAGAAACAATTCAAATGTCTCACTACTACAGAAACACTCAGTTATAAGTAATATATTCAGAACAAAGATGACGCTTAAAGCAAACTCCTTCTTTGATATGCTTTAAATATTTGTACCCTCTAAATGTTATGTTATAATTTGGTCCCCAGTGTTGGACGTGGGGCCTGGAGGCAGGTATTTGGGACATTCAGGATCCTTCATGAACATCTGTCTTTCCTTAATGAGTTAGTTCTCCCTCTGTTGGTTCCTGGGAGATCTGATTGTTAAAAAAGAGCCTTGCACCTGCCCCTCTCTCTCTCTCTTGCTTCCCTCCTCTTGCCATGTGATGCCAGCTCCCCTTCCCCTTCTGCCACGACTGGAAGCTTCCTGAGGTCCTCACCAGAAGCAGATGCTGGTGCCATGCTTCTTGTACAGTCTGCAGAACTGTCAGCCAAATAAACCTCTTTTCTTTATAAGTTATTTAGCCTCAGGTAGTTATTTATATGAACACAAAGTGAACTAAGACATTATTCAACATTGCTGTTTAGATACCTGATCAATAAGGATATCGAACTTAAGGTAGCCAGTATTGAACGTGTGATTTCTTCCTCTCCACCTCTGTTTTTCCCAGTACGTGTTTCTTATGTCAGCAAACGGCAAGTCTAGACTTTCCATTACTTAAGCCAAACACGTGGGTGTCATTCTTGATTCTTCTCTTGCTCTTACACATCACATCACATCCATCTGCAAATCCTGTTGATGTTACACTAAAAAATATCCAGGATCCACCTACTTCTCACTACTGCCACAAATATCACCATGCTGAAAGGCACCATTAGCTCTCCTCTGGATTACAGAAGTAGCCTCTTAACAGTAGGCATACCGATCTCTTTACAATGTAAGATAATGGCACTTCTCTTCTCAAAACTCCCTGACAGTTTCCCATTAGACAGAGCAAAAGCCAAAGTCTCTGGAGTAGCTGGAAGCTTCTGCATAATTTATGTACTCCTTTCTTTTTTTTTTTTTTCAGACGGAGTCTCGCTCTGTCGCCCAGGCTGGAGTGCAGTGGCGCGATCTCGGCTTAATGCAAGCTCCGCCTCCCAGGTTCACACCATCCTCCTACCTCAGCCTCCCCAGTAGCTGGGACTACAGGCGCCTGCCACCACGCCTGGCTAATTTGTTTTTTTTTGTTTTTTTGTGTGTGTGTTTTTAGTAGAGACGGGGTTTCATCGTGTTAGCCAAGATGGTCTCGATTTCCTGACCTCCTGATCCTCCCGCCTCGGCCTCCCAAAGTGCTGGGATTACAGGCGTGAGCCACCATGCCCAGCCTATGTGCTCCTTTTTTGTCTCTCTGATGGTTTGCCTTGTTTACCCTGTCTTGCTCACTTTGCTTCAGCCACACCGGCCTTGTTGCTGTTGCTCAGACACACCGCACATGCCCCACCACACATGCCTTACCTGTTGCTCCTGTTGGTTCCTTTGCCTGGAATAATCTTCCCCAAGAATGTCCTCCTTGCCTTCAAGTCTTTGCTAAATGTTGCCTTCTTTGTTTTATTTATTTATTTATTTATTTATTTGATATGATCTTGCTCTGTGTCCCAGGCTGCAGTGCAGTGGCGTGATCATAGCTGATGAAGCCTCTAACCACCTCAAGGTGACCTCCCACCTCAGCCTTCCAGAGTGCTGGGATTATAGCCATCCCAGCCTAAACATTGCCATCTTGGCCAGGTCTGTTTAAAGGTGCACTCTATTTAAAGCTGCATTCTGTTTAAAATTGCAATGCTGCCTCTCAGACCCTAGCTTTATTTTCTTCTTCATACTTACCACCATATGACATGTTACTTGTACTTGCTTGTTTTCTCTTGGCTCCCTACATTAGAATGTATGCTTTCTGAGGGTGGGGACTTTTGTCACTTTTTTTTTTTTTTTAACTGCTGCTTTTCAGTACCCAGAACAGTGCCTAGTACATAAGAGTTCCTTGATAAATATTTGATGAATAAATTAAGTAGAAATGCCATAAATGTAAACTTTTCTATTTTCAGAATTGAAATCTATAAAGAAGAATGCGTGCTTCCAATCATGAGCATATTTATATGATCTTCAGAAGGATAGAGTCAACACAGAAAGATTTATTTCCTACATTCTCTGAACATGACCCATGATCCCTGGTTTATCGAAGTTAAGCCCTGTTGTTGAATTCCAAACATGTGAAACCTCCACATATGAACGAAGGAAAATTCACTATTTCAAATACTGCCCCGCTAAGGGGTAGAGGATTCACTTTAATATGATGGTGACTGTGCTTACTCTTGCCAATTGATCTAGGATTCCAATGCATCTTAAATAAGGCCCTTTGGAGAGGTACATTTAGGCCCTTGTGGCTGTTGGGCATGTTTCTGGGTCCGAGCTCTATTAGGTTGGTGCAAAAGCAACCTTTTTTTTTTTATTAAAGGGCAACCAATGGTTTTTGCCCTTTAAGTGATGGCGAAAACCACAATTACTTTGGCACCAACTACTTGATTAATTCAGTGGCATCACTGATGGCTACATTTGTTTTCACATCTTACCATGGGTTTAGATGTTACAACTCTTAGGCCTATATTACTTAAATGCAGCATGTTCCCTCTGAACCTTTAAAAAAAAGACCAAAGGAAAAAAAAACCTCACAATATAAGTCTGCTACTTTAGTAGAAACAATTATAAAACAAAGCAACATGGATAATATACTGGCCACATTAATGTTTCAATTAGCTGTTGATTTCTTAGCACTAATTTAGATGTGGGTATAGTCACTGTTCATTGTATGTGCCATCAAAGTTGTGTTAAAATGCAATGCGATCGATTGTCTAGTATTAATTCTGGAGTTGGCATTTCCCCATTTCAGGGAATTTTTTCCATTCTGACTTTCCTTCAAAGCGCTTTACAAAGTACACAGTTTACAAAATGCAATGTTGGATAGTATCATACAGGCAGTATTCTAAGGGCTTTACGTATCATAGCTCACTACAATGCTATGAAAGTGGAGAATTGTTTTCTCCATTAATACAAGAAAAAAACTAAGGCAAAAAGAGGTTTAAACATTCACCTAAGATTACAGACTTAGTTTCAGTGCCTGGTTTGGACCCAGCTAGAGTTCATGTTCTTAATAATTGCAATAAAAAAAAGAGAGAATAATACAAAAACAGAACTCAAATAATTGTGGTATTTGTACAGTTTTATTCATAGGTAGTAAGAACATTCTACAGGAGATACAAGATAAAGAAAATCTATCTCTTGCAGAGTCAAAGCATATTATGAATTTGACCTTTGAACAGAGTGAACCAATCAAGAATGTAAAAATCTGAACCCAAGTAGTATAATAAACTCTTACGAAAATGCCTTTCCTGTTCCCACAGTTCTCAACTCTGATAGGAAATCCCAAAAGTGACTAGATATTGAGCAACATCAGAAAAAGGGTATAAGGGCAGAGCAGGCTAGTCTGTCCCGCAGATTGTTTTGCTGAAGCCAGTACAAAGACTCTAATGACATCAGGGGGCACATGGAACAGTGGAGCATGGGGCTGCTCCTCACACCTGCACCACAGTGATGACAACATATGACCCCCACAAGAGGGTGGCTGTCCTTCCCAGGCAGGAAAGGCCTAGAGCTCATAAAGAACATAGCTTTGCCTCTTCATAAATTCTAGTCACATGCGTCAAACATGCTTTCAGAATACATATGAACTTGCTTCTGCTGCACATTTATGAAGCAACCACCAAGTCTCCCAACCTTATAAGTTGCAAATGTGTTCCTTTTCATTCTCAGTAAGCTTTTAAAATATTTTTTTCCCTTGGTGTCCAATATAAACATATTGCAATTAACTTTGGGAAAAAAACAAGATTCTTTAAATATATTGTATTCATATGCTTAAAATGTAGTTACCAATATAGTTTTAATTTTTTATAGGTATGTCTATGAAAAATTTTTATGTTTTAATTTTCCCCAAAGCACAAAGGAGGGATGCTTTGCTTGTAATAAGGGCTCATTTCGTGCTTGTTAAATTGAATACACACCTTGAGAATCAGGGCACATAGTGCTCTTTCTAGGTTGTAAATCTAGTATGCCACACCTCTATTTAAATAGTTATATGGTCCCTACTGCTCTAAAAATAAAGGCTAAATTCCTTAACACAGATTTTAGGGTAAGCAGGAGCCACATCCTACCACATGGTACCTCCTTCACCTGGAATGCCTTCTCCCTCTCCCCAACATACCCTCTCCCCAAGACATCATCTCGCCTCTCAGTCTTTCCTGGCCACCCCCTAGTAAGTCTGGTTGGATGCTGCATTAGTCAGAGTTTTCCAAAGAAACAGAATCAATAGGATATTTAAATAGATATAGGGAGATTTATTATAAGAAATTCGCTCATGGAATTATGGAAGATGAGAAGTCTTATGATCTGCCATCTGCAAGCTGGAGGCCCAGAAAGCCAGTGGTGTAGTTGCAGTTCAAACTTAGAGGCCCAAAAACTGGGGGCTGATGGTATAATTCCTGATCCAAGTCTGAAGGCCTGAGAACCAGCAGTGCTGATGGTGCTGATGTCTGAGAGAAAATGAATGTCCCAGCTCAAGTAGAAAGAGCAAATTTGCCCTTCCTCCTCCTTTTTGTTCTCTTTGAGCCCTCAACTGATTAGATGATTCCACACTGGGAGGGCAATCTTCTTTACTCAGTATACAGATTCAAATGCTAATCCCTTCCAGAAACACCCTCACAAACACACCCCAAAATAATGTTTTACCCACTGCATGCATCCCTTAGCTCGTCAAGTTGACACATAAATTAACCATCACAAGTCCATCCCTTGTCAACCTGTTACTTATAAACATCTCTTTAAACCATACTTGATCTCCAAATAAAGACAACAAGGTCATAATTTCATTTAATCTGGTACAACTATCCAACATGCAACAAAAATGTACAAATTCCTTTCTTAAAATAGGAGGTAAAGTCTTTAACTGATATATTTACTCTTCCCTGATATCCTGTGACTTAAATACTATGGTGTAAAATTAATAATACTAAAATACTCATGTAAAATTAATACATCTTATACTACATGATAAGTGGATAAGAGAGGAACAAAAGAGGAAAGAAAACAAATATGTTTGTAACAAAATAAGGACAAAATACTTATGACAATTAAAGTCTTCATTTTCGTAACTGGTCACATGGTCATAGCTGGTATTGATAACTGCCTTGTTCTACTACCCATTCTGTGTTCCCTTTGCCTTTAACAAGCACCTCAGCTGATTATGGTTCTTTATTCGTAGGGGTGACTCAGATCTTTATTCCTGAAGAGTCTGGGCCATTCATAGTCCTGCCTTCATTGGATTGTTAGTTTCCCACTGACCTTAATCAAAGGGCATGGCAATAATAAAAGGTGCCTTAAGGCATAGCCTGTATTCCAGACGTACTCTTCCTTATGTCCATTGTGGAACAGTAGTCCGCTTTCCTCTTGGTATTTAGTATCAGTTACCTTAGCTAGCACTGTAACTCCCTCCTTGGTCTGTTGATTCAGAGGAATGAGGAGACCAAAGAGACTGGGTGGGTCTTAACTTCCACTTCAATGAAATCATTGTTATGTCTCCTAGTAGAAGCATTCCTCTCTCTAGAACTATGACCTCTAGGTCAGCAGAGCATAAAGTCGTGGGAACAGGAAGCAAAAATTTTATTAGTCCCTATGGGTAACAGTAAGTGGTGCCAATTCCATTTTCACCCCTTGATTCCTAGACCTGTGAATCCTGACTATTAGAAAAACAGCAGCATATATTGGATGCTGATTCAAATCATATTCTGAAGATCCTTGCCCCAGCCCTGCTAGTATTGCCACCTAGTTGATGCTAGCTGAGTCTTTGAAAGACCATTCTACCATTCTATCAAGATAGCTGCTGCAGGATGGGTAAGACCAGGGAATTTCATGAGCATGGGCCCATTGCTGCACTTCTTTTGCTGTGAGGGTAATTTCTTGATCAGAAGCAATGCTGTTTGAAATAACATAATAGTGGATAAGGCATTCTGTAAGTCCACAGGTGGTATCTTTGTCAGAAGCTTTACACGCGGCAAAGGCAAATCCATATCCAAAGTGTTTATACCAGTAAGGACAAAATGCTACGCCTTCCATGATGGAAGTGGTCCAGTGTAATCAACCTACCACCAGGTGGCTGGCTGACTCTGGGGAATGAAGCTATGTCAGGGGCTCAGTGTCGGTCTCTGCTGTTAGCAGATTCGGCACTCAGTGGTGCCTTGCCAGGTTGGCCTTGGTAAGTGGACATCTATGTTGCTGAGCCCACATATAACCTCCATTCCTGCCACCATGGTTATTTTGTTCATGAGGTCACTGGGTGATGACAGGGGTGGCTGGAGAAATAGACTAACAGGTGCCAATAGAACCCTATCGACTTGGTTCTTAAAGTCCTCCTCTGCTGAGGTCACCTTTTTGTGGGCATTTCCATGGGACACGAATATCTCCCTCTGCCTTCAGAGAGGTCTATTCATATACCTCTTCCCTAGATTTCTTTGTCACAATTTTCCTGTCATGTTCCTTTCAAGTCCCTGACCATCCAGTCAAATCATTGGCTACAGTCCATGAATTGGTACATAATTGCATACTTGGCCACTTCTTCCAAGCAAAGGGCACAACCTGGTGCATTTCTCCAAGTGGCGCCCACTGGGAGGATTTCCCTTTACCACTGTCCTTTAGAGATGTTCCAGCTATCCATTTTTGAATGGTACCTGCATATCATGCAGAACCATCTGCCAGCTAAGCCTGTGTCTTCCCCTCCTCTGTCAATTTATTGTGGAGAACTCCTCATTAGGCTGTAGGTACAGGCTGGGAGAGATAAGGCATTGTAGCAGCAATGAGGACCATTCGCATTTGGGCTAATTGTTTATGCAATTTACTTATGCCTTCAAGGCCCATTTGGTCCTGATCACATATAAACCACTTCCATTTGATGATGGATTGTTGCTATACATGCCCAACTTTGTGGCTGGATGTCAGATAAAACCCAGTTTATGATTGGCAGTCCAGATCACATGATAACTTGGTGGTCCATCAGTCTCTACTAAGGCTCAGTAGCAGCCCAAAGCTCTTTCTTAAAAGGAGAGTAGTTATCTGATGTCAAGGCCTTGCTCCAAAATCCTAAAGGCCAGCTCTACAATTTACCTATAGGTGCTTGCCAAAGGCTCCAAACAGCATCCCTATCTCCGTTGACACTTTAAACACCATTGGATCTGCTGGACCATATGGCCCAAGTGGCAAAGCAGCTTGCACAGCAGCCTGAACCTGTTGCTGAGCCTTCTCTCATTCTGAGCCCCACTCAAAACTAGCAGCTTTTTAGGTCACTCGGTAAAAAGAGCAGAATAGCACACCCAAATGACAAATATGTTGTCTCCAAAATTCGAAGGCGCCTATAATACACTGTGTCTCTTTCTGAGTTGTAGGAGAGGGCAGATGCAGCAACTTATCCACTAGACCTCTAGAAATTTCATTACAGAAGAAAGCACTTGAATTTTAGTTGGATTTATTTCCCAATCGCTGAGACACAAGTGCCTTACCAATAAGTGGAGAATAGTGACTACTTCTTACTGATTCAGTCCAATCAGCATAATGTCATCAATGTAATGGGCTAGTGTGATATCTTGTGGAAGGGAAAGGCAATCAAGTTTCCTGTGAACTAAATTATGACATAGGGCTGGAGAGTTGCTATACCCCTGAGGTAGGACATTGAAGTTATATTGCTGGCCTTGCCTGCCAAAAGCAAACTGTTTCTGGTGGGCCTATGGACAGGTATGGATAAAAAGGCATTTTCTAGATCAATAGCTGCACACCAAGTATCAGAGGATATATTAATTTGCTCAAGCAATAAAACCACATCTGGCACAGCAGCTGCAATTGGAGTCACCACCTGGTAAGTTTATGATAATCCAATGTCATTTTTCAAGATCCATCTGTCTTCTGCATGAGGCCAAAGAGGAGAGTTGAATAGGGTCTTTGTGGGAATCACCACTGCTGCATCTTTCAAGTTTTTGATGGTGGCACTAATCTATGCAACTCTTCCAGAAAAGTAGAATTACTTTTGATTTACTATTTTCCTAGGAAGGGGCAGCTCTAATGGCTTCTACTAAACACCTCTACAATAATAGCCCCCACTCCACAGGTCAAGGAGCCAATGTAGGAATTCTGACAAGGGTTAAGTTTGTCTATTTCCAATTATGCATTTCAAAGCCAGGGAAATCACCACAGGATGGGTTTGAGAACCTCTGTGAGATGCACCTGAGCTAAAATTCCATTGATCACCTGACCTTCATAAATTTCTACTCTGACTAGAGGGCCACAGTGATGTTTTGGGTCTCTTGGAATTGACTGAGAGGATGTAACTCTCTGTTTTTGTGATTCAAGTTAATCTTTTATTCACTTGACCTAAAACTTTTCTGCTTATACAGATCAAATAAGATTTTAATAGGCTTCCTATCTATTACACTTCTAGGTACACCACGATTAACTAGCCAATGCCATAGGTCTGTTCAAGTCAGACTATTCTGAATGCTGCTTTGACTCTGCTGCCTGTTACAGTAACCACATTCACTTTGTCTTTGGCAGTTGAGTGCCCTGGGATCCAATTACTCCCATTGCATTTAAGTTTTCCATTTCAGTGACTATAGTTCCTACCGTGAGGTTTGACTATAGAGAAGAGTGATCACAGAGCTCTTTAATATTGAGGGTCCCTGCACACATTTATTTCTTTCAGTAAATGTGAAAGGCCTGCCTCCTGGACCCTCCCAGTGTAGGTGAGCAGGTCTTAAATGACAGTCCACTCTAACATTCCAATCTCCCCAAGCCTTTGAATCCCTTCCTTTACATTTAACAAAGCCTTGTCCAGCATTTCCAATTCACTCACAGTGGGCCATCTTTGGGTCAGTGTTTCAGCTAACCAAGCAAACAAACTGTTAAAGCCTTTTCTAACTCCCTCAGCTGCAACAATAAATGCAGAATTTCTGTTTAGTGTAGGCCCTTATCAGTAAATTCAGTTTTATCCTACTTTATATTCCTTCTGCCATTATTCCATACCTTTAGTATGCACTTCCACATGTTATCTTGATTTCTGCTTGTATAAATTAGAAAACTCAAGTAGTTCTTTTGCAGTGTAGTATCTCCTTATGGGTCACACTTTCTACCTTATCTTTAGGGGTCTGCTGGGACTTGAGTCTAGCTACAGGTCTAGAAGCAAAGAGGAGTGGTGGTACTGGGTCCTGGGGACATTATTTTGCATGACAACAGCCTCAAGAGAGGTCATTACCATTTTCTCAGGTAATGTGAGGTTAATTTAAAAAGCTAATATAACTGTGGGTAGAGAGGCTGATAC
Organism: Mandrillus leucophaeus; assembly: GCF_000951045.1. Taxonomy (NCBI): domain Eukaryota; kingdom Metazoa; phylum Chordata; class Mammalia; order Primates; family Cercopithecidae; genus Mandrillus; species Mandrillus leucophaeus. The sequence continues at coordinate 2,744,298 of NW_012101687.1, read as the reverse complement.
CACTGGGATTGGGAAGATTTCTTCTACTGGTAAGAAGACTCATCAGAATTTAGGGTCTCAATGTTCCCAGTTTCATCAGGACTTTCACACACGTCTCCATCCCAACTTATAGTATTCCATTATTTCCCAATCAATGTCTTGATTTTTAACAGTAGAAATCCTGTGAGGCTGGGAGTTAACTTGTGTTGTAATTCAGCCAATTGTAGTATGAGGTTCTGCATTTGATTTTCAGCAATTTCAACCCTCTGGCTACAGGAGATAAGGAATCCTTCAGGGCACACATAGCAGTTATTATGTCATATATATGACACTTGAGTTGGGAATTTGAATCCCTTAGCTCAACCTTTTCTTTCCCCACTTTGTCCAGCAACATAAGAAGCAACCAACAACGCTATTATACTCATTAATTTAAAAAAAAATTTTGAAAGTCTCATATACAGAGTCATCTAGCTTCTTATTTCTTACAAATAGTGGATTAGGAGTATTCAATGCAGATATTTTATATCTCTATAAATAGTTTATGCAATGGAGTATCAGTGCTCTCTTTAGAACTGGAAATAGTCATTATCATCATCAACGTAATGGTATTAGAAAGGTAATCCCAGAAGCCTCAGAACCAATTCAGAAACTCATCCTTAAAATTCTGTTCCTCTAGAGCCACTCTTCATCTTCAGGGTTTATTAGTTTGTATTATTCTCCAGAGAAACAGAACCAATCAGATATCTATCTATCTATCTATCTATCTATCTATCTATCTATCTATCTATCGAGAGAGGAGAGATTTATAAAGGAATGTATTATATATATAAAACATACACACACATATAAACACAACACACACACACATATATGTGCGTGTATATATATAGAGAGAGAGAGAAAGAGAGAGAGAGAGATGTATTATGAGGGATTGGTTCATGTGACAGGAAAGCTGGTGGTGTAGTTTAAGTCCAAACACAAAGGTCTGAGACCCAGGGGGGCCAATGTTGTAAGCTCTGGTTCAAGTCTGATGGCTCAAGAACAAGGACTGTTGATGTCCAGGCGTGGGAGAAAATGAAAGCCCTAGCTCAAGCAGAAAGAACAAATTTGCCCTTCCTCCTCCTTTTTTATTCTATTTGGGCCCTGAACAGATTTGATGACGCCTGCCCACATTACAGAGGGTGGATATTCTTTACTCCTTTCCTTTTTATCTCTACTGATTCAAGTGCTAATCTCTTTCAGAAACACCCTTATAGACACAAGCAGAAATAAGCTTTACCAGCCTTCTGGGCATCCCTTAGCCCAGTCAAATTGATGCAAATTAACTATTACAGACCCCCTCTTTTTTTCTCTTTTTCTTTTTTTTTTTAGACAGAGTCTCGTTCTTGTTGCCCAGGCTAGAGTGCAATGGCATGATCTCTGCTCACTGCAACCTCTGCCTCCTGGGTTCAAGTGATTCTCCTGCCTCAGCCTCCCAAGTAGCTGGGATTACAGGCACCCACCACCATGCCTGGCTAATTTTTGTATTTTCAGTAAAGACAGGGTTTCACCATGTTGGTCAGGCTGGTCTCGAACTCCTGGCTTCAGGTGATCTGCCTGCCTCGGCCTCCCAAAGTGTTGGGATTACAGGCGTAAGCCAAGGCACCCAGCCCCTTAAAGACGTTTTTAACTCATTTCACAAATACTTCTTGAATACCCACTATTCGCCAGGCACTGTTTTAGGCTGTTGAGACACATGTTGGTAAACAACAATTGAAACATTCCTGCCCTACTATAACTTGTATTCTAAAAAAGTGACTGATAATAAACATCATAAATAAGTCTTTCCATATGATTGGTGATCATTGTTATAGGGAGAAAAGCACAGCAAGGTAAGGGGGCTGAGAACTGACAGTCTGATATTGTGATAAAATATGAAATAAATATTTAGTCTCTGCCCCTGGTTTCTCGCACAGAGCTTCCAAAACCTTTATAATTTCCTGAGCAATCGGGATGCTAGAAGAATCTTTTGTTCTAATATTTGGTCGTTGGTCACATTCCTGACAGAATCTGAATGTCTTGGAATTTCCTAGGTGATAGGAATGTCTTTGGTTCTAATGAGGTAACTTTTGATGGGCTCTTGGATGGGGACTCTTCACCAGAAAGACCAAGCCTTGATCAGAAGCTTGGAACTTTCAGTACTTCCTTTATCCTTTGGGAAGGGGAGAGAGCCTGGAGATTGAGGTAATAATCAATTATGCCTTCATAAAAATCCCTGAACTCTGAGTTTCAGGGAGCTTCTGTGTTGTTGAATGTGTGGAGGTGCGAGGAGGGTGGCATAACGGGAGAGGATCTGAAAGTTTCGTGCCCCTTCCCACATATTTCACCTCATGTGCCTCTTCCTCTGGTTATTCATCTGTACCCTTAGTAATATCCTTTATAATAAATGAGTAAACATAAGCAAAGTGTTTCCCTTATTTTTGGGCTCACATACAAAAAATGTGCTGTTCTAGCAAATTATTGAACCCCACAGGGGATTGTGGGAACCTCCGATATGTAGCTAGTTGGTCAGAAGTATAGAACAGAACCTGACACTTGGGATTGACATCTGAAGTGGAGGGCAATCTCATGGGATAAGCTCTTAACCTGTGGGGTCTACAGTAACTCCAGTTAGTGTCAGAATTGAATTAAATTATAGGACACCCAGCTGATGTCTGCTGGTGAATTGCTTGGCATGGGGAAAAATTCCACACATCTTGGTGATCAGAAGTGATCTAGGTTGAGAGGATAACAGGAGAAAATAGTCATTTGTTTCTTCCTTACTGTTCTTGTAAAAGATGGTATAGGTTGCAATTGTAAATAAAAGTGTCAGATAGGCCTTACTGAGAGGGTGACATTTCAGTAAGTATTTGAAGGGAGTAAGCAGGTTTGCCCCGTGAATGTCTTGGGGAAGAACACCCAGGCAGAGAGAACAGCTAATGTAAAGGCCAGATAGTTTACTTATTCCAGGAATGCCACAGAGGCCAGGGTGGCTGGAGCAGAGAGAATGAAGGGGATAGAGAAGGTGAAGGCAGGGAGGAAATGGCAGAGATGAGCATGCTGGGGAAAGGCTGTGTAGGGCCTAATTTCTATTTCAAGTAAAACAGTGAGCCGGTACAGCATCCTGGGCAGAGAAGTAGCATGATTTGGCTTACATTTTGAATAGATAAGCCTATTTGGGGAACAAGCTCTATTTTAGTAAATAAGAAGATGATCTTTTTAAATTGGTAGTTTCCTCGTTCATATCCCTTGAATACTTTCTTGTGCAGCCAATTCTGTGCCAAACGAAAAGTCTCATCCTATATGTATGTCTGAATCTTATCCAGGATTTCTCAGCCAACTTATCTTGGCACACAGGAACGTTATGACCTGTGGCTAGGAATTTCTCAAAATTCACAGCCAAGCTGATATTAGGATACTGTCCTAAGATGGAATAAAGAAAAAAATATAACTTAAATTCTGATTTTAAATATTACTTTAAATGAGTTCTTATAACAAGGAACACACGATTCAGGATGTGATATAAGAATGTGTAATTATAGCTACATAATGGTCCTACAAAATGTTACCACCTCTTTGAATCAAATGTTCTATGTGGACCTTTGGAATAATATCAACATTCAAGAGATCATCACTTCTGGATTCTTGTCAATTTTTACCAAATCAAAAGGCAATGAGTAAATTTATTGGAATTGGTCCTAGAAATGTTTTGACACCAGCCAGAAGGAAAAGTCACATAGAGGCTATTTCAAAAGCAAACTGCAGAAAACGTTTTATATAATAAGACCATAAATGGCTAATTAATCTGATAAAAATGTTTTAGCTGCCCTGGTAACCAAAGAAACTTAAAGCAGTAATGAGATACTTAAAGTGAATTTAAAAGAGGAGAAAAAAAGGAAAAGGAAAAATAGAATATTTAGATGAAAATATAGGCATTTAGTGAGACACAGTCTCAAACTGCTTGGGAGTGGGAATCTCACATTGCTGATATTTTCAGTGGATCAGAAAATCAATGTGACAGTATGGATTATAAACATAAAAAAGGATCGCATATTCCTGTACTTTTTACTCCTGGAAAAGTTTCTTTAGAAAATATTGCAAAAAAAAAAAAAAAAAAGTTGAATTGCAGCATTGTTTTAAATACAGAAAAATTATGTACCTTGCAAAAGCAGGAAGGTTAAACAAAATATTTTAAAATCCATATTGAGAAATGTTATATAACATTAAACATTCTATGAAAAAATTAATGATGTGGGGAAAATACGACATAATGAGACATTTGATGCAAACAAGGTTCAGACACATGGTCTCGGCCATGTACAAATAATATGTGATAGAAATGAAAACTAAGTGGAAATATATTAAACTGGGAACAGTCTTTTTGAATGGTGAGGTCCTAGAGGGGTTTTTTTTTATTACACTTTTATACATAGCATTTATAATAAATAACTCTAATATTTCTAATGCCTTTCTATTTTAATACAAATTATATATTTTAATATATAAATCTATGTAATATTTTCTGTATGTAAACTTTCAACATTATTTTTAAATAATAAAGAAATATATTCAGAGTACAGCTAAGCAGTTAATAAATAGCGAAATCTTTTGACCTAGCCAATGGTATAAAATAAATATAGGGATACAGTATAGACCAAATACCTTAATTAAAGACAATGACCAATTTTTTAGATGCCAAATCAATGCCATCAGTTTGCTGTTATTCTGAGTAAAATAAGTTAGTAAGTCCATTTGCTGTTAAGTACAGAATATTTAAACATTTACCAAGTTATTTATGAGACTGGCTTTATAGCGACCCTTAAGATGGACTAAATCTTAAAAGCACTGTCGTTAAATAATAGATTCACAGGACAAATATTTCAAGTAAAAGTCAACAAGAAAAAGAAAATGTATGTATAAGCATCTAAATTTTATATACCTCCAAGTGTCCTTACAAGGAAGTGTGGAAGAGAACAGATGCTAATTTATGACTCCAGATCAATTTGCTCAAACCTGTACACAGGCATTACAGGCAGAAGCACACCATTTTTTCCTTCCCTTTTGTTATATACCATTCCTCTGGTTATGTTGTTTAATGATATCCTGCCTCCATGTCAGGCTTAATAAAAATAAATAAACAAACAATAATCTCTATTTTTTTAACAAAGGAAACTTTTTAACCATTTAAAGATAAGCAGTCTAATGTTATTACTAGGAAAAAATGAGCATTGGTTATTTTAAGAACACGTGCATTTTTTTCTAATTAAGTCTTTGCTTTTGAAACCTTGGAAAACCAGTGTTTTCAGAGCTCCATTTCATTATGAGACAGTTGCGTTCAATGAGTTCAAACATCCCCAGTAGGTCTTCCTTCTCTTGGGAGTTCTCATTCTACAGCTGGCTTAGTTTTCTACACCTTGGTGGCCCATATACAAAATTAAAGCCCCAAATTGTCCAAATCTCCCTCAAAAGCAAGCTGAGTATGTGGGAATTCAAATCACTGTTCAGATAGAGGGTGTTTCAAAGTCTTCTGATTACAGTGGTGGGAATTCTGAGTAATCTCTAGAAATAAAGCCACACTAATGCTTCCAGGACCTATGCTGAGTTCTCCAGAAAGGTAGTTTCCTAAAAGTGCTCACTTAGTTCCCTCGGGTGAGCAGTTCTTTCCCCCAAGGATTGTTTCTTATTCTCCATACCCTTTTATACTTTTAAGTAATTTGTCCAGTGCCCTCTTCTCCCAGGAATTGGAACCCTTGATACAAATTTTCTAGTTTATTTCACGGTCTGCACTTTTATGGGGTCAGACATTAGAGTTTCCTTCCAATTGTCCCACAGACATGTAGTCTCCTTCATTCAAGCAATGAAGGCCATAGTGTGAACTCCACACCCGTTCCAGCAAGACACTTCACCCTTCAGAGCACTCCCAAGTCAAAGGGTACAATACTATCACAAGTGTCATACTGGATGGTGGATGAGCAGGTAGGAGCACCAATTTTCTGTTAAATTAAACTCCTTACTTTGCCTGGAAATCACTTACCTTCCTAGATATCTTTTAGGTGATTGGTCCATTATGAACCTGGAATATGAGCCAGCTGTCACGTAAGCAGATTTTTCAGCCTCAGATGACCACAGCCCCCACTGACACCAGGATTACAGCTGAGTAGTTACATGCTTACATTCTAAACTGCCTTTTAGAATTGCCAGGTCTGGATTCAAGGGACAACTTCATATCACTGCAGCCACCTCCACGTCTTCCAGAGAGCAGCTGGCTATGGTAAACCATTACAGAGATATTCAAGAAAAACTTAATCTCCCCATTTAGCCACAGGGAAGACATGGAGGAGAGGATTTTAGCTTTAAGCCTTATATGTTCAGGACTGAAGGAGATAGCCTCAAAATTACTTATAAATTTCATCAAACATTGAGTGTCTGCTGTGTGCCAGGAAAATGTCTACTGTTTGGCTGATCTCCTTGCCATGTCCCTTTTGATGACTTCCTGTTTTTGTCCCTTTTTCTTCTTTTGGTGAGGAATCAAGATTCTCAGTGTAATCAAGTTACTTAGCCTACCGAAATCATTTTGATTTCTATTCACAGGTGTTTTGCCTGTGTTTACCTGATGTTCCCTCCAGCTAATCCAGAGATTCTGTATTTTTAATTGTTGATATAAAGTGGCAGACACACTTTTGAGATCTTAATAGCGAGAATGTAAGCATTTCTTTTCTTTTTTTACTCTTAGGATTTATGGCAATTTCATAGAAATCTGACAGAGTTGGATAAGAAACTGTAATAGTGTATACGAGATAGAGAAGATATTTGAGGTGGCGGGTGGTGGGGGCTGTCCTTGAGCAAAACTGAAATAGGCCAAGAGTTTCTTCTAGGCTCAGTTTTCACAACCCACAATCTGCTCCCCAATTCTCCGACCTCTTCCCCGGGGTACCTGTCATGAATCATTATCCCAAACGAACTGCATGAGCTAATTTATCTGAAGGTAGGTAAGATATGTTAGGAATATCCCTTTTTTATAGATGAGGAAACTGAGGCTTAAATTAAGCCTGGCTTAGGGTTGCACAACTTGTTACTGGCAAGCACAGGGCTTGAAAACAGGTTTTCTGCTTTAAATTCAGTACTTTTCCATATGCCAGTGACGCCCAAACTAGCATCGGTTTTATTTTTGTCTATAAAATGATATGTACATAGGAAAAATTGGCTTTTGCATCTTTTTAAAATCGGAGATGTCGATGGCTACTATTAATAATATCTGCATAGAGGGTCTAATAACCTCTCTTTTGGGGCCACTGTGATGATGGAATTCGATGAGATCTATGAAGCCCCCAGCATGGTGTCTGAGCAGTATGTGCCCACTGCGTGTGCAGCCCCTTCCTTTCTGAGCTTTCCTGCTTGAGCTGGGTGCCCAGTGTTCATCCCCTGGGATTCTAGGAAAATATTTCATTACACTGTTATTTCAATGTAAAGCTAGACCATAACAAGGCTTTTGTTAAAAGTGTGAAGCCCTTTGCCAGTGGACATATAATTTCGGTTTTAATATCGAAACTAGCTTAGTACTCACTTTTCTCATTTACAAATTTCCTAGCTGCCTTATCCCTGTACCTTAGCAATCCACACCCCAGGCTGTGAACCCATCCAGTATATCATTCGTTTTTTAGTATCTTAGAGCACCCAGCCCCTTCTGAGAAGGGAAAGAGTATGTGATTATAAAGACCGTGGTCTTCATTAATAGGTCACCCCTTTCGTGGGTATATTTTCCTTTTAAAAAGAGAAACCAAGAAAAAGCAATATTTAACTCAAACAATTGAATATACAATGACAGAATGTCCAATACTGTGTATGTGTATAGCAGTTTCATAGATTGAGGGAAACATGAATATTTTAGACCAGAAGAGGGTATCCCTTAAATCAGTGCTCCCCAACCTTTTTGGCACCTAGGACCATTCTCATTGAAGACAGTCTTTCCATGGATGGAGGGGGATGGTTTCAAGATAAAACTGTTCCACCTCAGATCATCAGGCATTAGATTCTCATAAGGAGCATGCAACCAGATGCCCCACATGTGCAGTTCACAATAGGGTTCCTGCTCCATGAGAATATAATGCCACCACTGATTTGACAGAAGGTGCAGCTCAGGTGGTAATGCTTGCTCGCTGCCATTCACCTTCTGCTGTGCGACCCACTTCCTAACAGGCCACTGACCAGTACCGGTCCTCGGCCAGGGGGCTGAGGACCCCGGCCTTAAATTATGCCAAGAGGTGCTCACTTCTTTGCTTTGTTCAGAGCGTCTCTATTTAGGGAATGGAACAAGAACCTCACCTATTCTCCTCTGCTTATGTTGTGGACACGGAGTGTGAAGGTCAAACTAAAAAACAATGAAAGCATCATGTTGTGAAGTTGGGGCTCTAGGATCAGACAGATCCAGATTCAAATCCTTAGCCACATACTAGCTGCGTGCCCTTAGGCATATTCCAAACTGGGTGCCAGTTTTTTCCTCTGAAAATAGAGGCAGCTCCTTGGCAGAGTGGTTGCAGGGTCATGTGAATCAGGACAGGTAAAGCATCAACCTCCACACTTGCTTTCTCTAAATGACTGCTATTATGCTATTATGTTTCAAGTGCGCTCAGCACAGATACCTTTCTTTCTCCTCTCCAGATTGGTTTCTTGGATTTATTTCTTAAAACCTGGGAATTTCTAGGAATTGGCAGCAGTTAGAAACACAGGGAATAAAGATTTAAAAGCTCCCCTGAGAAGTTGAGGAAAGCAATTTTGGAGCAGAGATTTTCTTCTTCCTCTTCTCAAAACTTTATTTACCATTTAAAAGACTCCACAAGTTAAAAGAGAGAGAGAGAGAGATAAAAAAATTAATTAGATTCAAATCCCTACTCTCCTTTTCCAAGATCTAAATTAAAAGTCATCACAAAATACCTGTGTGCTTCGTGAGCTGCCAAAATTTGAAATTCACAACCCCCTTGACTTTATGTTTCAGGAAATTTGATTTCGAGATCTAATTTTAGAATAACAAATAGCCCTGCACAAAGAGTCCCAAATGTTCCTGGTTCCCAAGGAGTTGTAATTTCAACACTTCTCTATGAAAACCTAAATATACAATTTTTTATTCCTACATTTTGATAAGTCACAACATACAAATTCTGTGAGAATTAACATTAAAATCTCATGCAGATCCATCATTTAATTCTCTAATAAGGCAAAGTTTACCATAAGTACTAAGGTCTCGACAATTTTTTACAAATTTCAAAACGCATCTATCAAACATGTATGCACAGAAACATGTTATTTTAAACTAGTCAGAAACAAAACTGTTCTCCTTATTTAAACTCTCTACAGAGCCCACACTATATTCTTAAGACCAGTAACCACCTAAATGATCATTTCATTGACAACTCAATGCTTGGTACTGTTCTCTGCCCAAAAGACAGCATCCAGCCCAACTCTGGGCACAACGTAGCTCTTAAAGCATGCTTTTAGATTGCTTCATCTTTTCCTTGCTTTCAGTTCAAGAATGAACTCTTACTACATGGTTTTGGCATCATATCTTATGTTTTGGAGTTAAAAAAAAAAATCCAGGCTGAACAGAATGTGACAATCTATGCCTCAAAGTCAGTCAAAAATCCATATATTTTTGCTGACAGAACTCCTGACATTCTGATACTGAGAAACTTTCAGGTTTATTGATAGAATTTTTATGCCATTTTACTCAGGCTTCTGCTAGAACTTAACATTTGCTGTGCCATGGACTTAAGTTCTCTACTTAAGTTCTCTGCTTAACATTTTCTGTGCCATGGACTTCAGTTTTCTGGTGTTGTTCACTTACTTCACAAGTAGTCCTCTTGCCTCTGCAACAAGATTTAAACTTTTGGGGGAGGAATTCAACATGTCTTAAAGCAGGGGCGTCCAATCTTGTGGCTTCCCTGGACCACAGTGGGACAAGAAGAATTGTCTTGGGCTACACGTGAAATACACTTACACGAATGATAGCTGATGAGCTAAAAAAACATAATCACACAAAAACTCAGGATGTTTTAAGAAAGTTTATGAATTTGTGTTGGGCTGCATTCAAAGTCATCCTGGGCTATATGTGGCCTGCTGCAGGTTGCACAAGCTTGTCTTAAAGTGTTCTAGAACCTCCCCCACACACTCGATTGAACACTGAGTTTGATGATTAACAGGCTGCCAGTAAATACTAGATGAATTAAACACCTGTTATTTGGAGATGTCAGATATCTTCTCTGGCGGATTAAGTCAGAGACTCAGTGGAAGCAAATATATTTTTTAAAACTTTATTATCATGGAAGATTTAGAGAGGAGAAGTATAATGAATCCCCATGTCCCTATCATCAGCTTCAACAATTATCAACTCATGAACAAACCTGCTTTGTATAAATAGCTTTTGAAAAATTAATAGTTTTTTTGAGCAGTTTTAGGTTCACAGAAAAAGTAAGTGGAAAGTCCAGAGTCCTCAAATACTCCCTTCCTCTTCCCCCAGCTTCCACTGTTATTAACATTCTGCAATAGTGTGGCACGTTTGTCACAAATGATGATTCGATATTGTTACATTATTATTAACTAAATCCACAGTTCACACTAGGGTTCCCTCTTTGTGTTGCACATTCTGTGGCTTTTAACAAATATATAATGACATGTATCCAGCATTACCATATCCTACAGAATCGTTTTATCAAATAGTGTTCACTAACAAAATAGCAATAACTAACTCCTGATTACCTCAGGGTGAGTTATATTCACCCCCTAAAATATATTTCTCTTCAAATTCAATTCACATTTTGTGCTTTTTATGATGATTTCATGTACGTTGTGCCATTCAACTCACATAGTCATCTCCTTCAGTAAGCGTTTTTACTCCCATTTTCTAAGATATTAAAGCTCAGAAAGGTTAAATAACTTTTCCAAAGGTCAAATAGCTAGTCAGGGACAGAGCAAGGATACCAACCTAGATTAAATGGGATTAATTCATGCTGCAGAATTTGTGACTTGCTAAATGACAGAAATGCTAAAATTAGTCCTTTCTACCATTTATGGAGCAATTAAGCATGTGGTTGAAAGTAGAGCCAGATGGCATAAGCCTTCCCAGAAGCAGGATTTCTTATACTATGGGAGAGAAGCGATAATCCTGAAATGGCGCTGGTGGGGGGTAGGGGGGATACTTGGTACCCAACCCACCTCCTCAGGGGTACATGCTGTGTGTTTGTGCATGAGAATGAACAACTGCAAGAGAAGTGCTGGGCGTATTGTAGGGAGAGCCAGGGTTCAATCAGGCCATGGAGCTGGAGGTAGGGAATGCATTTGCCATGGTGTAGAGTTTCCATATGCTTCAGAGGAAAAATTGATGAGGGAACAAGGAGCAGCAGCGGGAGGTTGTATAGGAGACAGGAAGCACAGAGCAGCTTGGGGGATGAGCACAGACGTTAGAGAGGCTTATATCTAGCCAGTCATTAGGATAAAAATAAAGTGAGGCATGATGGGTTTAACTGACTGTGAGGTTTTCCAAAGGATCCCCACTCAAGCTCTTAGTAAATGTTGGAGTCAGCAGTTCCCACTCTGTGTCCTTAAAGTCTGGAATCAACAGCTTGCCCTCTAGTTTCTCAGAACTATACTGCCTTGGAGGGAGTCTGAAGCCCTGCAGTGTGGTCTACGGCTGGAAGGGTGGCCCTACCGGGCCCTGGTTTCTGGTGCTGATAATGGTATGGCTTGACACACAGGGAGGCAATTCCCTAAAGTTTGGGCTGTGGGTTGGTTTTGATGGGGTGATTACTGGAGAATCTAAGGCTCATGACAGTGAAAATATATTTTGACAAATATTCTGCCCGTTCTGAGTGGGGAGTGGGACCAGTTCTATGAGAAGTGTGGCAGGGAAGTGTGCTCTTGAGTGCCCACACTACCCCCACTCTTCTCTTTTGGTGGTTTCTTCCCCACTCTCCATTGTGGCCACTCATGCTGCCATGGCTCGCCACTCTAATCTCTCCCCAGAGCACACACATTTTCAAGCAAACTTTTTGTTTCCTCATACTCTATAAGAATGCACCTGTTTTATGTCTAACTCTATGTGAATGCACCTTACTGACCTTCTAATCATAGAATGGCTGTGTTGTAAATCTACTCCAATTATTCATCTGAATCATATCAAAGTCATCCCACCAAAACCAACCCACAGCCCAAACTTTAGGAAACTGCCTCCCTGTGTGTCAACCCGTGCCATTCTTGGCACCCAGAAACCACACCTGGCAGGACTACTCTTTGAGCCATGGTCTAGCTGGCTGGACAGAAAACTCATTGCCTTAAAATGTTGCCCATCATTGGATAATACTGAGCGATGGACAGCTTTATTGAGTTAAATTCCCTGCATGGCCCTCAGACTCCTATAGAACACTCATAATTCCTTTTCTTCAGGCCATTCCTCCAAATATCAGCCCCTAGGTTTGTCTTACTAAGGCTGCCAAGTCCTATGTCCCTCAGACACTGAATACCAATGTAGAAGGGTGAGATCACAGTTCCCAAATAAAAAAATCTGCCTTTTCTTGTTTTAAAAAGAAAACATATTAAGCACTTACTCTGTGCCAGACTGTGCTAATTGGAAGATTAATTTAATTTGATTAATCTTCCCAACACCACCAAGAGGGAAGGATTGTTTTCTTTTTTCCAATGACTAAACAAGGGCTAAGTGGAAAACATGATTTGCCTTAAGGTCATGCTGCATTTCTAGGGGTAGAGACAGAACTGAAGCCCAGGTCCACCAATTTCAAGGCCTGTTCTCTTGCTACCATACAACTGAGAGCGACCCTTTCCAGACAACAGCCCATCCACTGGAGCAATCAGATGCTGCAAGTCCCGACAGAATTCTAAGTCTGAAGGCTGAGGAACAATTTGAAGCCTAATTTTTTTCTTTTTTTTTTTTTTGCATTTCCAAAAAGTGTAACATGTAAGTGTATTATTATTTTTATTACTCTCAAAGCCAAGGTTAGTGTGACGAGATGGTATCTTAGTGTTGGTAAGAAACACTAGCTGCCGTGACAGAAAACCCTAGAATCTCAGCGGCTTAACACAAAGTGTCTTTTGCAAAGTGTAATGCATGTGCCTTTCTTTGGCAAGTGGCCTTCTATGTGGCCTGTTACTGGTTGAAAAATTTCATATGTTGAAGTCCTAAGCTCCAGTTCCTCAGTCCATGACCTTATTTGGAAATACGGCTGTTATAGATGTAATTAGTTAAGATGAGGCCATACAGGAGTAGATTGAGCCCTAGTCCAATAGAATTGGTTTTTCTGTGAAACTGGACACAGGCACACGTACAGGGAATACATCATGTGAACATGAAGACAGCCATCTACAAGTCAGGAGAGAGGCTTAGAACAGATCCTTCCCTCTCAGCCCTCAGAAGGAACCCACTTTACCAACATCTTGACCTCAGATTTCTAGTTTCTAGAACTGAGGCAATAGATTTTCGTTGTTGAAGACACCCAGTTTGTGGTGCTCTGTTATGGCAGCCGTAGCAAAAAACACACAGTCCTGCAGGATATCTTTCCATCTGTAGCTCTGCCATCTTCTAGAGCCTCAGAGTTCTTTCCTGGAGCCTCTGTGTTTGGCTAGGAGATGAAGGAGGAGAGCACATATAGGGTTTATGGGGCAGGCATGAAGGGACATGCATGTTTTCTGCCTGCAGTTCATTGACAAGAAGTCAGTCACATGACCTCCTTAACTGCAGGAAGGACTGGGAAATGTAGGCTAGCTGTGTGTCCATGAACAGGAGAAAACAGATGTCAGTAAACACAGGACATTCCTTGCCACGGAAATTTAAAATAGAAAGATACTGGAGGAAAGAGGCCACTGCTAGGAGGCTATGACAGGAGTCATTCATCCAACATCCATTCACTCCCTCATCCATTCTGTAAGTATTTATTGAGTGCCTACTCTTTGCCAGCACTGAAATTAGTATGGTGACATAGGGGTACAGCAGGAAACAAAAAGGGACAGATCCCTGCCTTTAAAGAACTTGCACTGTGGAAACCTATGATAGAAAATTGCAAGTTGCCTTTGGAGGCTCTTTAAATGCAGTCCTAGTGTAGGTGGTCAGAGAACGTTCTCAGATGAGAAGACACTGAAAGAGAAATAAGAGGGAGCTAATGGTCTGCACTCCCTCCTCTGCAATTCCAAAATCCAATAAGCTCTGAAAACCAAGTTTTTGGGGAAAGTTTTTGGTAATAAAACCTGACCTAGTCTTGACACATATGGTTGAAAAGCCTGATCCCAGTGGACACAAGGGTACTTATACACTTTATCTATTGTACTAGGTATCAGTACTTGAATACTTATACTAATTGCTAAAAAGATGTTCATATGTTTGTTTCCAAAATAGGTCAAGACATAGTATTGCTAACACGCCAGACAGAGTCAGCAGATAATTAAAATGAAGGGTGAATTTTGGTGAGAACAAAGGATACCACAAATCTTTTTCAGTATACATCCTAGTCACCCAAATTGATGGATATCTTCAATATTCACTCTTTCAGTGGTTCTGTAATTGAATAATTTCCAAATCTCTGAAATCAAAGAGGAATTACCAATGGTTTGGTCAATATGTAGAGCTGTAGAAATAGGCGGTGGGCAATGCTGGGAGCAGCAGTGAGGGTAGTGCCTTTAGCAGTGACCACTGAGCTGGATCTGTGAGCCAGGTTGACACAGAAGGAGTGGACTTAGGATCTAGGGTTTCTTCTAGCAGAGGATTTGGAGACAATGGTAACTACTCACGTCATTGTGACGTAAGACTCAATAGCTATGGCAAAAGGGACATAATGGTAGTGTTGGTGCTTCCAGAGATGCTCTACCCGCTCTACCTGCTTACCTTTCCATAGATAACACCTGGACTCTACCATGAAAACAAGCATTAGTTCTAGTCACTCAATTACAACACTCATAAACACAGAGGAGCAATGAGGTATGAGCCACCTTGAACCTTTTTCTTCAAATTAAGACATCTGGAAGTGACTGGTGTGAAACAGCCATTGTCCATCCGAGCTCTCTGTAATCATGGAAATGTGCTGTGATCTGTGTCCCCAGTACAGTAGCCAGGAACCCTGTGTGCTATGGAGTGCCATCCACTGAAATGAGGATGGTGTGATGGAGGAACTGAATATCTAATTTGATTTAATGTTAAGTAATTTAAATTTAAATTTAGATGGCCATATGTGGCTAGTGGCTGCCATATTGGAAAGCTCAAGTATAAAGAGTTACTTTTTGTCATGCAAAAATTACACTATGACTGAAAGACAGGGCTAGGAATCCTATTTTCTAGCTTTTATTTCCTTGTAAATCAAATATATATGCCAACTGTGGCTAGTACCAGTTGTGGCATGTTTTTGAAGGTACGTTAACATTTTCATTTCTGTAAGCTTCATCGCTTCTGGAAGAGTGCTCTAACCTGGAGCCTACTAGTGAGTTGGAGAAAGTCATTAAAGTTTTTGCTTTCAATTACTTACCTCTACAAGGTTAGTCTTCTTTCTCCTCTTAGCCAGGCAGGAAGAGAGAAACAAAATTATAAAGCAATACCAGTACAGTTGCAGGTAGTAACCCTTGTGTTTGACATTTCTTTGGCTCAAATGTAGTCATTCCACTTCTCTTGGTGGGATGAGTTTACTTCAGACTATAGCTTTTCTCCTGGTGACCAACAAGGATGTTCTCCTTAAGGGCAAGGATACATTAAAGTTCTCCTTGTGTGGCAGAGTGCCTGGTATTTAGTAGGCATTTGATACATGTATGATGGATCAAATAGCTTATCACTATCAAACAGTGTTTAAGTTTACTTAGTAAATGCTAAGTACTATAGCTCTTCAAATACTTTGCAAACTTTTCCCAATGCAACCTAATTTAAGCCAGAGAGTAACTCCAAATTTATGGCAACACAGATTAAACATTTCCACTAAATTACATAAAGTGAAGCTTCAAGACAGAGATGTAATGTGCATGTTACACAGGTATAAAAGGATGATATGGGATCTCTCAGTCTATAGATGCTTAAGGAATGACAGCATCAGTGACAATCTGACCCAAATGTTTTACACTTTAACTTAGAAAAAAGGAATAAAAAAGGAATTTCAGAGTCTTTTCTAGTCATGAGTTCATAGGTGTGAACTCAAATAGCTTTAACCTGATAAATCCCTTAAATCCTTTCCCACAAAAAAAGACCACATTTGAAAGACTTTCTCAAAAAACTCTTCAATAATTAGATCAATGTGGAATTTTCAATTGGAGATTTGCTGCCCTGAAAATTTGTAGTACTTTTTCCATGAGCCATAAGCAGTTCTGATTTTTCAATCAAAATCCACATGTGTGGAATATGTACCTAAATAAAAAACTAGAAACAGCCTTACAGAAATGTTTGTGCCAGTAGGGTGACTACAGTTAACAGTAATGTACTGGATATTTCAAAATAGCTAGAAGAATTTTGAATGTTCTCACTACAAAGAAACAATAAATGTATGAGATTATGGATGTGCTAATTACCCTGATTTGATAATCACACAACGTGTACATGTACTGAAATATTGTTTCTTATAATATGTACATTTATTGTGTGTCAATTAAAAATAAAATAACATAAAAAAAGAAATATTTGTGCCAAATGGTAGATATAATAGTCATGGTAGAAAAGCGGAGAATTCTAGTTTCATCTTCTTTATTATGTGAATCCTTGAGTGTAGATTTTTTTCCTCAGTTAACATAGATTTAATGGTAATAATTTGCAGAGATGCATTTAGAAGAACTATTGGATGTTTCTGCTAACATACTTTGGAAGTTGATTTCCCCAACTAGGATCAAAACTCTAGCTCTGTAAATCCTCCTTTTGTTATTCACTACTAAATTCACATTGTTTAGAAAGGAGAAGGAAGCCGTGAGAGTTTTCTGGTATCCCTGGAAATTCTCTCATTCGATGCTCAAATTTGCAGTTTTCTGTCACTGGTTTGTTGTAGAGTAATTTGATGGGACACAGCGTGTCAACACTTTTTTTTGTAAGCCCTCTGGATAAGTCTTATATCATCTGTTCATACTTCCAGAAAACATTCATAAAAATGTCCCTATAATAGACCAGGTATGATATCCTATAATAGACAAGGATGGTCTATACAACTTTGATCTTGTGCAAAGTAAGAGAATTTCAAAAATAGGTAAATGGCATCATGTAATGGATAATTTTTTTTTTCTTTTTTGAGATAGAGTCTCGCTCTGTCACCCATGCTGGAGTGCAGCCTGGGTGCACTCACCATCTCGGCTCACTGCAACCTCTGCCTCCTGGGTTCAAGCAATTCTTCCGCTTCAGCCCCCCGAGTAGCTGAGACTATAGGCATGTGCCACCACGCCTGGCCAATTTTTGTATTTTTAGTAGAGATGGCATTTCACCATATTGGGCTGGCTGGTCTCGAACTCCTGACCTTGTGATCCTCCCACCTTGGCCTCCCAAAGTGCTGGGATTACAGGCGTGAGCCACTGTGCCTGGCCGGATAATTTTTTGAATGGTTAATTATTATTAACTAAAGAGTCATAAATGCTGGAGATAATGTCAAGGTTTATATCTCAATAAAAGAAGAAAGTTAGGTTTTGTGAAATTCCCTAAGCCACCTCGGCCATTTACAATTTACCACTGTTAGTAGCCTCAGATAATGAAAAGACGGTGGGAATTTTATGTCTCTGCTTTTCCACAACTTTCCTATTAGCACATTTCAGACCAGATTTTGACATACAAAACATAGTCCTAAAACCAGTTCTTGTAAACTTGGTGAAATCATGGCTCTCTCTTTCTGGGTGTTCTGACAAGCACTTTGCATGAAAGTAGCTCTCCTGGGCAAATACAACATGTATTCTATTGGCAGGATCAGCTAGGCGGATTAGCCAACAAAATCCTCCATAAAGTGGGGGGCATGACCAATTAGAGTCTTAGACCTAGGTAATCTATAAAAGGTGTTTGGCTACAGGGCTACTCGGATCCCCATTTCTTATTCATACAAGGAAGGGAGTTTTCTATACAAATCTTTCCATGTAACCATGTATCATAAACACAGCTTATTTCACCATAGTAAAGCACTTTCTAGTATCCTTATGTTGCATCATCAACCCTCGGAGGGCATATTTGGATAGTGGTATTTAAAATATTTACTACTAGAGTGTAGAAAATACTACACTTCCTTATTGAGATCCTTCGAATTTTAACTAATCATCTTCAAAGTATAGATTTCTGATTGGAGCACTTCAGATCTTATTCTACTGCGTCTAGGGAGTATAACTGTATACCAAATGTGAATATAGAGGTATTTCAAGTAAATTACAGGCCATATAAGAGAATGAGTGGGGGTATGAAGACTGGGGCTGAGCAATCAACCACTTTTCAAGATCTGGCTTCAAGATTGAAGAAAATGAACTCTATTATCTACCTCAGTGTCCTTTTAGGACCATCCTCGCCTCTGTTCTCTCACTCCAGTTAATTCATGTAAAGCACTAGTCATGAAAGTAAAAGCAAAGTCTCTAAAATCAGGCTGCCTTGGTTTGAAGCCTGAGGCTGCCACTTACCTGTCAAAGTCTATGTTCTCTATGCCTTCACTTCCTCACCTAAAAACATGACAGCAATAATATGCCTAAGCTATTAGGTTGTTCTGAGGATATGAGGTAACTCAAATAGAAACCTTGGCAGCTTGCCTCACACCTAGCAAGTATCCAATGAATGTTTACAGAAAACCGAATGCATGCAAACAACAAGGGGATTGTGTTAGACAGAAGTATATAAGATAAAGCCACAATTCCCAGTCTCAAGGAGCTTATAGCCCAGTGGGAGAGACAGGCAAAGATGCAACAAAAACATAGTTCATTAGTTCTGGCCAGGTGCGGTGGCTCACTCCTGTAATCCCAGCACTTTGGGAGGCTGAGCCAGGCAGATCACCTAAGGTCAGGAGTTCGAGACCAGCCTGACCAACATGGGAAAACCCTGTCTCTACTGAAAAAGTACAAAAAATTAGCCAGGCATGGTGGTGAACACCTGTAGTCCTGCTACTTGGGAGGCTGAGGCAGGAGAATTGCTTGAATCCAGGAGGCAGAGGTTGCAGTGAGCCGAGATCACACCACTGTACTCCAGTAGGAGGGACAGAGTTAGACTCCATCTCAAAAAACAAAACAAAACATAATCAATCAGTTCTATGTAAAATGTATGTAAATTGCAATACCTGCCAACCATTATTAAACATATATAAATATAAAGATACAATGAAAGCCACTAGAAATTTCCAACATGTAAGAGGAGGATTAAGATACCCTATCATCAACAGTGATATACGTTGCCAATGCCAGCACAGAAAATACTTTAAAACAATTGATATATTGGAAAATGATGTTTTATTTTAAATGCTCTACATTAACAATTTGTCTTTTTGGATTCTGAAAACATTTTTCAGGGGCCTTTTCCAGTTAGAAATGAGACTGCTATAAACAGTCCAACAATTAATGACATACAGTTGGCTTTTCTGAGCTAAACAGTTACTGAGCCCAAATTTATAAATGCAAAACACTTCACCAGCCACAAAACAAGGCTGAATCATATTAAGAAAACATGGATTTCAAAAAGAGCAGAAACTTACTTTCACTCTCTCTCTCTCTCTCTTTTTTTTTTTTTAACTCTTTGCTTATTCCTTATTTTAACAGGTCATCTACCTTTTAACAGCACAGCCCAATGTTGCTGTTTTCCTTGTCAACTACAGATATGATCTGAGATTTCAATACGTGAATATGAGCTAATTCACAAGAAAAGACAAACTGGCCAATTTAATAAATCTTAGACAAGAGCTAGAGTTTGTGTTTGAATAGAGGTGGCAGATTAAGAACTATTAACCTGTTAATCTGCAGATGCATTAAATGTCTGTAGATAGTCAAGGCCACAATAGTTTTGACAACTTTAAAAAATACTCTGTCATGGCAAGATAAGTTACCCATAACCTTCACATTTGCATAACAGAATAAATTGCTTCAACTCTTCAGGGTGCAAGTATATTTCCCACACATCAAAAAGTGAACCAAGAAATCACCATTTTATTTTCCTATTATTCAAATATGATTAAGGTTTTTTTGTTTTGTTTTGTTTTACATAATACATGATGGGTTTAAAACCTAGGGAAAGAAGATTGATTTTGGAGGTTTAAGAAATATGTACTTTTTGGTCTTACAAGATTCTTCATATTATAATTATTACAATTTATATACTCTCTTTTAATCAGATCTTTAAGAATATTACCAGAATACTAATGCTAATGAGTTCACTAGAAAAGCCTTTTTATTTCCCCCAAGAGACAGGATCTCATTCTGTTGCCCAGGTTGGAGTGCAGCGGTGCAATCATAGCTCATAGCTCACTGCAGCCTCAACCTCCTGGGCTCAAGCAATCCTGCCTCAGTCTATCAAGTACCTGGTACCACAGGCACATGCCACCATGCCCAGCTACTTGTTTTTTTAACGTTTATTTATTTGTAGAGATAAGGTCTCACTTTGTTGCCCTGGCTAGTCTGGAACAGCTAGCCTCAAGTATGAAAAGCTTTTTAAAATAAATTTTTGGGAGATGGGGTGGGATTTTGGTGTGGAGTGGAAGGAAAGTGAAGAGATGCCAAGATAGAAAGCTTGTATTAGTCCGTTTTCACTGTGCTATAAAGAACTGCCCAAGACTAGGTAATTTATAAAGAAAAGAGGTTTAATTGACTCAAAACTCTGCATAACTAGGGGGAGGCCTCGGGAAACTTACAAGCATGGCAGAAGGGGAAGCAGACACCTTCTTCACAAAGCGACAGGAGAGAGAAGAGAAAGCCAAGTGGGAAGAGCCCCTTACAGATCCATTAGATCTCCTGAGAAGTCACTCACTATCACTAGAACAGCATGGGGGAAACCACCCCCATTGATCCAATCACCTCCTTAACCTCAACACGTGGGGATTACAGGTCCCTCTCTAGACACGTGGGGATTACAACTCAAGATGAGATTTGAGTGGGGACACAGAGCCAAACCATATGAGAGCTTAAGAGCACTTGTGGCTGAAACCAGTCTCTTTTTCATTTGAAATTATTGTCGAATCTGGAAGTGTTGCTGTGTTCATAAAGGTAAGAAAAAATTTAATTCTAGCTCAAAACATTTAATAGTAGCTGTGGTCTGAATGTGTCCCCTCAAAATCCATGTATTAAAACTGAATCATCAATGTAATAGTATTAAGAGTTGGGGCCCTTAGGGGATAATTAAGTCATGGCGGTGGAGCTCTAATGAATAGGATTAGTGACTTTATAAAAGAGGTGGAAGGGAGCTATTTGCCCCCTTCTGCCATATGAGGATGCAGCAAGAAGGTGCCATCTTTGAAACAGAGCAGCCCTCGCCAGACACCAAATCTGTTGGTACCTTGATCTTGGCCTTCCAAGTTCCAGAACTGTGAGAAACAAACTGCTGTTGTTTTTAATACTCCACCTAAGGTATTTTGTTATAGAAGCATGAAAGCAATAAGACAACACCAGAAAGCGTAATTGATTTTCACCTTAAAACACTTAATTGGGTACATTAATATGATTCTTATTAGAATCCAGATTTTATACTTGATCTGTTCATCAGGATATTACTCTGACTATATTTGTTCTCACCAGATATTCCATTTTCATAGAGATTAACAAATGGTGAATAAAATTATAACTCTATTCTTTTGCAGAGTTAGATCTTACTTGTTTTTCCTATTTATCCATGAAGGTAGCTTGAGAGAGGAATTAAGAGAATATTGCTAAAAAGATCAAATACAGAAATGAGTTTCTCATTTTCAGTCTCACTTAGTTTTAATATTCAATAGCATCTTAACCATTTGGGAAATAAATTCTCCTTTTTTTTCTTTTTTGAGACAGGGTCTTGCTCTGTCACTCAGGTTGGAGTGCAGTGGTGCGATCATAGCTCATAGCTCATAACTCACTGCAGTCTCTCAACCTCGGCCAGGAAAGAAATTCATTCATTCATTTGAAAAGAAACACACGGACCACGATCCCTTTCTGATCATGGTCCTTTAAATCTTTCAAGGGCACTTAATGACAAGTAATATGCACACCGTGCTACAGTTATGCCTGTAGTTAATCAAATTTGTCAACTGCAGAGATATACACATTTCTTTTCTATTCTAAATTAAATTCAAAAATCAACTTGAATACCCACATGCCAGATTATCAAGTTCAGTCTCTTACTCTTGAGACTACCCTTTGTCTTTCAATATCAAAGAACCCTAAAGGCAAACACAGATTAAGCCACTCAATCTGTGGGGTTTTCTTAATAGAGGACTTTGCCTGACTTCCACACCTAAGCAGAGATCAAACATTTGTTGCCATAGCTTCTCACCAACATGTGGTATCACTGAAGAAAACTTGTTCCATAAGATCTAAAGGGTACTGAGGAATATTTCTGGCCCAGGTCCTTGGGGGTGGATGGAAATGAGGAACCATGTCTTTCAGGAAGCTGGTTTTGCCATTTGGGATTTTTTGAACAAGGCTTTTTTTTTTTTTTTTTTTTTTTGCTCAAATATAAGCTTAGGCAAGGAGCTCCAGGTTCACTGGAGTTTACTTTCAAACTATCCTCCAATGCACCAGTTGTCTCAAGAGTGCCATGTCACAAGTGGCCTAGTAGCTTACCATTTGAGGACTCCCAACCAGCATCCCTCTTTTCTTCCTGGGGATGTAAATACCAAGAGTGAGGCTAGGAAGCTACTGACTTTGAGGTCCTAATCCGCAGCAGGCATTGATTGGATTTTTGGGTCCCAGACACTCACAGAAGTAAAGGCCTCCTGACCTTTCCCTGTCTTTCCTTAATATTAGGCCTTGATTACTCCCAGAGGGTCTACATGTTCACTCTTTTTTGGGGGATGAAGCCATGTTCCTTTCAGTAGTGATTTACCCTCCCAAGACAGACCCAGGAGCAAAAACAAAACAAACAAAACAAAACAAAACAAAAACAAATACTTACACACAAATAAAAGCATAGTCAAAATTTTAGGCAGGACATCCCCTACATTTAGGTTCAATGATGAGTTATCATTCCTTCTAGCCATAGCGTGTATGTCCATCTTCCCTTTCATAAACAGATTAATCTGCTCAAGCCACTGTAACAAAACACCAAAGACTGTGTGGCTTAAACAACAGAAATTTATTTTCTCATGGTTCTGGAGCCTAGAAGTCCAAGATCAAGGTGCCAGCATGCTTTGTTTCTGGTGAGGGCTTTCTTCATGGCTTATAGATGGCTGCCTTCTTGCTGTGTCCTCATGTGGTGGAGAGAGAGAGCAAACTCATTAGTGTTTCTTCTTCTAGGGGCACTAATATCATGGGATTAGGGCTGTACTCCCAGGACCTCATCTAAACCGAATTATCTTCCAAAGGCTCCATCTGCAAACACCATCACACTGGGGGTTAGGGCTTCAACAGATTAATTTTGGGAGGATACAAACAGTCTTTAATGGTAGATAAGCCTCATTGTTTTTGTTTTTTTTTTCTCCCCTGGCTAACATTTAGAAGATGCTCCTTATTTAAGATTTCTTTTATTTCTAAGATGCATTACCTCAACCAGAGTAAAACTGACCAATAGCAAAATTTGTTTTGTTTTAGGTCATTAATATTTTGAAATCTTAAATAGACAACAATCTATTTTTTATCTAATTTAACTCAAATATAGCTTTTATCTCTTCCATCTTACTGCTAATTGTCATATATGGCTTTTTAGAGAAAGATCAGAAAATACCCCAACATGGAAAAAAATATAAGTATACATACATAACTGTAATGTTTATCTTACTGCAGTTAGAAACAGAATATACAAAAAAAGTTTAAAATGCTGAGATTTTCCAGTCATTTCTGTAGTCAAATAAATCAGAACACTTTTATATTCAAGAATTCTGATGGGCTGAGTGTGGTGGCTTATGCCTGTAATCATAGCACTTTGTAAAACAAATATAATGGCTTACTTCTGTTATAGGAGAGATAGTGATGATAGGTGGAAGTTTACCACATAACATCTTAGCCGTGTTAAAAACCATGATTTTAAATCTTTTGAAACTTTCTTGTGTTCCCTGTTCCGCGTGCTGTCCACAGAAACAACAAGGCAGAGGAAGCTGAGGAGGTAAATCTATGAGGCCACAACTTTAAGAGTACAACAAATCTACAAGATGTACATTTTACAGATAAAAAAATTGAGACTTAACACCCGACATCACACAGTAACACAACTGGAATTTGAACTTCAATCTGCTTGATTGCAAAACCCTAGCTCTTTTCTTCACCCCATACATACCAGTATACCATATCGCTCCACTGCATCTCGGAGATTTTTTTTTTTTTTTTTGCCAGCATAAAGCCTTTTCATTTATACTGCAGATCATGATTATATCATTCTGTAGCAAATGGGTTTTCATGCTTTAAAAGACAGTATACCAACATGAATTTAATCTTGAAAATCTGAGCCATTATCATAAATCAAATGCTGCTTGACATTCTAAAAGAAATAGAACTGGCCAGAGAAATTGTAGACTCATTATAATTCCCCATAGATATTCATACTTTTGTGACTGTCGTTGAATACAGAAATGATAGGTTTGAGTTTGGTTGTAATTTCTTTAATTTTAGGAAATATTTCTATTCTACTTGATATCAAGTTATGCATGTCACGACCGTAATTTAGATATTATCACTGGCCTTAGAGTAAAATTTCAAATGCAGCCTTAACACGTTACTATGTTTTACAGGAAAGGATAAATGCTGAGTCATGTTTCTCATCCCAGAACCCTGCATGCTTCTGCTTGAGGCTGTTGACTTCTGAGCCTGTCATCTTGCCTTAAGATCCACAGCTCTCTCATCTCCCTACCACTGCAATTCTCCACTCAGCATTCTCTGATGAACTAGTATTACCTTCAGTTCTTCCCTCCACCAGAAAACCATATTACAGGTCATTTGAATGTAATCCTTGGCAATGACATTTTACCTTGCCTTTGGGTAGAAGTCACAGCAAATGTCTGAGCATCTGTACTTCCTGATGGTTGGTGGTTGGGGACACAGCTCCGAATTTCCATTGAATTATTCTTCACTGCAAGATTGTCACTCTACAACAAAGCATCATAACAAGAAAAAACAAAGGCAAATAATGAGAGAAAAAGGAATTCTATTCTCCCTATAACTAGAGAGACAACATGGTACAGCAGAAAGAACACTGGACTCCAGCTATCAATCGTTCCCTGTCTCACTCCACAGAGAGTTGGAAGCAACACCCGAGTTTTGTTATTAACCAGCTCTGTGTCATTGAGCTAGTGACTTAATCTTTGTGGCTCAATTTTTTCCTCAACATGAAGCAAAAGTAATACCTCCTCTGCCTTCTTTAATTTGTTATAAGATTAAAATGAGATAGTGTGTGTGAAAGTGCATTGTAAAATACACAGCTCTGTACAAGACTCCCAGCTACCAATTCCAAACTTCATTAGGGTTGACTGTCTCCCTTACTCATTTGGCACCTCATCAGATACTGTGACAATTAGGGCGACTTCTCATCCCAGTTTGCCAGGAACTTTCCTGATTTTAGCAATAAAATCTTGTGTCCCAGAAGCCCCTCTGTCTGGGACAAACAACGGTATGTGACTGCCCTAGAAATAATGAAGTTACTTGATAAGAAAAAGCTGACTGGTGCTAATAACTCCTTTCACCATCCACTCCGCAGGAAAGAAACAAGCAACGTGTTTCCGTGAACCTGAGCTAAGCCCACACAATCCCTCTTGAAGCAAAGAGAGTTTTGCCGAGCTGGGTTCGGTTTGGCGGTCATTGACAGGAAAGGAGCAGAGAAGTCATGATAGCTGGTATCTAGTGATATATCAATAAGGAAACTGAGCACTGGTGGGTATTCAGGATACATCCTTAAGGCCAGACCTGACTCACTTTCCTGCACTCATTAGTAGATCCTGATGTTCTATTTCGGTGAGAAAGTGGGCATCTACCTCTGCTCCACCAACCCTCCTTTCCCTTTCCACTCACATTCAGGGATCTGTCTAGTATTTCATGCACTTTGATAATCATGTGAAATTTTCAGTCCTGCTGAGATGATGTAAGATGGTCACTTTTTTTTTTTTTTTTTTTTTTTTTAAACCAGAGCCAATAAAGCAATAATCTCTCCCTGAACTGCAGGCTCCCAACCAGCCTTGGGCTAGTCAACCCAGTTCCTTAATTCCAACTCACACACTCTTTTCCACCCACCTCTGGAGAATGAAAAGAGGTGGTGCAGCCAGGCTCCCCCAGCTGCTGCAGTGCCCTCCTGCACTGGAGTAGGTACAGCCTAATCAAAGGCCTGTTGTTTTCCTTTGGCTTTGAAACTCAGTGGCTGTGGGTGTATCTGTTGCATGATCACGAACACTTAAAAAAAAAAGAAAGAAAGAAAAAGAAAGATCCAGTCCATTACTTTGGCTCTGGCACACTGGAAAGAGAAAACATAAATGATACCAAAGTGGTAACAGTAAAATACATACCTCTCTCTGAATTTCGCGGAAGTAATGAAGCTTCAGGGCACCAGAGGAGACTTCAGTAGCTTCAAAGCTATTGATGACTGTCCAATAACCCAAGAACTGGCCAAACAAGCTGGACTGCTTTCCTGTGAGTCATCAGAATCACTGCAGGCCTGTGATGGGTCCCTCTCACCTGTGGGAAACAGGCTTTTAAAATGGAGAGTTGCCACTAGTCATGTCATCAGCTTCTTGGTCTTCACCAGGGCTGGGCAACAAGAGTCATAGGACCTGTCTTTGCTTATTTGCTTATGCTTTTTAATTTCTTTATCTCTTTGCAAATGTAATGATGTGACTTACGATACATGTTTGGATGTGCTGATAATCTTGACAATGAAATAGGTTTTAGGACTTGAGGGGATTGGGAGGAGGCATAGAAACAGTTTGGTGTCTCTGGAAGGAATTAAATTGTGGATGTTTTCAATGATTCCTAGTTCCTTCACTCAAGGAGGGATCAATAGTGTGCTGACAAATGTTTAACAACAGGCACTCTGGGGAAAAACAAAACAAAACCAAAACTGATCTGTGTGTTGGCCAATTTCCATGGTATAAATACTCCTACCATGACCAATTTAGCTGGCTCCAGTGCACCACTCAGAAGGATCCTAGTTTTTCTTTGCCAAAGATCATCTTACCTGATGGATTTTATGAAATATATTTATTGAGAATTAAATTCATTAGAATGATTTAAGTTAGAATACTGTATCTGAAATTTCATTTACCTTTCTTAACTATCCTTTAGTAATTTGTTATCTTGCTCATACTCTCAGTATCCTGTCATACCCACTTTTCATTTGAAATCTGTTTCTGTTGTTGTTGCCTTCCTTCCTTTTTCTTTCCTCTTTTCCCCTTCCTTCCTTCCTTCCTTCTCTTCCTTTTCTCTTTTCCCCTTCCTTTCTCTTTGTTTTTCCTTCCTTCCTTCCTCTCTCTTTTCTCTTTCTTTTTTCCTTTCTTTTTTTCTCTCTCCTTCCTTCCTTTTCTTCCTTCTCTTCCTTCTTTCTCTTTCTTTCTCTTTCTTTCTTTCTTTCTTTCTTCCTTCCTTCCTTTCTCTTTCTTTTTTCTTTTTTCTTTTTCCTTCCTTCCTTCCTTCCTTCCTTCCTTCCTTCATTTTTTTAAGAGATGGGTTTTCATTATTCTGTTACCCAGGATGGAGTGCAGTGGTGCAATCACGGCTCACTATAATCTCAAATTCCTGGGCTCAAGTGATTCTCCCATCTCAGCCTCTTAAGTAGCTAGTACTAGCGGCTTGAGCGACCATGCTCAGTTATTTTTTTTAATTTTTATTTTTGTAGAGACAGAGTGTCACCATGTTGCCCAGGCTGGTCTTGAACTACAGTGATCCTCCCACCTCAGCCTCTCAAAATGCTGGGATTACAGGCATAAGCCACTGCACCTGCAGCCTGTTTATTTTTCTTATCTAGCTCTTATTTCCTTTCTTTATGCTGAGAGTGAATTTGTAGCCAGATGTTTCTCTGTTTTCATCTTTAATTTTTGCTTTTTTCTTAAATTATTTAAAAATTATCACATCACTCCCATTTCCCTTCTCCCCACAGTACTTAAAACCTCAATGACTCCCTATGGCTTTTGGAATAAAGTTTGTGATATGGCCTTGACCCCAGTCTCTGTCTCTAGCTTAAGGACCTTAGAGATGGGCTCTTGCTCTGTTGCCTAGGCTGGATTCCCTCACGGAACTTGTGCTCTGACCACCCCCAAATTCTTGCACGTCCATAAATACATTGTGCTACTTCATGTCTTCAAGCCTACTCACATGTGGCTTGCTCTAAATTTTCTCGTCATTAACACTTTAGGTTTACACTGGGCTTCTAATCTCAGTGGCTATAGCATCTTTTGTTATTCATATCTCAGCAGTGACAGTAACTATTGATTTGCTGAGCTGTCTCCCTCCACTTAGGCTATGACCCTTTTGACTCAGAGACGATTATCCTACTTATATCCCTGGCACCTAAGAAAATGTCTGGTATATACTAGTTGTGCAATAAACACTTGTTAAGTAGAGATAATAAATTCACAAATGGTAATTGAGGTGATTTCATAGCTTCATTTTAATTCTAATGTGCTAAAGTACTTTAATCATTCATTGACAACAGTATCGACCAATACATTTGCAAAGCAGATTGGTTCAATAAAATATGATGTAGTCATAGAGCAGAATTAAAATATTGATGTGGAGTTCCAAAAAGTGAAAAATAAAGATATAAGACCAAAAAAGTGAGCAGCATTATCTCTTTTACATAAATAATAAAAAAGAACACACATTTATATATGTGTGTATAAAGAAGTTTTTGAAAGTAGGAAGCTCCTTTAGCAAATTTAAGCTTAAGAACTAAAGAAAGCAGGAAACATATGTTAAGTAGACTTTTACTTTCTGTTTTATATATTTCTGTCTGATTTTTGCTTTATCATGTATATTTATTATTTTTACATAAGAAAACATTTACATGAGAAAACGTATTAGCAGAGCTTACACAGTGATAGTATTATACACCATGATTTCTTCTTTAAATATCTTTATAATTATCAAACATGAGTGATTTAAAAAAAACTGAAGCTAAAGGTAGCAATATTC
The DNA here is from genome assembly GCF_000951045.1 of Mandrillus leucophaeus. Taxonomy (NCBI): domain Eukaryota; kingdom Metazoa; phylum Chordata; class Mammalia; order Primates; family Cercopithecidae; genus Mandrillus; species Mandrillus leucophaeus. The sequence goes on along the minus strand of NW_012101687.1, from coordinate 2,715,120 downwards.
TCTACACTGGCAGATTTTTCAGCATTGCATATGAACCCACCTCCGATAAGTGGGTTATCTTTCTAATTTATGACTTCAGTGAAATCTGTTTCCTGGCAATGGTTGCCAGGGCACGCCTTCTCTCTTGTTCTCCATCATGCTTACTTTTAAGCCTGAGGGCAAGAAAGAAATAGACAGAAAGCAAGAAGTAGCATGAGCATCTTTTTTTTCTTTTTTTTGGCATGTTGGAAGAAGGGGCTCTAAACACACTCCACTAAGCATAGCATATGCATTGGATTCAAGCATTGGACCTCACAGAGGAGTGTCTCCTTTTAAGCTTTGCAGGGCAAGTTTGGGGCACTACCAGTGAAAAATTGTCACTGATTCTTGCCTTGGTGCTGGTCTGAACAACAAGGAGTTCCTCTAACTGCCTTAAAAGGAATCTACTCCTCCCTCACACTATGGGTATCACATACTATTCTCAACATATTACCACAAACTGAAAAAAAGAAACAGGTTGTGAAGTAATGCAGAAAGTTATTTTAAATTAAAATTATCAATGTATCCATATTAAAAATTCAAATAGAAGAGACAAACAATAAGTTGCCGCTGATAGACTCTGAAGGAGGTCTGCCTCTCCCAAAGGCAGGTGGCAAACAATACTGTAATCTGCAGACACAAACACTGGGACTTCGTACTAATTGTGCTGTGACACAAAGTGGGTGTGGTTTGGGGTTGAGGGGCTTACTGGCCAGTTTTCTCATGTTTCTCAGATAAAACTCTCATGTCATCAAGAAACACTGTGGAGGGAGACATGAAGAGTTTAGAGAGAGGAACCACTGCAGAAATGTAAGGATTAGGAGATAGAAGAATACCCCACTCTGGGGCTGAGGCTTCAGGGAGGGCACAGCATATCACCCCTCTTTTTCCTTCCCCTACCCAGCCATGGCTGCACCTTTCCCAGGCTGGATATGGTGGAGATGTGGGAGGTGTGGGCAAACACAGTAGAAGAAAAGGAGAGGAACGTAGAAAACAACAGGGGATTGAGCTACTCTAACACTGGAGATGCGGGGTGGCTTCAGATCTGCAAGACATGTTTTGAGTTTTCTGGGACCTTTATGATCAGAAGGCAGATACTAATGAGAAAATCTTTGAGCCCAGAAGATTTTAAGGTCTAAATTCTCTCCAATTTGGGTTTCTGGTTTCTTTTTTCTGGGTACCTTGATTCTCATACTCCAGAAGCACCCAGGTAGGGGCTTGAAGAGAGAAAGCAAGAAGCTGGCTTCCTAAGTCTGGTCCTTGGCTTTAAAGGAAGGTGGTTAAATGGAACTTCTTGTTGTCTAGAACATCCCAGGACCAGGTTTCTTGGTATGTAGGCTTGGCAGACATAATGTTGAGAGGATAAGGAATTTCTAGATTGAAACTTCAAGACTCCAAAAGTTGCCTTGAAGTTATCCGAGATTCCCTGTTGAGTATTATTACTCAGCTTATTACTATTATTAATTCAGCCAGAACTTTGTTATAAATCTGCTACCCAACTTATGTTGAAAGCCATCTCTAAAATGTCCTTTACAACTAATCTTAGTTTTATAAAGTTGGCATTTAAACAGGCTGGGTGCAGTGGCTCACACCTGTAATCCCAGCACTTTGGGAAGCTGAAGTGGGTGGATTGCCTGAGCTCAGGAGTTCGAGACCAGCCAGGGCAACATGACCAAAATCCATCTCTACAAAAAATACAAAAATTAGTTGGGTGTGGTGGTGCACCCCTGCAGTCCCAGCTACTCAGGAAGCTGGGGCATAAGAATCACCTGAGCCCGGGAGGCAGAGGTTGTAGTGAGCTGAGATTGCACTGCTGGACTCCAACCTGGGTGATAGAGTGAAACCCTATCTCACACACAAAAAAGGTATTTAATCATGGTTGTGTGACCTTGGTATACATTATGTGACTTCTCTGGGTCCCTATTTCTTCATCTGTGAAAGGAAGACAAACATGGAAGAGGAATAATTCTTTGCGTCAGTTAGGATGCTTTTGGCAGCAAGGAACAGAAAACCAAACTCTATCTGGCTCAAATAATTAGGACAAGTGTTAGATTACATAAAAGAAAGTCCAGAGTAAGACAGAATTCAGAATTGGCTGACCCAGTTGTCCAGTGATTTTATCAATAACTTGGGAACTTCTTCCTCTCTATCCTCCCATCAATACCATCTCAGGCAGGTCCCTCAGGATCTAGGACAGCTACCAGGAGGGCTTGAGGTTACCAGCATCTTCACTCCCATCAGCTGGGAGAGGGAAACTGTATATCTGTCTCTTATGTGTGTAAAAGTTTTTCCAGAAACTTCCAGCAAATCTTTTCTTCCATCCTATTGACCAGAATGGGTCACATGGAACTTCTGGCTAATTCTTGGAAAGAAGAGATAATGCTAACTTTAGACCAATTACATCCACTCCTGGAACTCAACTTCTCCTGAGGTTCATGGGGTGGAGTAGGTACCTAAATGAATTTGTGATTCTGCTGGGAAGAAACAAAGTGGCAATGGAGGAGGCTGGCTTACCATCACAATACCGATACACTTTCTTCCAGAGCAAATAATCCCATTTGTCTCTCAGTTACTGTATCTGGGTGACATTCCTATGAACTGTGTGTTGAAAATGTTTTTGCGTCTAGATGCATTTAAGCTTTTGTTGTCCTCACAAGTGTAAAAGAGCAGTATTCTTTTTTGTTGACTGTTTGTTTTTGTTTTTGTATCCACTGTACAGTGCCAAATGCAAATATTATTTGGGGATATCAATCCTTAGAGACTCATTCAAAAGACTTTAAAAAAGAAAAAACCTCTGCATTTAGGAAACCAAAGCAGCTATCAAGATGGTAATATTTGGCTTTTGAGACTCTTAACAACTGTTTGCATGGAGTTGCCAAAAAATACTGACTGAGGGGTGCTGATGATGACATCATTTACACTTCTTCAGGTCTTTATTTCTTTCTCTGTCTACATGTGAGGATAATAATATTTGTCCTACTATGAGATAATGTATGTGAAAGAGTGTTTTAAAGCATACAACAATTGAAGAAGTGTAAGATGATAGTACAACCTGTGCCTTGCTGTCCAAACAAAGGGTTTATGAGAACAAAGGTGCTCCCTCTAAAGGTTTCACCGTATTGATTTAATGAAGAAGGGAGCCTCTGTAAAACAGATGAAGTGTGGCAGGGCAGTTTATTAATGTGTTAATTTGGGCTTGTTCTCTTTGTATTCCCCTTCCTCAACTTTAAGTAGGCTTTTTTGGCTTCTGTGCCTCGGGTATTTTTGCTGGGAAGAAAGCAGATGCCATCTCAATTTAGTGCTCTTCCTGTTGTTTGTGTAAACATAAGCCCACTGAAAGACAATGGGAGATGTCTTGGTGAGGGCAAAGAGAAAGTGCATGTTTTTGCAGATCAGGAGATGGGGAGACAGAGGAAAGAAAGGAGAGATCTGTGGATCCCGTGAGCACCCCAAATTGGAACCACTCCTTACTGTGTCTCAAGGAAGCAAAGGACCTCCAAACTGCACGGTGTACTCCAAAAGAGCAAGATCCAAGCAAAAAGGTAGAGTCAGCAAAACCCTGGCAGGCTTGGGGAAGGGCTAGAGTGACCAACTGTCCCATGTTATCTGGGGCAATTCATGGAATACAGGACTTTCAGTGTTAAAACTAGGAAAGTTCTAGGCAAATCGGGATGACTTTGTTACCGTAGGGAGAACTAAGGGGCAACCATGATGGAGTGGAGATTAGAAGACCTTGTCCTGATCTGTGGGCACCCGGTATGTCTTCTTTGGTTACGCAGACGGGAGAGAGTGTTCCAGCCATGACTTAGTGCTTTGGGGATCTCAGATTCAACTTTAAGCTGTTTTAAAGGAAACATCCAAAGTAATGTTTTTGCATAGCATAGCTTGGGCTATGATTCATGCTTAACGCACAGGTTAAAGAAGTCCACAATTCCTCAACAAACCTTTGGGGCCAACACATTTCGGGATTCAGAACTTTTTGGGTTTTAAAGGTATAACAGTAAGTATTCTTTACATTATTACATGTGAATTCCAACGCAGTACTCTGTAATCAGGCACACTGATATTTCTACAGAAACATTTATTAATGTTTACATTGAACAAATTAAAGATTGTAAATATCCTTATGTCAACAAGGCTAGGTTGTGTTAGGTTGTGCTGCCAGAAACTTAGCTTAAATTTTGCCACCAGGTCAATTATTACAGTTTTCAGAAATTTTGAGACCTTGGAATTGTGGATAATGGATTGTTGCTGTATTTTTAAATATTTATAAGTATTAGGACAACTCCTCAACTTATTATCATACTAGGTCAAGGGTAAAACCTGTTCCATGTTTTCCAATAATTTCTGAAGATTCTAGAGAATCAATGAACATATAATGCCACTTAACACACTCATAGAATTGATTAGCCCCTAATATTAGAATTGATAATACATTTAAATTCCAATATAAGGTGATATATGCAACATTCAAATGTTCTACTTGCACATTACAGATTTTTTTCCAGACAACCAAAGTGCAGTTATCACAATTTAAAATAGTTTTCTGTAAAGGTCACTTGAAATGCTAAATTTGCTTGACCTGATAATGAAGAGGTAAAACATTTTTTCTTGAGCAATATTGCCAAACTACAGGTTTTTCTCCAGGGTGACAACCATAGGGCTTTTGGTCAGAAAGTTTTAATGTCTATGTGGCAGCAAAGTTAAGGATGCTGGTTTGCAAACTGCCATGCAGGGCTCTGAGAGACATGCAAATAATAGTAATTAATGTGATGCTGATGATGCTTTTGTTTGTCGGCCTAGAAGGTAAGGTTATTCTAAGCACTCTTAATTATGTGCAAGCACAGGCATTCTTTGTCCTGACTCAAAATCATCAAAATATCAGGTCTCCAGGGCCTGAAAAGCTGTACCCAATGAGTTTACAATTTCTAAAACTTTGGTGGTTTCATTATTATTCTTTCCTAGAGAGATAGCTCAAATCTAACCTATTCAGAGCTTTGAAGATAAAATTTGACCTCTTGAATCAAATTCAGTTGTATTTCCGTAAAAAGCCAAAGAAGCAAAGGCTTCTTTGTCACAATTCTTAGACTTCCACAGGGAAAGCCATGGGGAGAAGAGAAGGTATCGTATATAGTTCCTCTCTAATGAAACCCTGCGTCACCTGGACCTAGATTGGACTCTGTGTCCATGTTTGTACCTATGTTATTTTGCTGCATTTATGTCTCTAATCACATATGATGGCTTGTAAAATGTGATGCTTTGGATGGGTTTTTTCTTCTTCATTTCATGTGGTTTTCAAAAGGCCTGGAAATCCATCTTCTTGTCAAAACCACTTATACTGTCTTTTGAGATCTTCTTGGTGTCAGGATTCAGTGCAGCCATTCACTCCCATTCCTTCAGTCTTGATATTCACGACAAACTCATTACATGGCTGAAATCTAAAATATTTATGTATAGATGACACTGCGCCTCTAATTACTGCAAATGAGGCTCCTTGTCTCTTTCATGGTGTCTCCTCAGAGAGGGAGTCGGTGAGGAGCTGTGATTTTTTTTTTTTTTTTTTTGCTAGCTCCTTTAAAACCTTGATGAAAGCTCTCTTCAGGCTGCCTACCCAATGGCAAATGCATTTAATGCTCGCTGTTGCCTCTGCTCCGCTGCATTTGCCAGATGAAGGCTGCTCGGCCTAGTCTCTTGGCTCACAGCGTGCTCGTGTGAGCTGGGGGCCACAGTTAAGGCTCTGGGCGCCTGCAATTGGAGGACTGTCAGCCAGGAAATGATAAACAGCAAAGGCTGCTTTTATTAAGACCTCTCCACACTGACAAATTTGGCTTTCTTTCTTGCTGCTAAGCTCAATGGACTAGGAAGACTCAGGAAAGTTTTAATTCAGTAGTATTCTCCTTGCCATATTTCCCCCAGGATTCTAGTGAACACTAACCCCGAACAAAACACCATAAGGGAAGCACATCTCTCATTGTTAGGCTCACCATTAAATGTAATGACTGATATATTTAATCCGTGGGCATGTAAGTCTGTGTTTCATTCATTATCAATCTATAATTAATCACCTTATATAAAATAAGAAGTCAGAGCGAAATAAAAAGTCATAGAAATGAGCTCATAATTAAGAGTACATTATACAGACTTTATTATTTCATGGTATAAGCCCCAAACCATCCAGACTACAGTGAAATTTTTCTGTTTTTAAAAGTCTGCTTGCTGTTCATAAGAATCTTCCTATAAACAAAAGATACTTAGATTTAAGTAGCTTTTTGTGTGTATGGGGGGGAGCAGGGGGTCAAAGAATGACCCTATGTGATGTAAGAGTCCATGCCAAAAGCTCCCTATAAATAATGACTGTTTATTCTTTGAATTTGATCAGTCCACTCAGCATGTAGAATAAAGCCAGAAAAAATAACGTGTACAGACCATGGTAAGCTTGGAGACAGTGAAGACTTAGAATGATGACTGGTAACATCTCTACCCTTGTTAGCATCCCATGCAATTGCTCTCTACCCAATTGATTTCTATGCATGAATCTCAAAAGAGATGCAGCTCCCTTTATAAGATAGCATCTAATGTCTTCCTTTCTTTCCCAGTGGGAGCCAGCAACTTCCTCTACAACTTTGGAAACAATAAGACTAGCCAGCCTAGAGTCTAAACTAATAGGAAAATAACACTAAAGTCTTTTCAATAGCCACCAAGTTTCAAAGAACAAGAACAAAACTCACCTGTAAAAAATGGCTAGCACCATGGACCACACCTAATTTTGGATTATTAGATTTCAGTTCAAAAGTCCTCTTTGCATCTCCCACTTGTGATAAATTAACAAATGGTATTGCTTGAATTAGCTATGCTTTGAGTTTTTCCTGCAAACACAGAACATTTGGTGTTCTTTTTCTTACTTCCATGTAGAAAATTTGGAAGCCTCCACCTGTTACCTTGAAAATAAAATCGGGTCATCCTTTTTTTTTCCCACAAAAATTTAAAAGGAACCACAGTTGTTATTTTAAGGCAAAATATTTATGTTGCAATAGTTACATCAATATCAAATATATTTAACATCAACTCTTAGAGAAATAAAGCACCTGCAAGGAACTTCCCCCAAACATGCTTCAGAAGAGCAATCTTGATTCAGAAATATAATCTTTAGTAATCATATGAACTGCCACTAAGGGACTCCTCAGGCAGAGCCTTCCCTAATGAGCATCGCCAGGGAGCTCTGAGTGCTGCTGTCTCCTTACCCCCAAGCCACTGGGAAATACATCCGCCCCTTGCTCCCACTGCATAAAGTGGGAAATAATGCATTTCAAGAAGCTATGTCTTCTTATTCAGATTTACATGACACGGAGGTGAAAAGAAGAAACCTTGTTTGTGATGGTTACAGATGTATCCCAAGCACCTGAACAGTGCCTGCAGCATATACGATGTTCAATGAGTAAATGATGGCACAGAGATTAGGTAGACTGCTGCCTGCCAAATGGAGAACTTTCAGGGTCATAGTAGACCAGCAAGTCAAGGAGGATTTTCCTGAACCCTGATCTACCATTTCGAACTTCCTGAATTGTTTTTGACCTTTCCTTCTCTCCACTGAAGAAAAAATGATAATTTTCTTGGGTGTAGGTCTATTGCTTATTCATAGGACATGTGTTTAATTGCCATACTAAGTTGATTACTTATTTCCTCCAGAGCCAACCTATCCATTAGGCATAGTAGTAAACATACACACAACACACACACACACACAAAATAGTTTTGAGACGGCAGAAAATGTTTTAATATAAAGTATTAAAATAATCAACTTTATACTAATACAGTTGTAAAATAACAGTTTTAATATTTTTTAATGGAGTAAGGGGCTCATGAAGGCAAAAGTGCCTAGGACTCGTGAAAATCATACTACAGACTGTCTTCATTAGTCAGTGAACAGACAATATTGAAAACGAATCTGGTTTAAATGCAGAAAGAGGAAGCAAAGAGACAAGAGCTGATAAAAAGAAGTCATGGCCGGGCGCGGTGGCTCAAGCCTGTAATCCCAGCACTTTGGGAGGCCGAGACGGGCGGATCACGAGGTCAGGAGTTCGAGACCATCCTGGCTAACACGGTGAAACCCCGTCTCTACTAAAAAATACGAAAAACTAGCCGGGCGAGGTGGCGGGCGCCTGTAGTCCCGGCTACTCGGGAGGCTGAGGCAGGAGAATGGCGTAAAAACCCGGGAGGCGGAGCTTACAGTGAGCTGAGATCCGGCCACTGCACTCCAGCCTGGGCGACAGAGCGAGACTCCGTCTCAAAAAAAAAAAAAAAAAAAAAGAAGTCATGTTTTTAGATGTGGGCTGGAAGTGGGAGAGAAGAATGCCTTGGAGAAGGCTGGAGAAGCAGGAGGCTGAAACCAGGGAGGTGGGTAGGGGTATCTGGGGGAGCTTCTGGAACAGGTGGGGTGTTGAGTCCATATTTGGCAGGGGAAGATGTATTTTCTGGCAGGCTGATGAATAATGGAATTTGAGAGCTAGAAGTGCTCTTAAGAGCTGTTGTATTCCAACTCCGTATTTTATAGGTGAGAAGACTGAGTCTTATTAAATTATTGGGAAGATAAAATCTGATTCTAATGCCGTTTCCACTGCTCTGCCAACTCTTCCATTTGTCTGAATTGTATTTACAAGATGGGGTGAAATGAACAACAAACTTCATTTACGTGTTTATTACATGTGTGTAATGCACATATGTGTGAGCAATTCCGCACATACCATAATGTTAGACAGTCATTTTCATGAATCTTAATAGATCTTAACAGAATACTTTCCAGTCACAGAATGGGACATTTTTATTTCTTATCCCTCTCAACTCTACTGCAACTCTGACTTGGAATCATTAGCATGTGCCTGGCCCCTCCCAAGTAAGAAGCCTGGACCTAGTAGCACAGCTAAATTGGTCAGATGACTAAAACGACAGGTAGCCAAGTCTGGCTAAAGTGAAACCAGAACCCACCAGAATTAGTGGGACTGATTCTACTCTGATTCCAGAAAAGTCCTAGTTCTAGAGGGTCTGTATGAGACTTTCTCTCATTCCCAGATGAGAGCTGGCAAACTGCATCTAAACTTCTGACCCATTCTTGAGTCATTCAACAAATATACCAGAGAGCTATACTGCACAAAATGCAGGTAATGATAAATGGATGCAAGGGTGAATTATGATTGGACCCTGTCCTCAAGGAGTTTATAGTCTAACTGAAGGTCTAATGAAGGGAAGAGTGAAGAGCCCACAGGATGGTGGAAGCCACATAATCAGCGTTCAGGATCACATGGATCCATTCTGCCTCTAGGACATCCCTTTACGAGATAAATGCTTGGGAGGTTGTAGAATGAAATACATTCTCCACACATGAGCCAGAGTTCAGGAAATTAAAGAGGAAGGGAATCAAGGGAAAGGTCAGGGGAGTAGTGGGAGAGGATATTGCTATCTGAGTTTTCAAAAGACATTTCAATTCAGATGAACTCATGGAAGGAACTACGCTTTATTCCTTAAAGCTTCATTGCGCGATTTCCCAAATGAAGGAGCAGTCTGATTGGTATATTTAGCATCCCAGAATAAATCTGCATGGGGGTTACACAACCTATCATAGGAATGAGGGGCTTCCATTTTCCATGTATATATTGCTATCACCATGTCTCTATGAGGTAGGGATTTGACCCTTATTGTCTCTAGTTTGAAAACATGAAGTCACTGTTTAATAAACTAGCTCCTACTCCAGATTCTAGAAAGGCAGTCCTGTTTCTGTTAATTATTAAGGATACAAAGCTATACAAATCCTCTTCCTCATCAAATTCACTCTTGTAATATAAACAGATTAATTTTCTAAATTATCAATTTCAGTATGTTGTTTCCACAGTCTCATGACCAATAGAAAAAGACTAACCTCCTTCCCTGATATTAGACAGTCAGCCCACCCTCACAATCACGTTCCACTGCTCCATACACAGGTATACTATGCAATCTACACAGACCCTCACAGCCTGCCATGCAAAGACGCATGTCTACACCTGCTCATACTACTCAGGAACACCCACTGTTTCTCTACGCCTACACATTCATTTATTTATTGGACAAATATTTATGGTGTCCCTACGCAGTTTCAAAAACTTTAATAGGTTCTGGGGATTCAAAGGTGAACAAGACAAACATAGTCCCTCCTTCAGGAGCTTTAAACTCTAGTTTTGATAAGTGCTACACAGAACTACAAGGCATTCTGATGACATGCAAAGGTAGCATGTTACCTAATCCAGTGGGTCATGGAAGCCGCCTCTGAGGGAATTACTTTAAATCTGAGATATAAAAAATTAAGAGGATTTAGCCAAGCATTAGAGCATTCTACGAAGAAAGAACCACTGGTGTAAAGCCGTAAGGCACGTCCAGATCCTACCCACCCTGCAAGACTCAGCTAAATTTTCTTATTATTTATTTATTTATTTATTTATTTTTTCGAGACGGAGTCTCGCTCTGTCACCCAGGCTGGAGTGCAGTGACGCCATCAGGGCTCACTGCAAGCTCTGCCTCCCGGGTTCACACCATTCTCCTACCTCAGCCTCCCAAGTAGCTGGGACTACAGGTGCCCACCACCACGCCTGGTTAATCTTTTGTATTTTTAGTAGAGATGGGGTTTCACCATGTTAGCCGAGATGGTCTCGATCTCCTGACCTTGTGATCTGCCCACCTCAGCCTCCCAAAGTGCTGGGATTACAGGCTTGAGCCACCATGCCTGGCCAGCTCAGCTCAATTTTCAACTTCTCATCAAGTTTTCCTGACCTCTGGAGTCTGTGTTGAAGAACTGCTTACTCTTCTGAACTCACTGACACTCTGACTCTGTACCATTTTCCTAAGCTCTTAGTCACCATTGTTCTTATCACCATACCATGTTTTATCTTTATCTTGCCTGGATTGTACCAGGACAGAACCATGCTCTGTGTCTTGCAATCTTCATGAACATCTAGCTCCTAGTAAAAGTGTCTTACAATCTTCATGAACGTCTAGCTCCTAGTAAAAGCTCAATAAATATAAATTAAATGCATGTTTGCATGACTGAATGTATGAATGAACAAATGGTCTTGGTCAATTCAAGTTCCATGCATGGCCATTCAGTAAGTCTTAATAGAGGCATCATAGCAGTATAGAAGATATTGTATTCTTGACATTTTTAAAAGATTATTGGCCATTCATCTCATTAAATAGATCATAACCCCCAAATCACCCCTGTTCTGCCCCCCCCCCAAAAAAAACATGAGGATGGATGAATGGTCAGAAGAAGCTGTTTCTATTCATGGTGCTGTGAGAAGATCCTTTTCTACCTAATAGGTGTTAGGTTATATAAATTGGTCTCAAGAAAATCTCTAAATGGAATGTGCTGGATTCTGTTGGATATGATATGTTCTTAGTGAAAGAGAAACCACCTTACCTAGTCTCCAGGCAGAAGAATCCTTCAATAGAAGCCTGCTGAAGGATGCGTGGATAGGCCTGTGGACTCTCATGATAGCTAACCTCTTCCACGAACCAAAACAGAAAACTGACACCACCTGCCAGTTTGCAGTAAATTCTCATCCTACTCCTGGGCCTGCCAACATTTTCACTCCTGTGGTTTCCTGCCTCCTCCACCTTTGTTCCTCAACCTCCTTGGAACCAACCTGCCAACTTCAGGCCAGGTGGTATCATCCTTCACTTAAGAAAAATTTAAAATGGAACACACTCAATTTCTGTTGCCTACATCAAAAACCACCTCAATGAGTTTTTAGTTGATATTTATATTTGAAAGCTGGCTGTGGTTGGGAGAAAATGTAACCACAGAGAGGCAGCTGACTCAGAGAGGGCACAGGAGAAGCTAAACTATTAACACCTTAGTTTCTGTTCTCTGAATTTTCCCACCCTCTGGATTTTAGATGAAGTGCCAGAATGGGAAGCATTTTGCCTAACATAAGTAGTGATAGGATCTTTGCTGTGAGTGCCAAACCAGAAGATATCCAAGCAGGACTGGAATGAAGAGAGGTCCAAGGACAACAGGAGCTCAGTTCAGTTCAATGTGTACTTATGGGCACCTGCTAAGTTGCATACTCTGCACTGGGCACTAGAAATACAAAAATAAATAAAGTATTGTCCCTGATTTAAAGGAGCTTGTGATCTAGTGGGGGATTCGGACATGTGGACATGTCAACATGTGATTACTGTGCTATGTGGTAAGTGCAGTGAGAAACAGAAAATAAGAGAAAGGAAAACATCAACCATCTCAGGAAGGATAGAAAAGTCTGGAGGGTTGAAAATGATTCTGAAATGATCGTACCGATGTTATAACGATAGGTCACATCGCCACATAGCAACATAAAAATTTTACATAAAAAGAGGTCACTGTGTTTTGGGGAAATAATTACCTAATTTCTCGCCCAGTGGATCAAATGAGGAATTCCATGGCCCAGATTAAGCCAGAGCAATATGAAATTTAATTATTTTAATCGCTCAAAATTGGTAATGCACACAGCTCTCTGCTTAGACCCTGAAATTTGACTAAAGCCTTTATGACTTGTTTACGGAAAGGTTTATCAGCCTCAGCACTGATGACATTGTTGGACTAGATAATTTTTATTGTATCAATGTCCTGTGTATTGTGGATGTTTAGCCTTTACCCATTAATGCCAGTGGCATCCACCATCTCCCTAATTGGGATAAACTAAAATGTCTCAAATTGCTAACTGTCTCTTGAGGGGTAAAATCAACACTAGTTAAGAACAACAGGTTAGGAAGTTTGTAGAAATGAACACAATCATGTCTATTTAGTTCAAGATAATCAGTTCCTATCTAAGGCTCTGTGTAATAACCCAAACCCAGGAACTTGTCATCATCATTGTAGTTAAGCCTTTTCTTAGACAATTTCTACTTGAGACCCAATGATAGCTGTTTCAGAAATGTCTAATTTCCTCCATTATACATTCTACTTCTCTCAGTCAACCTGGAAAAAGAACTCTCAATTTTCAGCTGACCATCTGGAATAGATATTTCCTGGTCTTGCCAATGAGCTATAAGCAGAATTGGTGTGTGCAGTTTCTAGGAATGTCCTTAAATGGATGGAATGTGTTCTTCTTCTTCAATTTCTTCCTTTTTACACTTGATGTAGATGTAATTGCTGGAGCTCCAGCAGCCATACTTGATTATGAGGTGACATTGGGAACTGAGGCCACGAATTTCAGCTCAACAGATAGAAAAGGCTGACACTGGGCAGGGCCTTGCCAGCCTTGAATTCCTGAATTGCTACCTCCAGATTATCAAATGAGATATTGTTTTTTGTATTGTTATTGTCTCTGTTACTTTCAGCTGCACCTGATATTAATCAATACAATTGCCTAAAGTGGACATTTACTGTATTTCCAAAAGTCTCTGGACCACAGTCTTCATCACATTAGGAAGCTTGGTCAGCTTTTCTACTAGAACCTTTACAGAAAATTCCATCCTCTTCTATTCTCTTTTCTTCTCTTACATTACACAGCACAGGATATTAGTTATTTCAACAATAACCCTCCTACCACCTCTCACTCTCCTACTCTAGCTAGTCAGTTACACTAGATAGACTGTTGCCACCACTTACTAAAAGTTTACGTCTCCTTGAACCCATCAGACATAAAAATGAAATGAGAATACCTATTATTGCCAGAGTTGCAAGAAAAAGTATACTCTCCACTATTTCTGGTAGAAATGTGACATGTTGCTGTTTTTTTAAGAGCAATTTAATAATAGCAAGAGAATTGAAAAATATACCATTCCACCCAACTATCAGCTTCTAAGAAGTAAAATCAATACTAATGAAAGATACATGTCTAGGGTTATTTATCGCATTTTTCCACAGAAAGGGAATAATATTTCTCATAAGATAAATAGAGGAGTATATTTGAGATCTATCAACATATAGTTGGTATTTAAAACTATGGGGTTGGATGAAATCATCTAGGAAATGAGTTGTGAAAGAAAAGAGATTTGCGGACTGAGACTGGAGTATTCCAACATTTAAGAGTTAGGAAGATAAAAAAGATTCAGCCAAAGAAAATGAGAAATAGTGACCAGTGAGATAGGTGGAAAACCAGGAGAGAGGTTTCCTTGCAGCCAAAAGAATAGAGAGTTTCAAGAAGGATAAAGTGATCAACTATGCCAACTGCTACCAAGAGGTTGAATAAGATGAGGATGAAGAAAGAATCATTTGACATGGCAACATGGAAATCACTGAAGACATTAGCAAAAGCAGTAACAGTGGATTGGTGGGGACAACAGCTTGACAGAGTGGGTTCAAGAAAGAATGGAAAGTGAGGAAGTGAAGAAGGTGGGTATAGATAACTCTGCATTTTTACTAAAAGGAAATGGATCCGTGGGTTACCAGAAAGTATTTTGTTTAGATGCAAAGCAATGTAGCATGTTTTTAGAGCAATGGTATAGCAGAAGGATAAATAGGTGATTCAAGAGAAGGAATAATCGCAGAGTGAAGTCAATGAGTAGATAACCTCATAGAGGGGTGAGCCTCAGATAAGAGCCAGGACAGCACACCTGCTATGACACAAGGGAAGGCACAATATATGGGCATCAATGGAGGTATGATGGCACATTTGATGGTGGATGGGGAAAAGATTCTCCTCTGATCACTCTGGCCAACATCTAGCTGATCCACAGATATGCAAGCAAGCCCAGATGAAACCAAAAGAACTGCACAGCCTAAATCATCAACCTACAGATGAGATGATTAAGTTAAATACATGTTTATTGTGTTAAGCCACTAAATTTTTGGTGATGTATTACATGACATTATGATAGAAATAGATAACTGAGGCAAGGAATGTTCCATGTCTATGGGTACATATGGAGCTGCCTCATTTTTTAATAAATGACTACATATAGCATTGAGCTGTATGTACCATATTTTATTTTACCATTTCCTTATTACTGTTTATTTTAGTTGCTACTATAAACAATGCTGCAAGAAATATCTTCCTACATATGTCTTTGCACATGTACATGGATCTGAACAATGAATTCCTAGAAGTGAAATTTTGGGGTTGAAATTTATATGCAATGGTAATTCTAATAGATATTCGCAAATGGACATCTATAAAGCATGTAAAAATGTATGTTTGCCAATAACTTATGAATGCATTTCCACACATCTTCATGTTATCAATTTTTTGGCCAATATGGTAGATGTAAAAAATGTAATTACTATAGATAGCACTTTCATTCCTCTTATTATGTGGTCCTAGAATAAACCCCACCATCCTTACTGTTTCCGTTGACTCTGAAGAGCACCTATTTCACTCTTATCAGCCCTGTTCAAGAGGCATAGGGACCTCCTCCTTGCTTCACGCCATTTCCCCAGTTGTTTTATATTATCAATACTCTTCTTTTGTCAGTAGGTTTTCCACTAAGTTTCAGTAAGTTATGACTCACTTAATGTAAGGAAAATAGGAAAACCATTCCACATCTTTGCAGAGGAATGAGTTGTGTTTAAGATTGTTTATTATAAATGGAAATGTTGAAGGAAGGTTGAAAGAAGCTAAAAAGGAAGAAGAAATTTAAAAGAGAGAGATAAAGATGGGACTAACAGAGTTTTCTGAAGTCCCTTTGTATTAGTTAGGGTTCTCTAGAGGGACAGAACTAGTGGAATATACACACACACACACACACACACACACACATATATATGGATTTATTATGGGTATATATGACTTGACTCTGCAATTATTCCTTCTCTTGAATCACCTATTCACGCTTCTGCTATATCATTGCTTTAAAAACATGCTACATTTCTTTGCATCTAAACAAAATACTTTCTGGTAACCCACTGATCCATTTCCCTTTTAGCAAAAATGCAGAGTTATCTATACCCACCTTCTTAATAAACCCATATATATGAGTTTATTACAACCTTCTTGTAACTGATACGATTTCCTGTATTGCTCAAGAAAACATAATGTCTCTATGCTGAGTTGAAACCCTTAAATAAAGCACTAAATTGAAAAGATACATTTCAATGCAGCTGTTCATTGTCTTTTCAATTCTATCACTTTCCCACTTAGTGTATTTATTTCTTTCACACACAATAAGCCTTAGTAAGAGGAAAGGAGACTGGCAGGAGAGACAACTGAGTCATTCAGGGTTTCTAGTTGTCTCATCAGATAATCACAGAACGTCGATACCATTCAGGGAACAATCTGTTGGGGAAAGAACAGTCTGTTGGGGAAAACCCATATATGTATATGGGTTTATTGAGTATTAACTCATATGCTCAAAAGGTCCCACAATAGGCCATCTGCAGGCTGAGGAGCAAGGAGGGCCAGTCCTAGTCCCCAAACTGAACTTGGAGTCCAATGTTCAAGGGCAGGAAGCATCCAGGATAGGAAAAAGATGTAGGCTGGGAGGCTAGGCCAGTCTCTGTTTTCACATTTTTCTGCCTGCTTATATTCTAGCCACGCTGGCAGCTGATTAGATTGTGCCCACCCAGATTAAGGGTAGGTCTGCCTTTCCCAGCCCACTGGCTCAAATGTTAATCTCTTTTGGCAACACCCTCACAGACACACCCAGGATCAATATTTTGTATCCTTCAATCAAGTTGACACTCAGTATTAACCATTACACCCTTTGACTTCTACCATATTTCCTAACTTTGCTCTCACAAGAGATTTGTATGTTAACTAGAATCTGCTTTAAGCTACTTCAGCATGGACAGTGTGATAAACTTGTGAACACTAGTTTTCACTTTAAGGCTGGTCAGCTGCCCCCAGGGGGTCTGCATTCTCAACAGGTCTAAAGAGCAGTCATCCAAATGGAAAGTCATACCAGTAAAATAAACAGGTAAATAAATAAAATAGAACTTTAAGATAATGAGGGAAGTACTAAACAAATATAAAAGGGGCTGTGGGTACACATGATAAAAGGATACAATTTTTAGAGGTAGAGTTTGGGGCCTTGCATAGCTTCCCTATCCCCATAATGCTATTAATGTATCCAACATACACTAAGGATATTTATGTAATTATTCAATGTGCTATACAATTTTTAATCATAAAACAAGGTCAGGAAAGTTCATTTATGAATAAGTATAAGTAATTTGACCTTAACCCAACGTGAAAATTGTCAGGTTGGATGCATTTTTAATTTTGCCAAGGATTCTTAGCTGTATTGCTTTGCACTCAAAGGGCAATTAGCTTAGCTAGTGGTTTCTGATAGTCAAGCATTTTTCTTTTGAGCATCTAACCAAATTGCATTTGCAATAATAAACCTCCCTGAAGTTAATAGGTCTTTGGAAAAAAAGAGTGTGGATGACTGAAGAGAATTGAGATGGAGTCCCATGAAGGACAAAGTAGAGACCCTAATGCAGCCTTTTATCTTCTCCATTAAATGGGCAGGCAAATCAGAGGCTCAAGTGAGCCAGCCTTCTTGTAACTGATATGATTTCCTGGATGGCTCAAGAAAACATAATGTCTCTATGCTGAGCTGAAACCCTTAAATAAAGCACTAAATTGAAAAGATACATTTCAATGCAGCTGTTCATTGTCTTTTCAATTCTATCACTTTCCCACTTAATGTATTTATTTCTTTCACACATAATAAGCCTTCGTAAGACGAAAGGAGACTGGCAGGAGAGACAACTGAGCCATTTAGAGTTTCCAGTGGTCTCATCAGATAATCACAGAACGTCGGTGTGTTGAGGGAACAGTATGTTGGGGAAAGAGCAATAATGACGTGGCTGCAGGTTCAGTGGCTGGGCCTGTGTTGAGAGTCTGCTGAGATCTTTCTGACCAATTCTCTCCAACAATTGTTTTCTTCTTCCCCAGATCAACCAATTACTTGGCTGAATCAAGAAACAAGTGGTTGTTTTGACTTTACTCTCTCGCCCAATGCTAAATTGAAGTTTGCATTTTACCCATAGCTGCGATCAATTCACGATTAAATTGAGACTCAGTTTGAGATACAAAGCAGCTGCAAATTATGTTCGAAAGTCAGTAAATCATTGTCAACTCATTTTGTGGCCTTGGAAATATACCAGAGATGTGTAAAAATAGCACCAGCTACATACTTTTCTTTGAAAAATCCAAGCAGCCAGTGATCTGTGGATGTTTTCTCCTTTTCTTATTTATTTTCTTTTACCATATTTTTATTGTGATATTTTATCCTAAAAGTAGTTGGTTCTGATCCATTTGTTTTCATTCACAGTGGCCAGATATGTTTCCAAGAGTGCTTATATGCCCATAGCATTTGGAGGGCTCCATACCTGGGTGGCTCATCACCTTACCTTTTCTATTCTTGCCACTACATCTTTCAAAGGACTAACGCGTTGAATGACTGGCCCATGGTAAAATAGGGGCAAAAATTCACCTGGGGAACCTAAGCTTGTCTCACCTTCTCATGTTGCATGTCCCCCCAAAACTGTACATTACCTATCACAAAAGTGTAACAAGTGTGTAATGTTACCCAGATATCCAGGAGAAAGTTGGCAAAGAGATGTCATTTATTATGTCAATTCAGACGTGTTGATTGATGACAGTGGCTTGGCTAGCTATGTCCAGGCTTAGTGGAAAGAGACAGTAGTTAACACGCAATGTCTGACAGGTGCACTCCTCAGGCACTTGTCCTCCCTCCCAGTTCCAAAGTATGCTCAGGGTCTATGCACTGATTGAACAAGTGTTCCAGGAGGTGCAACAAGCAGAACATCTTTTTAATAGGTTCATTGGCACACAGTACTCATGCAAGCCTTTTCTTTTCTGTACCCTTAGGGGTTAGAGAAAACTTCTTCACATGATAACTATATCCTCTGCATGGGCAGGCCTATAAAAGAGCTCCTGACCAAAGCCCTGCAACAAGAGACCTCTAAATGGAGTGACCAAGTCAGAGTGGCAGAGAGATCCAGTACAGATTTTGAGTCCAGCACCTACCTTCTCTTCCCATTAATGGTTCTTGTGCTGCCCTGAATGCTGGGAAACCATGGGGCTAGGGAGTTTCCCTTACAAGAAAAGCTGAAACATGACCCAGCCTCTTAGAGGTGGCCATCCACTGGCTCCGTTATTGGTACTTGCCTCCAGCAATCTATTGATCCTGGAAAATCCAACTACCTACCACCCTGAGCCTATCTCCAGTGAGCTTTATGGATATCATTCCTTTTAGATAGTATGCTCCTTCCAGATAAGGAGCTCTGTGAGTTTAGACTGTATGTTTTTTCAGGCGTTTCTTTATAATGATAGTGTTTTGCTTATGCTACATAGGGCCTGAGACTTGAGTGGTCTCATTTCTGTGAGTTCTCTCCCTTTTATTTTGTTCCCTTAGGAAATGTTTACTCCAGGTGCAGTGACTTGTACTTGTAAACCCAGCAACTCAGGAGGCTGAGGTGGGAGGAACACTTGAGGCCAGGAGTTTGAGACACCTGGGCAACATAGTGAGAACTCATCTTTAAAATGATTTTTTTTTAAAATTCATAAATTTTAAAGATCTTAGCCAGGCATGGTTGTGCGTATCTGTAGTCCCAGCAACTTGGGAGATTGAGGTTGGGGGGCATCACTTGAGCTCAGGAGCTGGAAGTTGCAGTGAGCTATGATCACGCCACTGCACTCCAGCCTGGGCAACAGAGCAAGACCCCATCTTGAAAAACAAAATCAAAAAAAAGTTTTGACACTTTGGTTTTTAGTTTTAGTGTACAGTTTTCAGGCTCCATCTTCCTCTTTCTTTCCTCAAGATCCACCCTCTTATTCTCACTTTTACTCTCATTCTCTCTCCCTCTCCTTCTTTCTCTTTCTCCCTGTGCCACCTCTCTTATATAAAACAGTGTCTTTTACTGTGACGCTCCTGTTTGTAGCATAACCACAAACTTTCACGTATCCATACACACACACTCTCGCAGCAGGCTGCACATTCTCTTGCGCTGTGGATCTGAAAAGTTGGATGGTTTTCCTATTCACCAGTGGAGCAAGGTGTGGTGGCAAGAGTGCTCCTGGGAGGCCAGGATTCTCCCACATACTAGTTGTATGATTAGGGGCAAGTCAACCTCTCTCTGTTTCTTCATCTTTTAGAAAAAGGGTAGCTCTCCCTGCCCTATCTACTTTGCAGAGTTTTTACAAAGATAAAATGAAGAAATCATCATGAAATCTCTTTGTAAAGTATAAATTGCTATGTAAATGTTATTTTATTACTGCTGTCTTTTTACAAATCAGGTCACTCCACTGTAAGGTGGTAATTATACTGCAGGAGGATCCAATTGTCCCCTGCAGGCACTCAACCGAAGAATGACAGCTTTTAGGCAATGCCTATCCCATGTCATTAATTCTCACTTATCTGAGATCCTCTTCGTCATTCCATAGAATGCTGCCTGATTTCCTGACATTAACAATGAACACAGCCAGAATCAAGAGGAGGAAGCTACTGGGACTACGGCAGTCAAGGAAACACCATCAACACCCAGTCTTCCTCCCACATTACTCAGAGACTTTTATCTTTGCCATCCCTAAACACATTCTTGCAGGTCTCCAGGTCCCTTCCAGCCCATCTTAGATAAAACTTTATAGGAAAAATGTGCTTCTAATATAGAGGTTTCCATCTGGACACCTGGTATTTGAATCACAACTCAAACTTTTTTAATGCCACCCTCTGTTTCCCTACTGGATCTTAAAGACAATTGGCACTGAAGCATAATAAAATAATCAATTATGTCTTATCTATGCTATGCTATTTGAGAGCATTTCTCTCAAAATCTCTTCTATACTTTGATTTAAAAGTAAGATTTATACCACAAAGCCAATGAATGAATATTAATGTGATATTTTAGATGATATCTAATGAAAAATCTCAAATATCATACAATGTAATTAATTTATATGTTCAATATACCAGTTTCTCACCAACTATGAGAATTTGATTCCTAAAAATCCCCTTGGTGGAAGAATTCAGATTTTGAAATAAAATATCTTACAGAAAAAGAAAATTAGTAGAGTTAATACTCACAGTAAACCTTAAAAGGTCCTTAAAAATGTATTTCTATTATATGATCCAGCAACCTCACTTCTGAGTATGTATCCAAAAGAATTGAAATCAGCATCTTGAAGGGATATTAGCACTACTGTGTTCACTGCAACACTATTCACAATTGCTAAGTTGTGAAAACAAATGTCCATCAACAGATAAATGGATAAAGAAAATGTGGTATATACATACAGGGGAAAACTGCTTGGCCTTAAAAAAGAAGGAAATTCTGTAATAGGCAACACCATGGATTGACCTTGGGGACATTATGTTGGGTGAAATAAAGCCAGACACAGAAAGGAAAGTACTGCATGATCCGACTTAGATGATATATCTAAAATAGTCAAACTTAGAAAACAAAGACTGGAATGGTGGTTACCAGGAGCTGGAAGTAGGAGGAGATGGGAGTTATTAATCAACAGGCGTAGAGTTTCAGTTCAGTAAGATGAATAAGCTTCTGAGGTTTATTGTACATTGTACGTATAGTCAACAATAACGCACCATATACTTAAAATTTGTTAAGAGGATAGATCTCATATTAAGGGATATTGCAATTAAATAAGAATTTTAAAATATACATTGCTATCGATTTGAAGACAACAATAAAGGCAGCATATTCCTTAAAGATAGAATCAATGAGATTAAGTTTTTACCATTTGAAAGTCATCTTCTGGTTGTCTTTTACCTCGAATCAAGCTTCATGAGACGAAAAAGGCTGCAATGAACTGAATTGTCTCCAACCTCCCATTCGTGTGTTGAAGACCTAACCCCCAATGAGATGGTATTTGGAGACGTGGTCTTTTGCAGAAAATTTGGTTTAGATGAATTCATGAAGATGAGGGTCCTCTTGGTGGGATTTGTGCCTTTATAAGAAGATACACCAGAGAGCTTGCTTGTTTGCTGTCTCTTTCTGTGCATGCTCATGCAAAGAAGAAATCATGTGAGCACACAGGGAGATGGCGGCCATCTGTAAGCCAGGAAGAGAACCCTTACCAGAACTGTACATAGTTGGCAACCTGATCATGGACTTCTAGCTTCCAGAAGTGTGAGAAAATAAATCTGTTTTTTAAACCACCAAGTCTATGGTATTTTGTTATGGCAGCTCAAGCAGACTCAGATAAAGGCAAATACCAAAACGGGGCCCTAAAGTCCCAAGGGAAATCAGGAAAGTGTGTCCCAAATAGATTGGTCAATGGCATGGGGAACAAAGGTGTGGGGAACAAGGGCAAATTATCAAACCTGAGTCTGAGAGCCTAAGAAGGAACTGGGGAAATAGAGAAGTAACAGCAACAGGTCGGATCAGAATAGTCAGAGATAAGACATTAATTCCTGTAGCAGATTTTTGCACATTCCAGGTACACTAGTGTGTGGACAGCCAAGTCCATTTAAAGACACCAGACAGAGTGAGGAGCAATGCATTATTATTATCTTAATTATTTCTAATAAGCAGGACTCACGATTTGGGTACATGGGAAATACTATTTTTACAGTTGCCAAAAAAAAAAAAATCTATATTGGACTTTTGCATATGGACTTGAGACTGGGAATAATTCCTATGACATTTTGCAAAGATCTATTTTCATGGGTGGAATTTTCATCATGCTTCATTTTAGATGTCCTCCAATCTGATAAACAACAAAAGGGTTCCAAGGATCCATTTATTCAGAAGAAACTGAAATTTAGAATTAATTTTAAACCTTCCATAAAGCTGTTCTACATCTGAAGAAAAAGGTATTTTCTTCACTAGTCTTTGTGGTTTTCATTTCAATCATTATATGAATAACCAAAATCTCTTCTGATGCAAATATCAGTATTTGGAGAGATCCATCTTTTTATATTGTATTCCTGAATATCTTTAACCAGAATTCTAGAAGGTAGATAGCCATGTTCTTGAATTGTCTGATCTCTCTAAATACCTACTTTGCCTTTGAGGTGTAAGACAAAATACATACACTAGCTCTCTGTATCAGCGGATTCTGCACTCGTTTACTCAACCAAGCATCAAAAATATTTGAAAAATAAAAAATAATGATACAACAATAAAAAACAATACAAATTTTAAAAATACAGTATAGCAAGTATTTACATAACATTTATGTTGTATTATAGGTATTATAAGTAATCTAGAGGTGATTTAAAGTATACGAGAGGATGTGCATGGGTTATGTGCAAATACTACACCATTTTATATAAGAAATTGGAGCATCGCAGATTTTGGTATCCATGGGAGAGGTGGTTGTCCTGGAATCAATTCCCCATGGATACCAAGGGATTACTGTACAGCAAGTATATGTTTCCTATGGCTGCTGTCACAAATTACCACAAATGTAGTGGCTTAAAACAATCAACTTTTATTATATTATAGACCTAGGGATCAGAAGTCCAACATGGGTGTCACCGAGCGATTTCAAAGCGTCAGCAGGGGTGTGTTCCTTTCTGGAGGTCTAGGTGCAAATGTGTTTCCTTGACTTTTCAAGCTTCTAGAGGTTGCCTGCATTCCTTGGCCCATGGCTCCCTTCATCTTCAAAGCCAGCCACGACGTATTACATCCTTCTCACACATTTTGACACAAACTCGTTTGCCTCCATCTTTCACATGCAAGGATCCTTGTGAGTACACTGGACTCATCCAGATAATCCAGGATGATCTCCCTATTTTAACAACAGCTGATTAGCAACCTTAACTTTATCTACAATCTTAATTCCCCTTTGTCATGTAACATAAAATATTCCCAGATTCCAGAGATTAGGATGTGAGCACCTTCGTGTGTGTGTATGTGTGTGGCAGGGTGCATTATCCTGCTCATTACAGTGTATTTGTTACAGGTTAGAGAGAGGAGGTTGTCATTAAGATCTGGGTCCACATGCATAATTCAATAAAGTTACTCATAGAAATGATGTATTGAAGCACCTCCAATAAATATGCTAATAGAGGAACTGTAAATATTTTTGTTTATATTATCAAAATTACATTGATTTTATAATGTGAAAAGAGACTAGAATTGATTAAAATGAGCAAAGTGGAGTCAGTACTTCCACCATCCAAATGTAATAGTGATACGTATGTTGCCCTTGGATGTTCTGCAAAGGTATGAAACCAGCTGAAAAGAGGTACAATTTAAGCTGTTCCTGTGCGTTGAACCAAAGAAATTTAAAGTCCAGTAGCGCATGCCTCTTAAGGAGGGAGGGATAGGCTATAAGGCAGTGAGTTTCTGACGATGAACCAAACTATCCTTCCAACAATCTATTCCTCTTGCTATATTCTTTAATAAAAACTACTGCTTTATAGGCAAAATCAAGTCTTTTATGTATTCTGCACTCCCGACTACCCTATAACAAAACTAATACTTCCCTACAGTCACTTGTAATTCTTTTTCAGAAATCTCTTTCCATTCTCATTTTTTCTGCTATTATTTTATACAGCATTTCTTTAATAAATGGCCTCAATACTTCCAATGCTTTAGCAAGTTTTTTTGTTGTTGTTGTTTTGCTTTCTTGTTTGTGTGTGTGTATGTGTGTGTCTGTGTGTGTGTGTTTTTTTGAGACAGAGTTTTGCTCTTATTGCCCAGGCTGGAGTGCAATGGTGTGATCCTAGCTCACTGTAATTTCTGCCTCCCGGGTTCAAGCAATTCTCCTGCCTCAGCCTCCTAAGTAGCTGGGATTACAGTCATGCGCTACCATGTCTGGCTAATTTTTGTATTATTAGTAGAGACAGGGTTTCAGCATGTCAGCCAGACTGATCTCGAACTCCTGACCTCAGGTGATCCACCTGCCTCGGCTTCCCAAAGTGCTGGGACTACAGACATGATCCACCGCACTTGGCCACTTTAGCAAGTTTTGATGCAACTATGTTTGTATATGCCACTTACAACCAAGGTTCCTGGTACCCCAATCTGTTCTAGTCTCAATTTACTACTGAAGTTCATTACATCATGCTAATTATTAACATATTTATTTTGTTATTCAACGTATCTGAAGTTGGAGAAATTGTTGCCAAAAGAATCTTTGCAGATCTATCAGAACAACTGCCTGCCAATTCAGAATAAAGGTAGTCACTGAATGGATTCTGTCTAAGATTTTCATAACTAAAGTCTTAATTATTTCAGACTAAGCTTGAATGAGCAAAATGTTTAGTTTTAGAGATGTACCTTCTTCAGGCAAAGCACTGGACTCCAACCATATTAGTCAGATTGGGCTTCCAGAACAAAATGCCATAGACTGGGTGGCTTAAACAACAGAAGTTTACATTTTCATGGTTCTGGAGACTGGAAGTCCAATTCTGGCAAGGGTTCTCTCTTAGGCTTGCAATAAGCTGCCTTCATACTGTGTCTTCACATGGCAGAGAGAGAGAGAGCAAGCAGGCATTCTGGTGTGTTTTCTTATAAGGGCACTAATCCCATCATAAGGGCCCCATCCTCATGACCTCATCTAACCTTAATTATCTCCCAAAGGTCCCATCTCCAAATATCATCACATTGGAGCTTACAGCTTCAACAGATAAATTTTGGGAGCACACAAGTCAGTGCTTAGCACCATCTAAAGGGCAGGTTGGGCAAATTCCCAAAATTACAACAGAGATTCCTACAGGCTTTCCATACCAAACCAAAAACAGTATATGGCACATAATAGTTGTTCAATAAATACTTGAATAAGTTGAAAAAAAATGAACAAATGTCTATAACTAGACCTGTTTGTCCAGCCCTATGGTGCCACATATTAAAGATTCAGTAAGCATTTATTAAACAAATGAATCATTATTGAACTGATACCCACAAACTCTGTCATTAGAGATCAACCCCTGAACTTCCTTTTATTAGCTGGATGGATGATCTCACTACTGGATGCCAAGCTTCCTTGTTGATCCTGCTCTGCCTGTCATAGATACTGATTTCCACTGTAGAGCCTTTGATAGTTACCTTTCCTGCAAGAAAAGGCTGAGGGAAAAGGAAATTTGAACGAGGCAGGCCTGGTATCTAATCCCAAAGTGGACATCCATATTTGGATGAAACAGCAAATCTCCTTGATAATATTAACATCCCTGGCAATTCAAATATCTTCAAAGGGAAATGATGTGGAACAAAATTAAATGATTTTAAACAAAATTATATTTTACCAAATTATAGTTGCACCTCAGTAAATGACCATTCTTTTCCAATAGTGGGCTATTTCCATTTTCTAGAAATCCTGTCTCTTCTGTGGGAATTATCTCTAAAACTGTGCTCAGTTTGGATGCCGTGGGTAGTCCAGGTCCTCTGCCTTCTTGATGAGGTCCCTGAGGTTTGTTTTGCCAGATCCTTCTTCTCATGGCCTCAGGACATGCAGGGAGCAGGCATGTGTCCCAAGATCAGCCAATCAGGCATCCACTTAGGACTCTGTCTGCTGAAAACAGTGCTGGGAAGATAGAAGGAACTGCTGAAGTTCATTTTTTTCAGCAGTAATACCTTAACAAACAGGTAATTTTTGTCCTGGTTTCTGTCTTATTTCCCAGTCTGATTCTCTGGTTTTTCATTCAACTATGTGAAATCCACAATACCCTTCTGATACATTCCCTTTCTGATTCAGTTAGCCAGAGTTAGATTCTCAGGCATACAACTGCAAAACACTAATGAAACATGTTCTTCATCCTGTTTCTTCAGGCAACACCACCTACAATCAGAGAGTCCTATCCTCCTTGCTACTGACTGCTAATATGCATGGTTCAGCACCAGGAGAGTCATTTGCCTCTTCTAGTCATTTGGATTGGTATATTCCATTATAGTCACCACATCTTAAAATATATTTACCAATTATCTAGATATTTAGATGTTTATCAATATGTAATATCTGGATATTTACCAATATATCTAGGAGAGCAATTAGCAATTGTGAAATCATATCACATGAGGGGGATTGAAGGAGGTAGGAACCACTGGCCCAGAGGAGAGAAAACTGAAAATATCGATGTATAAACTCTTTAATTATTCAATTGACTCTGTATAACTCCACATGACAGACTTAGGTGCAATATATAGAAGATAAAATAAGGCAGTATTCAGGTAAAATTTTAGAGAAACAAAATATTACTAATTAGAATTACTTTCCCTTCCCCAGTAAAATGGTCTGACTGTAACTGAAATATAAATGATCATAATAGAGAATATTCAAGCAGAAATCGGACGTCTACCTTACAGATATAGGAAGTGGAAAACTGGGCACCATGGTTATTTAAAACTTACATTCTCAAGATAGCTTCTATCATTACTCTTTGCCTCTCTCAAATAAGACAAAAAGTATGGCATTTAGCAAAAACAAACAAACAAAAAAACACCACCAGAAATAATCAAAGAAAGAAGGGAGGCGATATTTTAGGAATCAGCAAAGGTCCTAAACTTCGCTTCCTACCCCTGCCACTAATTTGAAGAAAACTCAAGAGAAGGCCTCATATAATTATCCTGAAGGAAACCACGTGGAAGGAGTAGCACACCTCTGTGCCCCACCACGTACACACAACACCTCCTCGGAGCAGGAAAACTTTCAGGAGCTTAACACTGTAATTTTTTTTTCTTTTCTTTTGGCAAGAAAGAAACTCAAAAGCAAAGTAGGAACATGGTAAGTGCATGTAGTTATAAACAGAATAGAAAAATAGAATAGAAGCAGAATAGAAGACCACAGGTAAGTGAGGGGAAAACTTCCAAGGAATAAGAGACCCAGGAGAAAGAGTTTCACTTACCAACTGACAGTCATCCTGTCTGAAGCCACTTAACTTGAAAATATGTGTGTTTGCCAAACTCATGGTTCCGCATTTCTTTTTTTCTTTACTTGCTGAGATAAGTATGGCAATGGCAGCTGAGGGAGGACAGCGATGCCAGATAATAAACACCTAAGACAAATCATTTCTGTCAGAAGTAGAGTTTCCAAGGCCCCATCTTGAATTGGGGAAATGATCCGAAGTCTAAAGAGGGTACCCACTAACATAGGATAGAGCCCCACAGTGGTAGAAAGGGCTCTAGCCAGTGAATCTAAACAAAATTACTGCTGAATTATCCATTCTCTGGGCCATAGGATACAGAAAACAAAATGTACTCTACCAGCAAGCTAAACTTACGAGACAGAAACACAAGGTCTTAATAAAGCTGACTGCAAGAAAAATGGAAAGGAGAAAGGGAGAGCACGGCAACTGTGCAAAAGATGTTATCATTTTTAAAAAGCCAAGAAAAGGATATATATGGTAGATAAACCATCCGTTCTGGGAGAAAACATAACTGAACAGATCAGAAGAAAATTTCCCATTATGAGTGCTCTAATCTTAAGAGGAATAGGAAAACAATGAAAAAGACAGCCAAAAACAGATGATAAAACAATATAAGATGAAAAATATAATTGGAGACTACATAAACAAATTAAAGCTCAAAAACACTATTATAAAAAAAAGATGAGTATGTAATAGTAGTTATAAGACTGAATAATTATAAAGAGCCCACTGAGCCAGACACTGTTAAAATATTTTGAGTACATTACACATACAATCCTCACAAGAACACTGTAAGGTAAGGGTTATTGTTTTCTCATTTTACAGATGAGAAATTTGAAGTACAAATGGTTAAGTAGCTTTGCAAAGAACACAGAGCTCTGAAGGGGTAAAGCCAGGATTTGAACCTGGCAGATTGATTTCAGAGCCCATACTCTTCAGCCATTATAATATACCGCCTCTCAGCAGGACTTGAATGAAGAGCCAAAATAACAAACTTAGAGAGAGGGTTGCCTCTTTCAAAGAATTGGAAATCACCAGAAACCATTTTGTCAGCAATTCAAGAGGCCAAGTGGACTTTGTACAACTGCCTATTATGAAATACAAACCTTGAAAGGTTCTCTTACTCAGAGATGTAGATAATTATGTAAGAGAAGAAGACTTAAAAATAGAAACTTCCTCACAGAGAAGCTATATAATTTGCTTCAAGTCACACAACTGGAAAGCTTTGGAGCTAAAATTCAAATCTGGTTGTCTGCTTCCAATTACTCCATGCTTAACACGGCACTGGAAACATAAGGGCATTGAAAAAAAAAAAAAAATATATATATATATATGGTTAAGAACATTGGTAACATAGATCAAAGAAAAAACTTACTTAAAATAAGCAAACTAAATGCAAAGTAAAAGGAAATCTATAAAGTAAATAAAAAGACAACAGAATGGAAAGACAATGACATTTCAACACAAGTATAATTGGAGTCTTTGAAGGTGACAACTCAATTCATGAAACAGAGAAAAAACTAACCTGAAAATAAAATAGAATAAACATTTTCTAAAATGAAAGGGAAAATGTGCAAACTAAAAGTACATAGGTTTAGGGAAATGTTGATACAGAACATTGACACAAAGTATATCCTGGTAAAGTTGCTGAATATCAAATATAAACTCAAGAATAAAGTTTTCATCAATTAAGGCAGAAATAGTAAGTCACTGATAAGGAAAAAAGTATCTGAGACTGACCTCAAATCTTACTGCAGCAATTATCAATGTCAAAATAATGCAGCAAAGTCTGAAAGTTTTGAATGAAGGCGTGACCCAAAATGTCACACTTAAAAAAAACTCTTTAATATATAATTCATGTACACATTTTTAAAAATTCAAAGGTACAGAAAGACATATACTAAAAATAAGGACTTTCTTCTCATAGCTCTGTCTCCATTAAAGAGGTAAACAATGGTTATTGGTTACATACTTTATTTTTTAGAACTATTTTATACATATGCAAGCATATATATTTTCTTAGCTTGGGTTCTCCTGAAATTAGAGCTGATACAAAGCTTTTTTGTAGGTAGTCTGACAACATGATCCCAAGGAGAAGGAGTAGCAATCAGTGGGAGTTAAAAGAGTTAAGAGAAAAAGGCAATAAGGAAATGGAGCATTGAATTGGCCACTACCGTGAGTAACAAGAGCTGGATTCTGATGGGGCTTCTGGAAAGCTTCATAAGCTGTGACTCTCAACTGTCCACCTGAGTGTGAAATGAGAAGCACTTATCTAGTGGTTCCTGTCCTTTACTGCTGGAGGGTATCCAACCAGTTAATTCCTCGCACTTCTACACTGCAAGTGCATGAATGCTGAATGGGTTTGTGTGAGAGTCTCTCTCTCTCTCTGCAGCTTCAGAGAAGCCTTGGGACAGTGTCATAGACTGAAGGTTTGTGTCCCTCCATAATTCCTATGTTGAAGCCCTAACCTCTCAACGTGATATTATTTGGAAGTGGAGCCTTTGTTGGTAATTAGGTTTTAATGAGGTCGTGAGGCTGGAGGCCCCATGATGGAGTTAGTGTCCTTATAAGAAAAGCAAGAGACTGAAGTTCAGTGTCTCTGCCATGTGAGGACACAGACAGAAGACAGCCTTTTGAAAACCGAGAAGAAAGCCCTTACCAGGAGCTGAATGAACTGGCACTATGATCTTGGATTTTCTAAGCCACCTAGTCTATGGCACTTGTTATGGTAGCCTGGGCTGACTAAGACAGGTAGGAGCAAATAGTACACAGTGCAGGCCTGAGAAGAGACACTGTCACGGTGCACCAGTGTGAAGCTTGCTGAACCCTGCAAAGAACTGGTCATTACAGCAGTGGCTGCAGTTAGGGGTAAGTGCTGATTGCATTGAAATAGAAAATAAAACATATCCAATGCATTTATGCATATAAATTTACTACCTCACATTTTCCCTATAAACCATGGCATCCTATTCATAATATTCTGTACATTGTTCTAACTGATTAGTAATTTATCTTGCAGACTATAGCCACATCAGCATAAATCTTACTCATTTAATGACCACATAGCATTTCATTATATAAATGCACCATAATATATTGAACCACTTCCCAGTTGATGAATACTGAAATTGCTGTCAGGCTACAAACAATGCTTTGGGATATATACTCTCATAATCACACAGTCATCGTATCTTTGTGCCTACATGTAACTTTTTTCTGTAGAAATATTTTCTACAAGTTAGATTGCTAGGTCAAAGACTATGGGCTTAAAACATTTTTATTAATATTGGTAAGTTACTTTCCAAAGAAGGTTTTTCTTTTTTCTTTCTCGTTTTTTTTTTTTTGAGATGGAGTCTCGCTGTGTCACCCAGGCTGGAGTGCAGTGGCGCGATCTCAGCTCACTGCAACCTCTGCCTCCCAGGTTCAAGCAATTCTTCTGCCTCAGCCTCTCGAGTAGCTAGGACTACAGGCACACCCCACCATATCTGGTTAATTTTTGTAGTTTTAGTACAGATGGGGTTTCACTGTGTTGGCCAGGCTTGTCTCAAACTCCTGACCTTGTGATTCGCCCTCCTCGGCCTCCTAAAGTGCTGGGATTACAGGCGTGAGCCACTGCGCCCAGCCTCAAAGAAGGTTTTTCAATTTACACTCTGCCAGAAATGCAGAGATGCCTGTGTTCTCACATCTTCAGCATAGTACATTTTCGCATTTGAAACTTTGTTGCCAATCTAGTAGGTAAAAAAGGACTTTGTTTTAATTTGCATTTTTAAAATTACAGATGAGGTTGAGTATTTTCATTTGCTTAAAAAGCTTTCAATTATCTTTTCTGTAAATTGCTTGTTCATATTTGTTGCCCATTTTTTTATACTGCATTTTAGGTTTTTTTGCATTAAGAAAATTAGCCTTTGTCACATTTGTTAGAAAACATTTTCCCTGTGTGCCAGTTTTCTTTTATAGGATTTTGTTTTCCCTTTGATTAAAAGTGGAAAGTTCAAAGGACTAAAAAATCTCAAGTATGACCCACCAGCCTCACATGTGCCAGAGTTTAAAATAATTCAAGTAAATCCACAGCCCCTAGAGCAGTTAATGTAACAAAATAACATAGTCAGAACTAGTTCTTAGTAGAACCTGGTACGTGCCACTGGGGTCTATCACATCCCAGAGATTCAGCAGCACCTGTCAGCAACACTGTGGCAGCTACTGCTGTCTCTTGCAATGTGACTGCTGAAGCCCATGACACCTGGCTCCAAGGGACAGTTTTCTTCTTGTCTTCACATGTGTCTCTGCTAAGGGATCTCTCAGCCAATTTCCGAGCAGGAGTGCCTATGAGGCTTTCTGAAGCCTGTGCCCTGAGGGCTTTCATAAGGGCTAATAACTGTCCTGATCTCCTGAAGGCCCTTTCTTTCCTCGGCTTCTGAATATTCTGGGCTTACAGTGATGATCATTCTGCCGCAGCTTTTCCTGCAGTGGACTGTGTTCTTCCCTGCTGGGGTTCTCTCCTTTCAGGATGGCCTAGCTAAGGTTTTTAACTGCTTAACCTCCTTCTTAAGGGGCTTCCTTTCTCAATCTTGTATAATGCTAGCACTCTTGGGCCTTCTTTGCTCTTACTGTCTGAACATTGCTTCTTCTAATTCTTGTCTAGATTTCTCTATTCTCTAGCAACCCCTCTCTATTCAGATAAATACCAAAATATCTTTCCTTTTGCAAGCCTATATTTAAAAGCAGTTGGATATGAGTATATATTTTTTCCATATATGTAGCTAGTCTATCCTGTAAGGTCTCGCTTTCTCTCAGAGGGAAACTCTCTCTCTTCTTGCAGTCTTTATCAGTCTGTCTTCCTTAATTTTTCTTTCATTTGCTCATAATCCCTGTTTTAATGGTAGTGGGCATGCATATTTTTAAATACCAACGGTAGTGGAGAGCATATTTTTAAATACCAATCTAGTTCCTCCTTGATTTCCCCAGGAAACATGATTCTCCGAGTATTCCAGGCACAAGTCTTCTAAAATCGCCTGCTTTAGCCTGCAAATTTGAAATAAGTTCACTGAATTGTTTCTCCATTTCACACCAAGAAGATGACATATTTGCTATACAACAAAAGTTCAGTTTACTTTTAATTTTTTTTTATTGTTAATGAAATCTACCACTTCTGCATAGTAAAGAGATAGTCTGGGTCACTGACATTTGGAGCCAGATCAGAATTTACGTGATTAGCACATGCAGCGCCAACTGGAGGCCACATGGCGGAGCTTAATCTGAAACCAAAGCCTATGACAAGCTGCATGAGTCCAAAATGGCCTCTTTCACCTTGAATGCTGTTCAAAACAAGGTAACAAGAAATCAAACTGGGGTCTGCTAATCTAATGTCTGCTAAGCAAAGTCTAACACCTCACTAATGTGCATCTCTCAGATCAGCAGCAGCAGCATCACCTGAAACTTGCTAGAAATGCAAAATCTTGGGTTCTCCCCTAGAATTACAGAATCCAAATCTGCATTTTAACAAGACCCCCTGAGAGATTTGTTTGCACATTTAAGTTTGAGAGCTCTTATATAACTTAGCTCTCGGCAGTCCTTGCTGAGAATAAAAAGTTACAGAGAGAAATTCATTGCACCCACAATACTTACAAAATCTGCACACTGAATCTTAATCTGCTTTAACTGAAACTAAAAGATTCTTTTCTGATCATTTAATCCTTGTCCTAGCTGTTTGCTTTGGTGAAAGCAAAGGTGCAGCATTTGGTGTCAATGAGCTATAGAGCTGCCCTCTCTTTCTCTCCACACTAAGGCCCATGCCAGGTGAAGACCAGGTACAGGGCAATAATGGTTATAAGCTACTTCTCAAATACCTAGGTGTCTTGACATAGTCCCAAACTACCCAAGCTGACCTTTAAGAAGTCTCCATTTCTATGTTTTATTTTATCCCCTAAATTCTAGTCCGTAGTCATCTATTAAAGTCAATATTAAGGATTTGAAGGTCCTAACAAATAAAACCACTCTTTTCTCCTTCCGAGTGAGAAAATATGGAGAACTACCAGAGAGGCATTAAATCAATAAAGATCAAAAGTCAGACCTGTTGTTGTTAAGCTGATTAGAATACAAGGCTTAGAATCGCAACCCAACACTCCAGAGATAAAAAACCATCCAACCCACTGGCAGGTCCCGCAGGGCCAGGCCACTCTCCTGGAACCAAAGTGAGCATGTGAATTCTGAGGAGCAGCTCCTTTGGAAGAGATAAAGCCAAGCCACTCATGTTCAGCTAAGCTCCCAGTTTCACAGCCAGAGAAGTCACTCCCCCTCGCTTGGGGAGAGGCAGCAAGGGTGACAAAGCAGTCAGAAATATCATACTCATACATTCTCTTCCATCAATAGAAATCTGAGGAATGGGAAATAGGAAGACTCCTAACAAAGTCTTTGCAACATTGAAAGCAAATAAATCTGAAAACAAATAATTTTTTCGGAAAAAAAATCATCAAAGCTGAACCCTGAAGAGACAGAAAACACAGACTGATAACTATGGAATAAATTGAGAAACTTACCAAAATCCTAAATTGCCTAAAAGTACCATGTTTCATAAGGGAAATTCTCAAAACTTTTGAGGAAAAATTAATTTCAATACTATTTAAACTTTCCGAGAGTGCGTGGGGGAAAAAGGGCTGTGAAAAGAAAGGCTTGTTCTGCAAAGTCAGCATAACACTTATACAAAAATCTGACCTAAATAGAATCTAAAAAGAAAAGACCAAGCTCACTTATGAATGTTGACATTAAAATCTTAAGTGTGATTTTAGCAACTATAATTGGATAGTGTATTAAAGAGTATTACACCATAACCAAGTCAAGAGATTCTAGAATGCAAAAATGGTTCAAAGTTAACAAATATGTTTATATAATTTACCATATTTATGAGTCAAATAAGAAAATAATAAAAAGTTCAAGGCGGCCCTACATGCTATAAAACCAGTATATATATAAAATATATATTATTAAATAAATATAAAAGATAAATTATGTAAATATGTATCTCTTATTTTTTGACAAGATAAAAAATCTACCCCTGGCTGAGTGTGGTGGCTCACACCTATAATCCCAGCACTTTGCGGGGGCCAAGGCACGAGGATCACTTGAGGTCAGGAGTTTGAGACCAGCCTGAGCAACATAGTGAGACCCTGTCTTCACAAAAAATGGAAAAAATTAGCCAGGCCTGATGACCCATGCCTGTAGTTCTAGCTACTCAGGAAGCTGAGGTGGGAGAATCACTTGAGCCTGGGAGCTCCAGATTGTAATGAGCTGTGATTACACCACTGCACTCCAGTCTGGATGACAGAGCAAGGCCTTGTCTCTTAAAAATAAATAAATTAATTGTATACAAAAAATACATATATATTTGACTTTTTTGTTTTTTGAGATGGAGTCTCACTCTGTCGCCCAGGCTGGAGTACAGTGGCGCAATCTCAGCTCACTGCAACCTCTACCTCCCGGGTTCGGGCAATTCTCTGCCTCAGCCTCCTGAGTAGAAACTATTCACTGGGATTACAGGCACCCACCACCATGCCTGGCTAATTTTTGTATTTTTAGTAGAGACAGGGTTTCACCATCATGGCCACACTGGTCTTGAACTCCTGACCTCATGATCCACCTGCCGCGGCCTCCCAAAGTGCTAGGATTACAGGCGTGAGCCACCACACCCGGCCATACCTGACTTTTATGATACAAAATGTTAGTAAAGTAGACATAAAGAACCTAATGATGAGATGGTAGAAAAATTCTTAGTAAAGTAGACATAAAGAGCCTAATGATGAGATGGTAGAAAAATTCTCATTACCATTGGGATCGTGATAAGGATATCCAGTAATTCCAGTATTATTCAGCTTTTCAGACAATACTATCCAGTATAGAAATGGGAAAGAAGTAGAAAAATTATTTTTCCCATACCTAGAGAACTCAAAAGAATAAATGATTGGCTCACACCTGCAATTTCAGCACTTTGGGAGGCCAAGGTGGGAGGATCGTTTAAGGCCAGGAATTTGAGACCAGCCTGAGTAACACAGGGGGTCCCAATCTCTAAAAACAAACAAATAAAAAAAAATAAAAATAAATGAAAAGAAGTATATTATTGGCAAAAAGAGAACTTAGTAAGTTTATCAAAAGTTTTTCTATATTTGCTGGCAACATGGCTGAATAGGAACAGCTCGGGTCTCCAGCTCCCAGCGAGATCGATACCGAAGGCAGGTGATTTCTGCATTTCCAACTGAGGTACCTGGTTCATCTCACTGGGACTGTTTGGACAGTGGGTGCAGCCCATGGAGAGCGAGCCAAAGCAGGATGGGGCGTCGCTTCACCTAGGAAGCACAAGGGGTCAGGGGATTCCCCCCACCCCCAGCCAAGGGAAGCCCCGAGGGACTATGCCATGAGGAACAGTGCACTCTGGCCCAGATACTGCGCTTTTCCCATGGTCTTTGCAACCCGCAGAACAGGATATTCCCTCTGGTGCCTATGCCACCAGGGCCCTAGGTTTCAAGCACAAAACTGGGCAGCCATATGGGCAGACACTGAGCTAGCTGCAGGAGGTTTTTTTCATACCCCAGTGCCACCTGGAATGCCAGCAAGACAGAACTGTTCACTCCCCTGGAAAGGGGGCTGAAGCCATGGAGCCAGTGGTCTGGCTCACTGGGTCCCACCCCCATGGAGACCAGAAGCTAAGATCCACTGGCTTGAAATTCTGGCTGCCAGCACAGCAGTCTGAGGTCAACCTAGGATGCTAGAGCTTGCTGAGGGGAGGGGAGTCTGCCATTGCTGAGGCTTGAGTAGGTGGTTTTACCCTCACAGTGTAAACAAAGCCACACGGAAGTTCAAACTGGGTGGAGCCCACCACAGCTCAGCAAGGCCGCTGTGGCCAGACTACCTCTCTAGATTCCTCCTCTGTGGGCAGGGCATCTCTGAAAAAAAGGCAGCAGCCCCAGTCAGGGACTTATAGATAAAACCCCCATCTCCCTGGGACAGAGTACCTGGGGGAAGGGGTGGCTGTTGGTGCAGCTTCAGCAGACTTAAACTTCCCTGCCTGATGGCTAAGAAGAGAGCAGATCTCCCAGCACAGCATTCAAGCTCTGCTAAGGGTGAGACTGCCTCCTCAAGTGGGTCCCTGGCCCCTGTGTATCATAACTGGGGGACACCTCGCAGTAGGGGCCAACAGACACCTCATACAGGAGAGCTCTCGCTAGCATCTGGTGGGCACCCCTCTGGGATGAAGCTTCCAGAGGAAGGAACAGGCAGCAATCTTTGCTGTTCTGCAGTCTCTGCTGGTGATACCCAGGCAAACAGGGTCTAGAGTGGACCTCCAGCAAACTCCAGCAGACCTGCAGCAGAGGGGCCTGACTGTTAGAAGGAAAACTAACAAACAGGAAGGAATAGCATCAACATCAACAAAAGGGACATCCATTCAGAGACCCCATCCAAAGGTCACCAGCATCAAAGACCAAAGGTAAATAAATCCATGAAGATGGGGAGAAACCAGCGCAAAATGGCTGAAAATTCCAAAAACCAGAATGCCTCTTCTCCTCCAAAGGATCACAACTCCTTGCGAGCAAGGGAACAAAACTGGATAGAAAATGAGTTTGATGAATTGACAGAAGTAGGCTTCAGAAGGTGGGTAATAACAAACTCCTCTGAGCTAAAGGAGCATGTTCTAACCCAATGCAAGGAAGCTAAGAACCTTGAAAAAAGGTTAGAGGAATTGCTGACTAGAATGACCAGTTCAGAGAAGAACATAAATGACCTGATGGAGCTGAAAAACACAGCACAAGAACTTCGTGAAGCATCCACAAGTATCAATAGCCGAATTGATTAAGCAGAAGAAAGGATAACAGAGATTGAAGATCAACTTAATGAAATAAAGTGAGAAGACAAGATTAGAGAAAAAAAATTAAAAGAAACAAACAAAGCCTCCAAGAAATATAGGACTATGTGAAAAGACCAAATCTACATTTGATTGGTGTACCTGAAAGTGATGGGAAGAATGGAACCGAGTTGGAAAACACTCTTCAGGATATTATCCAGGAGAACTTCCCCAACCTAGCAAGGCAGGCCAACATTCAAATTCAGGAAATACAGAGAACACCACAAAGATATTCCTCAAGAAGAACAACGCCAAGACACATAATCATCAGATTCACCTAGGTTGTAATGAAGGAAAAAAGGTTAAGGGCAACGAGAAAGAAAGGACAGGTTACCCACAAAACGAAGCCCATCAGACCAACAGCAGATCTCTCGGCAGAAACCCTAGAAGCCAGAAGAGAGTGGGGGCCAATATTCAACATTCATAAAGAAAAGAATTTTCAACCCAGAATTTCATATTCAGCTAAACTAAGCTACATAAGCAAAGGAAAAATAAAATCCTTTAGAGACAAGCAAATGCTGAGAGATTTTGTCACCACCTGCCCTGCCTTACAAGAGCTCCTGAAGGAAGCACTAAACATGGAAGGGAACAACTGGTACCAGCCGCTGCAAAAACATACCAAATTTTAAAGACCGTCGACACTATGAAGAAACTACATCAACTAATGGGCAAAACAACCAGCTAGCATCATAATGACAGGATCAAATTCACACATAACAATATTAACCTTAAATGTAGACAGGCTAAATGCCCCAGTTAAAAGACACAGACTGGCAAATTGGATAAAGAAACAAGACCCATCAGTGTACTGTATTCAGGAGACCCATTTCACTCGCAAAGACACATATAGGCTTAAAATAAAGGGATGGAGGAATATTTACCAAGCAAATGGGAAGCAAAACAAAACAAAAAAAGCAGGGATTGCAATCCTAGCCTCTGATAAAACAGACTTTATACCAACAAAGATCAAAAGAGACAAAGAAGGGCATTACTTAATAGTAAAGGGATCAATGCAACAAGAAGAGCTAACTATCCTGAATACATATGCACCCAATACAGGAGCACCCCAGATTCATAAAACAAGTTCTTAGAGACCTACAAAGAAACTTAGATTCCCACACAATAGCAGTGGGAGACTTTAACACTCCAGTGTCAATATTAGACAGATCAATGAGACAGAACATTAACAAGGATATCCAGGACTTGAACTCAGCTCTGGATCAAGTGGACCTAACAGACATCTACAGAGCTCCCCACCCCAAATCAATAGAATATACATTCTTCTCAGCACCACATCGCACTTACTCTAAAATTGACCACATAATTGGAAGTAAAACACTCCTGAGCAAATGCAAAAGAACGCAAATCATAAAAAACAGCCTCTCAGATCATAGTGCAATCAAGTTAGACCTCAGGATTAAGAAACTCACTCAAAATCACATAACTACATGGAAATTGAACAATCTGCTCCTGAATGACTTACTGGGTAAATAACAAAATGAAGACAGAAATAAAGATGTTCTTTGAAACCAATGAGAACAAAGACACAATGTACCAGAATCTCTGAGACACATTTAAAGCAGTGTTTAGAGAGAAATTTATAACACTAAATGCCCACAAGAGAAATCAGGAAAGATCTAAAATCGACACCCTAACATCACAATGAAAAGAACTAGAGAAGCAAAAGCAAACAAATTCAAAAGCTAGCAGAAGACAAGAAATAATTAAGATCAGAGCAGAACTGAAGGAGACAGAGATATGAAAAACCCTTCAAAAAATCAGTGAATCCAGGAGCTTGTTTTTTGAAAAGATCAACAAAATAGACAGACCACTAGCCAGACTAATAAAGAACAAAAGAGAGAAGAATCAAATAGAGTAAAAAATGATAAAGGGGACATCAGTATTGATCCCACAGAAATACAAACTACCATCAGAGAAACACCTCTATGCAAATAAACTAGAAAATCTAGAAGAAATGGATAAATTAATGGACATATACACCCTCCCAAGTCTAAACCAGGGAGAAGTCAAATCTCTGAATGGACCAATAGCAAGTTCTGAAATTGAGGCAGTAATTAATAGCTTACCAACAGAAAAAAGTCCAGGACCAGATAGATTCACAGCCAAATTCTACCAGAGGTACAAAGAGGAACTGGTACCATTCCTTCTGAAACTATTTCAAACAATAGAAAAAAGGGGAATCCTTCCTAACTCATTTTATGAGGCCAGCATCATCCTGATACCAAAACCTGGCAGAGACACGACAACAACAAAAAAGAAAATTTCAGGCCAGTATCCCTGATGGACATCGATGTGAAAATCCTCAATAAAATACTGGCAAACTGAATCCAGCAGCACATCAAAAAGCTTATCCACCATGATCAAGTCAGCTTCATCCCTGGGATGCAAGGCTGGTTCAACATATGCGAATCAATAAATGTAATCCATCACATAAACAGAACCACTGACAAAAACCACATGATTATCTCAATAGATGCAGAAAAGGCCTTTGACAAAACTCAACAGCCCTTCATGCTAAAAACTCTCAATAAACTAGGTATTGATGAAATGTATCTCAAAATAATAAGAGCTATTTATGACAAACCCACAGCTAATATCATTCTGAATGGGCAAAAACTGGAAGCATTTCCTTTGAAAACCAGCACAAGACAAGGATACCCTCTCTCACCACTCCTATTCAACATAGTATTGGAAGTTGTGGTCAGGGCAATCAGGCAAGAGAAAGAAATAAAGGTATTCAAATAGGAAAAGAGGAAGTCAAATTTTCTTCGTTTGTAGATGACATGATTGTATACTTAGAAAACCCTATTGTCTCAGCCCCAAATCTCCTCAAGCTGATTAGCAACTTCAGCAAAGTCTCAGGATACAAAATCAATGTGAAAAATCACAAGCATTCCTATACACTAATAACAGACAAACAGAGAGCCAAATCATGAGAGAACTCCCATTCACAATTGCCACAAAAAGAATAAAATACCTAGGAATACAACTTACAACGGATGTGAAGGACCTCTTCAAGGAGAACTACAAAACCACTGCTCAAGGAAATAAGAGAGGACACAAATAAATGGAAAAACATTCCATGTTCATGGATAGGAATAATCAATATCATGAAAATGGCCATACTGCCCAAAGTAATTTACAGATTCAATGCTCTCCCCATCAAGCTACCATTGACTTTCTTCACTGAATTGGAAAAAACTACTTTAAATTTCATATGGAACCAAAAAAGAGCCCACATAGCCAAGACAATCCTAAACAAAAAGAACAAAGCTGGAGGCATCA
>NW_012101687.1:2622961-2672893 GCF_000951045.1 Mandrillus leucophaeus | reverse complement strand
GAAGTTGGAAACCATCATTCTCAGCAAACTAAAACAAGAACAGAAAACCAAACACTGTATGTTCTCACTCATAGGTGGAAGGTGAACAATGAGAACACATGGACAGAGGGAGGGGAACACCACACACCGGGGCCTACTAGGGGGTGGGGGGCTAGGCGAGAGATAGCATTAGGAGAAATACCTAATGTAGATGACAGGTTGATGGGTGCAGCAAACCACCATGGCACATGTATACCTGTGTAACAAACCTGTACGTTCTGCACATGTACCCCAGAACTCAAAGTATAATAATAGAAAAGAAAAACATTAAAAAAATTTTTAAAAAGCTTTTCTGTGTCAAATAATAGTGAGTTATAAAAATGTAATGGAAGACAATAGCTCATTTATAATAATATCTGAAAACATTATAAAATATCTAAGAACAAACTTAACATATATATTTTTAGAACTTTAAAATTTGACCAAAGGGCATAAAAGTAGCCAAATAAAAAGTAGCAGTTATCTTGTAGAAAGATTCAATATTGTAATGATAAGAAAATTTTTAATAAACTTTGTACGATAGTGAATAAACTATCAAAAGGCTAGTTTACAACTGAAATTAACATCTGGGAAAAATCATGAAATTTCTGAAAAACCCTAAAAGAAAAAGATGAACTCTACTAGCTATTTAAGAGTATTAATGATAGTATAAATTATCAATACTGCAGTACTGAGACAGTGAATTAGTTCATTATGGATACATGAAGAGCTATTTCAAAAAAATCATATATGAAAATAAATTCTAGACATATCTAAAATTTAAATGTAAAAAAATAGCCAGAACAATTTTAGAAGAAAATATTGTATTAATGTACTTACGACCTTTGAGTAGGGAAAGCCTTTTTTCTATGGTACAAAATCTAAAAGTCATAAAGGAAAAGACAGATCAATTTGACTAAACACATTTTAAAAGGTTTATATAAAGCAAAAATACCAAACACATGACCCCTCAACTGAATTCATTTTCAGTTTTCTTCTATCCTTTAATAACTTCACTTTCAATCTGTCATATAATCATGTTAAGCATTTTTCCTGAAATCACAGTAAAGGTTCTGTTTTAGCAGTTCGTTATCCAATATCAGTCCAGATTCAGGAATCAGGTGACAGTCAACTTAAACTGAAATGTGTGCATTATTGAATTCTGTGAAATAACAAAGATAATGGGTTTGGTTTTGTTTTTGTTTTTGTTTTTTGAGAGGGGGAGTCTCCCTCTGTCACCCAGGCTGGAATGCAGCGGCATGATCTCAGCTCACTGCAACCTCCGTCTCCCAGGCTCAGGTAATTCTCCCACCTCAGTCCCCCAAGTACCTGGAACCACAGGCAAGCACCACCACACCTGGATAAGTTTTGTATTTTTTGTAGAGACGGGGTTTTACCATGCTGCCCCGCTACAGAATTCCAGAGTTCAAGCAATCCACCTTCCTCAGACTACCAAAGTGCTGGGATTACAGGCATTAGTCACAATGTGTTTTTGTTCTGTTTTTGTTTGTTCTTTGAGACAGGGTCTCGCTCTGATGCCCAGGATGGAGTGCAGTGGTGCAAACACAGCTCACCGCATCCTCTATCTGCCAAGCTCAAGTGATCCTCCCACCTCAGCCACCTGAGTAGCTGACACTACAGATACAGACCACCATGCCTGGCTATTTTATTTTATTTTATTTTACTTTTTTCTGTTTTATTTTTTTGCATTTTTTTGTTTTGTTTTGTTTGAGACAGAGTCTGGCTCTGTCGCCCAGGCTGGAGTGCAGTGGCACCATCTCGGCTCACTGCAAGCTCCACCTCCTGGGTACATGCCATCCTCCTGCCTCAGCCTCCCGAGTAGCTGGGACTACAGGCACCTGTCACCACACTCGGCTAATTTTTTGTATTATTAGTAGAGATGGGGTTTCACCATATTGGGCTGGCTGGTCTCAAACTCCTGACCTTGTAATCCTCCCACCTCGGCCTCCTAAAGTGCTGGGATTACAGACGTGCGCCACTGCGCCCTGCCCATGCCTGGCTAATTTTTAAAATTTTTTGTAGAGATGGGGTCTCACCATGTTGCCCAGGCTGGTCTCAAACTCCTGAAGTCAAGCAATCCTCCCACCTTGGCCTCCCAAAGTGCTGGGATTACAGGCGTGAGCCACCACGCCCAGCAGATGTTTTAAAATACAAATTATATGTCACAGTAAATACTTTATGTTTATCATCTCATGGAATCCCAACAAATCTGTGAAATAACTACTAGTGTACTTATTTTACAGTTTAAGAAATTGAGGGTTGGAGAGGTTAAGTTACAGACGTAGTTGTTAAATGGCAGAGTAAAGACTTGAACTTGGGTTTGTTTGTGAATAAAATATGTTTTCTCAATGACCTCATTGCACTGCCATTAATAAAATGGAAGGCTTAATAAGCATAAGACAAGATACCTCTTTTTTCCCCCCATTTCTAAATGAAAAGCAAACTTCACTACATACAGAAACGCACATTTATCCATTCAAAAACTTTTACCAAATACCTACTACTTGCCAGGTAGATGATCTGGAAGCCGGTTATTCATCAGTCAATAAATCTAAGTGTCAAAGTGTCTGCCTTCAATGGAGGAAACAAGCAGCACAAAACCAATGAATAAGCATATGACATGTCGGATGGCAATACATGCTATGAAAAATATAAAAAGGCCTTTAAAGAGAATAGAGAGTGTTGGAGAGGTTATGTTCCTAAACAGCAGGGGTTGGAAAAGTCTTTTGCCTGTAAAGGGCCAGGGTTCTCTGTTAGAAACTGCAATCAAGGAAGGCTTCTGTGTTAAGGGGACATTTAAGTAGATACCTGAGGCAGGTTAGGGAGCCAAGTTGATATTTAGGAAGAAAGTAGCAAGCAGGGGGCCAGAGTCAGAGAGGTGGAAAATGGGGTCAGAGAAACAGGAGAGCCCAGTACATGTGGGGAAATCATCCATCTACCACGCGTGAACAAAATACATTTTGGTGCCATTGTCTACGAGACAGCACTGAGCTGACCTTTGAACAGAAGGGCATTATATGCTCTTGTGTTCTCAGTACAGAGCTGCACAATAGGACTGCAGACTGGAATCACACAGGCCTGCTGTACTCAAAGACAAAGATACACTTGGTCCTTGGGAAATGGGAAGCCGGAAGAAGTTTATGATTAACTTACACATCTGCTTGATAAGCTCTCCCATTATTGCTTTTATCAAGCAGAGAAGACTAAACATTTGAAATGATCAATTAGCTTAATTATAACTTGGAGCTTTGTTCCCTATCGTGAAATGCACTCTCACTGCCCTGGCTAGATGATGTGCATGAGATTCACATGTGGTGTTGCTGCCATGATTTTGGTTTAGAACTGCTCTGATTCCCCTCCTTGTGAATTTCTGCTAAAATTCAACATGCTTAATTCTCAATACCTTGCATGCATTGGAGG
Organism: Mandrillus leucophaeus; assembly: GCF_000951045.1. Classification (NCBI taxonomy): domain Eukaryota; kingdom Metazoa; phylum Chordata; class Mammalia; order Primates; family Cercopithecidae; genus Mandrillus; species Mandrillus leucophaeus. The sequence goes on along the minus strand of NW_012101687.1, from coordinate 2,669,434 downwards.
AAGCAGCATTGTGGAGTCTATGCATAAAATTTACTTTTAATTCTGTTTAGCTGTTGTTAGATGTCTGTGAAAGTTTGGGATTAGAACCCAAGTCTGGTCAAAATCAATGTCAAAACATGCTTTTTGCCAAGAAAGAGTGAGGGATTAGGAAGGTAACCTTTAAAAGGGAAATTTGTTTTGAACTGGAGTTGAGTTATTATGCTAAAAATTATATTTTTAAACAGCAGTGTCTGGAGAGCTTTTTTTTTTCCTTGAAACAGTTACATAGTGAATATATTTAAGCTTCATAGGCCATACAAGTCTCTCTCCTAACTGCACAACTCGGCATACAAGTAGTTATCGACAATATGCAAATGAACAAGCATGGCTTATGAATAAGCATGGCTTGTAAATAAGACTTTATTTACAAATGAAGTCTTATTTGTAAATAAAACTTTATTTACAGAACAGGTAGCAAACCAGATTTGACCCAAACGATGTAGCTTGCCGAACTCCTCCTATAGGAGTAATTTGGTTATTTATTTCTACAAGTGCTTAAGAAAACAGGTAGGGAGGCAGAAAAGCAGCAGAGTTTGTTTCTTTGAACGTCTATTCATAAATATCCAAATTAAATGTAATTGCCAAAAAACCCCCAGCTGACTAAAATAAATACCAAATAGAAATAATAAGAGTGGCTTAGTACAGATTACCTGTATGGTCTTAATATGATGTGAAATATATTGATGCCTGAACATGGCTTTTCGAATAGGACATTTACAGCTGTCTTATTAAGAGGTGTTTCTTACATAAGATTCCATTTGAAAATGGAAAGGAATTGTATAAATCAATTAACATATTAGCTAAGTTGTCTAACACATGGTATAAAGGAATTACAACAGTAAACTATTATACATGTCCAAAAAAAAAAAAAAAAAACAAGGTGTTTCTGATCAGTCATATTCCCCTTCCCTCCTTCTTTGTTGTGTGTGCAATCTGATTAACATTTTCAGGAGTTGCTGTGACACTTCTAAATAGTGCAGAGTTTCCTGCCTGGGGCAGGAGAAACTTGCCAGCTCTCACTGGGCTCCGGCTGACTATCTCTCCATCCCTGGTGTGCCAGCCTCCCTCGGGCATTGCAAAACCTCTCCACACAGCATCCGCAGCACAAACAGGGTTCTCTGGCTGGCCCAGATTTCCAGGAGCATCCTCCTCGAAAGAGAGACAGGAGATGGAGACAGGGCTGCTTCATATATCTGCCCAAATCAATTATGAATTCCCAGAAAATCAAGGTCATGTGGTCATGTCTTTCCTCTATCTTTTAAGAGACTAACACGAACCTGTCGACATAGAGGTTGCTTTATGAATGCTGATTGAAGAGAGATGCTGAGACACTGCTGGCGTTTGCCTGTTGGTCACTCAGGGGCCATGTGAGGTCCCAGTATCAGCACCCTTCTCTGTCCCCTCTCCCACCTCCTCACGCAACCCCTCACATGCCAGCCGGGGACTAAGCCCAAAGATCAGAGACTTTAATATATCTTGGAGAATCTCAGAATTTTGCTTTTTGGACATATGCAGATGAATTTTATAATTCATTAGCATTAATTCAGAACCAGTGGGTCCCTATTAACTATCATTGATGGTAGAAGAGCCAAAAATTGAAATGGGAGAAATGTGGTTGGTGGAGTCTTTAAATGTCACATGCCCACTGTTCCTCTTCACCAGCGGTCTTAAAAAAAAAAAAAAAATATATATATATAGTAATAAACTGCTCTTGGAAAAAGGCATTGGTTCCCCTGTGTGTTGGTTGATCCGTTATCAACTCAGCACTGCTGCCACTCTAAGTCTGGCAACCAGGTTTTGTGAATTTTCTTCCCAGCATGGATCCAGGTTAGAATTTGCCACTGAAAGAAACTCACTGGAGATTTGGAATGCAGAAATGGCGCAGAAACCGTTATTATTTTCCAGAGGTGGTTGCAGACAGATGTGGAAGCAGAAGGGAGATTCCCAGTGGTTCCCAAAGAACTCTAAGAACCACCTGCTTCGCCTCAGCAGATTGAGGTAGTTTATGAAGTGTCTCTAAGATTCTTGAGAATTGCAGCCATTTCCACGAGCATTTGAGAGCATCCTGCTCCGGTGTCCTGGCTGAGATCACCACCATCATCAACCCTGGTCTCCAGCAAGCAGCTGCCCTTACCTCTGCATCCCCAGCTCTTCCATGAAAACTCTCAATTCTGTGCTAAATGCTTTATGTCTGGAATACATAGAGTGACTTCTGTGTTTAGGACAACATCCTGTATCGCATGGGTAAAGGATAGATTCACACACACTAAATAAACATCACCTCAGCATTGACTTTCCTTTTGGAAATCAATAGGTATTAAGGAGACCATCCATTCATGAAATTAAGTACTGTTTTCCACTGAACCCGAGGTGCTATTGATTAAGACACAAAAGTAACCAATAAGAAAGAAAAAATGTGCTCCAAATGGGTAGTCTAATAGGAAGCCCTATATAAAGCTGGGATAAGAAGCAGCTATTCTTCGGTGCAAGTTTAAATGAGAAATGAACACAACTTACAAAAAAAGAGACAGCAAGAAAACTTGTTTGTTGCTGATGGGGGAAGGAGCAAATCTGCCTGGAGAATTTGAACTACAAGCTGTTCATGCGGCTTTGTTGTTGGAATTGACACTGCCAGTGTAACTCCAAAACCCCTAACCAGAGAACTTAAGATAGTGTCCTTGATGACTGGCCAAAGCAAAGGCAAACCCTCCCTGGAAGACCTCACCTTCAGTCCAGGTGGGCAGGAATTGTACCAGCATCAACTGGAAGATGTGCCCCCATCTCAGAGACTTAGAAATAGGGGAAAAAAACAATGGTGTAACTCAAAGTGGATGGCATGTGTTGGCAAACAACAGCATACTAGTAATATTCTGGGGAATTCCCACTAAGAAAGAAGTTGAGAACACCCCCTTCAGATGCGTGAAACAGAGCCAGGCAGTTTCCAGCATAGAGTTCCAACCCTTTTGCTTACTCTGCAATATGCACCCCCATTCTCCAGACCTGCTGACACTGTGGCCGTCACCCTCTATTTTCCAACATCTTTCAGCTGCTTCCAGTTCTTAGGACTCACTGAGCCACACCACATTTCTGAGTTTTAACAGTGTCATTCTGACCAGGCTACTGTCCTTGCTCCTCAGGACTGGTTAGCCTACCCGTTAACTTTCCACACCCAGGTAAGCTTTGGCTCACCTTGTGGCACTTTCCATACCCAGGCAAGCTTTGGCTCCTGGGGGAAGCTTTCCCTGACAGTCTAGTTCATGTAACCCTTCTCGGTGCTTCCACAGCACCTTGCAACAGCCCAGAAGGTGACGGTATTTACTGTTTGCCAAGTGCTGATCTAAGCATATGACCTGTTTTATCTCAATCCTTACAACAACCCTGAGAAGGTACAGAGGAGAAACCAGAGGCCAGAATTGTTAAACAGCTCAAGTCAGACAGTCAGCAAGTCGGTAGGATTCAGGATTCAGGATTCTGGGCAAATGCACTCTGCAGCCACGTTCTCATCTCTGGTTTATCCTGGACAGTTCTATGATACTTTTCATCAAATGATTGGCTCATCTAAGATAAATAATGATAACAGCTGCTACAATAGACTGAGAACATATTGTGTGTCAGGCACTATTTTATACTCTTGAATTAATTCATTTAATCCCCACAAAATTCCTATGGGGTAGAGAGTATCATTGTCCCCATGTTACCAATGAGGATTTAAGCCCATCCCTTTACTCTACCCCTCTGACTCACTGGCTGACTCCTGTAGGTCCCTAGAGACACTCTTCTGGCACTAATTATTGATGGCATTTCTTGTGGCCCAGAAGCTGAGGTTGGTGGTTCTCCTATCAGATCCTTCACAGTGCCATACCTGACATTCTGATATAATTAATGATTGTTTTCACTTATCTCCCTTCCTAGGCTGAGCCATGTCTTATTTATTTTTGTGCTTTAGAACTTAGCACAGTATGTAATGCATAATTAACACTCAGTACTTATCTACGTGAACTGAAGAACGCATGAAGGAATGGATGCCTGCTGTCTGATGCTTTCTCACAACCAGACTTGGAGGCTGTGTCATGATGTGAAGAGAATAGGCTTTGGAGTCACCAGGTTTGAATTTAATGTTGCCATTTCGTGGTTGTGTGACCTCTAGCACACTCCTCAACCTCTGAGGGAGGGAGTCTAGCTTCTTCATCAGTAAAATAGTGGTTATCATCTTCCCTTGCAGCTGACTCTAGCTCTAAGGACTGAGTTTAATAAAACATAAAGTGGACTACTATAGTGATTGGCACACAGTAGGTGCTTTGTAAATGTAATTTCTCTTCTCCCTTTCTTGAGGGTCTTGAGCATTCTATTCAACTAAGCAAAATGCATTGTCTGTGGATGCCAGGCACAGTGTTGAGGCTGCAAGGATGAATAAGACACAGTCCTTGCCCACAAGAAGATGACAATTTAGTGAGAGAGAATTTTTAAAAATAAGCTATTTAATTCACATGAGACAGTGTTATTAGGACACGTGGGATGGCCTAAGTCAAACTGCTTGCGTAACTCCCCAAAGGTTACCAAGGGTAGACTCCCAGAGGGTATCTTAGAGGCCCACTTGTCATTAGCCCCCTCCCGATGACCTGGAAAGCTGAGAAGCAGCTGTGCTCTTTTTGCTTTGGCAGCTGAGTTACACCTGGAGCTGCACACACAGGGGACCCCTTGACCATGTGCTGAAGGAATTAAGGTGCTCTGCTGTGATTGGCAGGTGGCCAAGTCTCTAGCAGGGGAGGAGGAAGCAGAAAGAGGAGGTGATCAGTTACACTTATCTGAAATACTCATAAGCATCCAGGGGAAAGGGGAGCATTAATACAATATGGAGGGTATAAATGGGAGTGAGTGAAGGGTTCAGTGGTTAGAGGGAGGTTTAGGTTGAATATTAGCGATGGGTAAATTACGTAGGTTCTTGAATTTTGCCCTGTCTTCTTCCTCTTTCTTAGCATCTAGGAGAAAATGGTTGGTACAGAGTAGGAGCGAAACAACGAATGTCTTTCTGGTAAAACAAACAAGAGATTGTGCTTCCTATGCTGAACTGAAACTGAAACTCCTTCCCTTCACAAGGTAAATGTGAGGTTATTGGACCACATCCAACACCCTTCTGCTTATTTTGCCCCTGACATGGTCAGGGGTTTCAGGCAGATCCTAAACATACTGGGGGATATGTCCACACAAAAACTCGTACACCACGTTAATAGTAGCATTACCATACACCAATGTATGGAGTCCATCCATACATTGGAATATTCAGCTGTAAGAAATGGTTGAAGTAATAATACCTGCTCTGACATGAAAGAACATGAAAACATGCAGGTGAAAGAAACAGTCACAAAGGACCACATGTCGCATAATTCCCTTTCTATAAAATGTCCAGAACAGGAAACTCCATAAGGCAGAGAGTAGACTAATGGGTGCCTATGGCTGAGGGCAGGGTAGGGGCTAGGGAGTGATAGCTAAAGGCCATTGGGTTTCTTCTGAAGATGATGGAAGTGTTCTAAAATTGACTGCGGGAATGTTTGCACAGTCTATGAATATACAAAAAATGTAATTCACTTTGAGTGAATTACACGGTATGTGAACTATATGTTAATAGCGCTGTTTTTAAAATGCTGAGGAATGCTAGTCAAAGTACAACTGACCCTTGGCTCAACCTCTACCCTATTTACCCCAACCAGAGAATGGTCCTGGGAATGGTGTTCAGAGCTAACACATTCATAACATAACATACACTAAATGATGGGTGTAGGGCCACTTGGAATACTAAAACAAAACTCTCCGAACATTAAAACCAAACAGAACAGAACACACTCTGAAAAATGAGATGAAAGGTAAACAGAGGTGTGCAGCCACTATCCCTCCAGTTGCCCAGTCTAGACACCCAGGATTTCTTAAAGTAATCTCTCTCCCTCTAGATAGATTAGATAGATAGATAGATAGATAGATAGATAGATAGATAGACAGATAGATAGATAGATAGACAGATAGATAGATAGATAGATAGATAGATAGATAGATAGATAATGTTTAAACACCATCTATATGCTATGCTGTGGTTCTGAGATATATACCTTAAGGTTGGCTTTTTCTCTCAAACTGCATATGAATGATATATATTTTTTCATATATGTGACTGCCTTCTCAACCCTTCTACTCAGATTTCTATTAAGTGGGCATCTCAAACTCAAACTGAACACCTACAAAACTCAACTCTTTAAGCTCCCTTGTCCCCACTATCCTGCTCCACCTTCCTATCTCAGGAAATGGCAATCCCATCCTTTCAGTTGCATAGGCCAAAATTGTTTGAGTCATCCTTGGCACCTGTTTTCATCACAACTCATGTCCAATCTGTGAACAATGCTGTTGGATTTCACATCTTACCACTGCTCATCATTGCCACTGCTGCTGTCACCCTGCTCTCCTGTCTCTTTCCTGTATTATCATAGCAGCCTCCCTGCTGGTCTCCTGCCTTCTGGAGGAAGTGTCTTTGTAAGTCTTGGAGTTTTTTCTCCTACTATATCTCCTTTACTTTTCAAAAACTGCCATGCAAAATTTCTGTTTCACTGCTATCCCTTTATTTTCTTTCCTGTTTGCAATGCTCCTGTCCCTTTTCAAAAAATAGTTATTAAGAATAGTAAGCACATGTTCATACGTTCTTATTAAGAATAACTATTTTTTGAAAAGGGCAGAAGTACTTCTAATTCCATTAAAGTTCAACGAAAAAAGGCTCAAAGATACCTAAAATGTATATAGAGTTTCACTTATATTAGGATAGAACTCTTGATGCTGTGCTTGTCACCAAGCATTGCGTTGATTCAGGTGACAAATTTCATCTATTGCCTGAAGAATCAAACAGAAGGTTTTGGAAACACCCTTCTAGACTGTGGGAAATAGGGACTGCTCCCCTGACAAAGGGTGTGCTCAGGCAATGTCTGGAGTGGAGGCAGAGAGCAGGATGCAGACATCCCCTGTGACTGCTGTCTGGCATCAGAGATGAGGTTACTCAGAGCCATTCTCTGAGGAGAACCATCCACACCATGCCCTAAGACATTAGGGTCTGCAGAGGCACTGAATGAAAACAGAGAGGATAAATGCAAAAGAAGCATGGGCTCTGCTCACACGTCTCAGTGGCAGAGTTGGGACTCCCTTAGAAACATTCTGATCATTCTGATCCCAGCCACGGTGGGACTTTGAGACTCACCACCTCGTCTGCCCAATACTATCAAAAGTACCCACAGTGAGAAGGCACAAGGCGATGGGCAGCTGATCCAGCAGAAGATCGGAGATAGCTGGCCATGGTAGCCAAGGCACCAATCACGGGAAGAGGAAGGACAGGGACCATTAATACCTGTTGAAACTCCAAGCATCAAAAATGATACAGAGCTCTCTCCTCTACACAGATTAATGCTTAACTGTAAAACAAGTCTAAAAATGTCCAAGAAGTTCTGATCTTTTTCCCCTATAATATCAAATAATTTGAAAAGAAAAAAATACAGCACCTCCGACTTGATAGCACCTAAACATCCACACATTTGGTCTGCCTTTAGAATGACATAGTACCTCGAGGCAGAGAAGTCTTTCCTCATATAGCAACTCGCCTGGACATTTGTTCAGATCCAGCTGTCCCTTATTGACTGCTAGTTATATGCCCAATGCCACATTCAGCAATTTTGCAGACCTCGTTTTGTAATCCTAACAACAATACAGTTTTATGATGATTGGGAAAACAAATTTTTCTTTTTGAGATGGAGTCTCGCTCCATTGCCCAGGCTGGAGTGCAGTGGCACGATCTCGGCTCACTGCAACCTCTGCCTCCTGGGTTCAAGTGATTCTCTTGCCTCGGCCTCCCGAGTAGTTGGGACAATGGGTACGTGCCACCACACCTGGTTAATGTTTTGTATTTTTAGTAGAGATGGAGTTTCACCGCGTTAGCCAGGATGGTCTTGATCTCCTGACTTCATGATCCACCCGCCTCGGCCTCCTAAAGTGCTGGGATTACAGGCGTGAGCCACTATGCCTGGCCTGAAATGATTTTTTCTATTCACCCAGCTTTTCTTGGTGGTAAAACTATGATTCAAATCAAAGTTATTTGGACACATATTCCATATTTTTCTCATTATGCTAAACAGATGCCTTATTTGGGATGGTGTGAGATTGTGGAGTTTTAGCTTATTGGAGTTTATCTATTAGATGTTTAGTTTTTCTGAAAGGCTTCCTTCTAATGTGTTGTGGTCAGTTTGCTTACAAGTTAAGGAGTTTTGACAACTCCCAGGTTCTCCAGTACAGAATTTTATCCAGGTTTCTGGGTATGAGCTTGAGCCAAAAGAAAACATGACACCTTGGAAAAGTGACCAGGGCCCTTTGTGTCTCAGGCATCTGTAAAATAGAGCTTGCATTCTTGTTGGAGACACAGTACCATGCCCTATAAAACATCTTTTTTAGAGGCTGATACCATAAGACAATAAACAGAAGCATCAGTTTCTGGCTCCAGCAAAGATGTACTTTTCTGTCTCATTCTCCCCATGCCCCTTCTCTCCCTGCCAGGGAGGAGGTTGTGTAGCACAATAATCCATCAAAGTTGTGCTGTCAATAAGAATAGCAAAAGAAAATTTGTTAAACAGATGCTATCCTCTGAGGAATGCATCCGTTCCATGAATATTTATTGAGCACCTTCTATGTCCCAGGAACTGGAAATGCAGTGGTGAATATGGGGATGGACAAGGTCCTGTTCTCACAGTTTTCCATCTAGTAGGAGGAGAATGACAACAAACCACAAACAAATAATACTGAATAAGCAGTAACTGCTATAAACAATACAAAATAGTACAAGGAGCTCAAGAGTGATGGGGGTAGGGGCTGGTGCTCAAATTACATGGTCAGAGAAGGATTCTAAGTGTGGAAACGTGAGAATAGAGCCAGCCATCTGAGGATTCAGGGAGGAGCCTCCTGGGCAGAGGGGACCCAGGAGAGAAAGGCCAGTGCCCAAGAGGCAGGAACAAGCATGTTGCATTTGATTAAAGGGGGAGAAGGTCCGCAGGGCTGCAGCCTGAAGAGTGCACAGAGGGTGCCACGAGTCAGAGACTTAGGAGGGGCCTGCTCACACAGGACCTTGTAAACCAAGATAAAGGTCAGATTTTATTCTAGGTGCACCTGAAAGTCACTGGAGAGCTTTAAGCAGGAGTTTTAAGCTAGGAGTTGATTTACTGCTATAAAGAGGTTGCATTCTGGGAAGCAGGAACAGGAATAGAAAAGCTGTTTGGAAGGGACCACAATGGCTCAAGGGGGATGATGGTGGCAATGGAGAAGGTGGTGAGATGTGAGTAGATGAGATTAGATTTTGGAAGTCCTTGGCCTGCCCCTGCAGTAGCCTGTAGAAATCCAACCTCACCTATGCAGGATAGGGGCTGAGATAATGATCTCTTGATTCTGACCACATAGGAGGTCACGTGGGAAGCCTGCAAAATGCAGCCTGAACTCAGGGTGAAGCAGAGGATCTTCACCAAAATGAGAGAATGAAGCCAAATGCACCAAATGAATCAAAATGAGAGAAGGTCCCACCTGGATTCTGCATGGTTAAAAGGAAATCTGATCCAAAAAGCATAAACCTATTCAACTCAACCTCTTTGTCTCCCTGATGAGTAAGAACTCCTCTATCAGTAAAAGCATTGACTGTTTGCTATTTAAATTGGAAATATTTTTATCCCTTTTGTTGTTTTATCCCTTTGTTGTTGGCTTTTAGTTCTGTTTATGTCTTTTTTTTTTTCTTTTTTTTGACTTACTAAAGGATTTTATTTTTCTATAATGAGCTCTAACTAGTCTTGGCCTTTATAGTGTCCACCTTTGGTTTTATACATAAAGAAGCATTTGACACCCAATATTATAAGTTACTGATCTATATTTCTTATTTTTTAGCTTGAATTCATTCTATTTTTAAGCATGACATGCAATAACAACCTCATTTTATTTCATTTTTCCAAACTACCAATTTCCCCAGGACCACTTGTGTTATCCTTTCTTTCAATAATTTTAAATGTATCTTTATCACATGCTAAATATTTTGTGACCTTGGGGGTAGTAGATTGGATTACTATGATCTTGCCAAATATCCCAGAGGCCTTCTCTGTGGTAGTTCTCCTGCAAGAGGATAAAACATATCCTGTTGAACTCAGGTGTGGCCATATAGCTTATGTCAGTCAATGGAATTCAAGCAGGAAGGACATATGTCACTTATGACCAGAAACGTTAAGAGCCAGTGAGTGGTTTTCCATGCTTTTTTTTCCTCTGTAACAACACCACGGATGTTTCCAATAGATGCTGCTCCATTAGCCTAGGTCCCAGCAGGAAGGCAACGTGGAAGTGAGTTCAACTGACCCATGACGAATCTATAGCTTGGACAAAATATAGACCTTTGTTCTAGCAAACTGCTGAGATTTGAGAGACTTTGTTACCACAGCATAGCCTAGTCTATCCTGACTAGGATGTTGTTTCTCGCCTCTCTCTTATGTCTACTCTTGTTCTAGAAACACAGAGATGATTCTTAAATGCTACACCTTACGCACTAAGACTAAAATATGCATAACTCCTAATCTGAAAGTCTTTGGAAAACAAATAAAAAAATAAATATACTCAAATCATTCCTTGAAAGGGTTTCCATGTTTGCTATTTTCTTCTTACATTCAGCCTTCCAGAATGCAGAGTGGCAACCTGCAGGGATTGAAAAGGAAGGATGTACTTGGGAGGAAGTGCCATTAAAACTGTCTTGAAAACATTCCATTCAAGGATTTTAGTGTGATCATTTTTCCACTAAGACAAGAGTCCTGGTAACAGAATGGCTTCTCAGGCTGTTACCTGCATCACCATTGCACCTATGCCATTCTGGCTCTGTCACTTCCTTGGTTTGGGCCTGACTCGGAGCTCCATGTCAAGTGACAACATTTGGTCACTGGAAGTGGTGTGGGAAAGTGAAGAATGGAATTTACCTAGGGAAATGCTGAAAGGTAGTGAAGCAGGAAGCCAGTAAAAAATGTCCCATAATCCCATTTTTTTCGCTTGTCAATGCTGTTTATTCCTCATGCATGCGAACATGCCTGGGCAGCCTGCGGCACCACAGTCCTTCTGTAAGGGAAAGCTCTCAAAGGTGGCATTGGGATTTAAATGCTACTGGGTCAGAAATGATTAAATGCAAAAGCCAGGAGGGATTTTCAGAGGAAGCATCTTCTAAATGCTGTGCCTCCATCTGGTGGTGACTTGTCCACCCCAAAAAGGGCAGAGTGTGAATCCCTGCACCAGCAACTCTGAGAGATGCCATTGAAGCCCTGGAGAAGGTTCAGGGTTGCATCTTCCCAACTTTGAAACCATCTTCATGGCCTTCCACTTAGCCAGTAATAAGAATGGATGGATTCTCATTAGAATCACATTTGTATAGGACAAGACCTAATTCTGCTCCTCTGCCCAAATTTTGACCTTGAGCAGCAGCCAACATTTGACTGGCTCTTGAGCTGGAAGCCATAGCAAACTGTACTGTTTCCAACAGCATTTCTACTCCAACTCCCCTCCACAACCACCGCCATGGCTCAGCAGAGATTCGCAGACATATAAATCAGAGTTGGCTTATTTTGCAGGGGGATGGAGAACTGGACGTCGCCCAGAGAAGTTACACCCAGAACAATTAGTCATCAGCAACACACATTCCATACAGCATATCACAGAAGCAAGGACCTCCAAAGTCCAATGCAGTTAAGAACAGAAGCAGCTGGAAAAATAGACAAAGTTGGTAAAGAGTCTACCACAAGGCCACACTTTGAAGAGTGAAATGAAGAAACTGAAAATTCTCTGTAGCTGCAATTGGAAGTCCTACTGTGAGAAAAGGTCACTCAAAAATGGCATTGGATACAAGAAGAGAGCACCAGTGAACTAGATGAAGGAAAGCAGAAAAAGATACAAACTGGACCAAATCAAAGATATTTGCATCACCTCCTTAATGGGAAGAAGTCCACTGCACATGGTAGTGGTTACAGATTACTGTCACATTGAAGATACTGGTTAGTAAACTCGATATGCTTCTAGCTCCATAGCTTAGATTCAATCATTGTGAACTGACACAAATATTATCTTCATAAATTCTCAAAGTGAGGCATCCTTTCAGGCTTTTTGCAGACAAGTATCTCAATTAGGTGGACCCCACTGCCAAGTGAAGGCAGAATTCACGTGCCCAGACTGGACAGCCCAGATAAGCAGCAGTCCTTATAGAATTGCATCATAACAAGGCTTAGGCCTGTCTGAGCATGCTACAAGTTACACTTCATACCTATTACCTCCTTTCATCTTCACAATGCCTTTGTAAGGCAAGTAGGGTAGATATTTTACAGATAAGGAAACTGAGGCACAGTAAAGCCAGAGTTACAAAGCTGGCACATGACAATGCTTTATCACGGAAACGGACTCTTGGGCCTTTTCTTCCAGCCCCTGCTGCCCTAATGGAAGACTTTTCCAGAAAGATGCTGTGAATACTTATTGCTGAAGCCCACAAACAAAGACCTGTCTTAAACACTTTGGAGGATAGTTTCCCCGATTCTCTGGCATCTATCCTGAGTCCAGAAGTGGTCCCTCAGCAGTCAAATCTAAATCGTGAGATCTTACCGGACCCTTGCCATGGCTGATGGATCACCTGACCATCGGGTGGTCATCTGTCCCAATTTAACCCATTCAGAACATATCACAAATAAAAGAAAATACTGAGAAATAGAGCGTCATTGGAGCCAGGGGCAACTCTCTCAAGCAATTCTTCTTGAATGCGAATGAGATACTCCAGTATCCAATTAATATTTTTAAATTAAAATTATTTAACTTATTTTTGCTTAAGTAACAAATCACTTTCTGCTACTTGCAACCAAATAACTGTAACTGACACAATCCAATTTTCTCAGTCAATCCCACTCTGGGTCTTGAACTTGCCTTTTCATATAATACTTCTTGCCTTGCTTTTATCCAAATGCAGTTCTCTTTTCATTGATCATTTTCTCTGCTGCTTTATTCCCTCAATTAACAATGGCAAAGTTGGAGCACTTTAATCCTGACCACATTTTCCTTGGACTCACCAGCTACTGACCTTCTCAGATGACCATGCAACAATTAGATGCTGGAGAGAAAAACCACACTTAGGTACTTAAGAGGAATGAATGGACTGGCCTAAAGCCAAAGGGATGGTGAAATTGCTATTAAATTAATAAACTTCTCAAATTGCCTCAGTTCCTCTGAGCACTAAGAAGGTACTAAAAGTCTGTCTCAGGCCCACCAGCACCAACTAATTGACTCATATTGCAGGTCAGGTCAGTTCAGTCTCCTTAAATCACCTCCCTTTTGACTAGAGCTTGCAATTCATATAATAACAGATCAGCAGGCCGGCAGGTAAAATAATACCCAGAAGAAGAGTATTATGAGATCTAAGCTGCAAGTAGAGTTATAACATAAAATAAAAATTCTCACTGTGAACCTTAGTGCTGCCTTTGCTTGAACTGAGAGAGAAAAAGAAAACCCTTTTGGCTGTTCTTCCACTTGATAAGAATGAGAGCAGTGGCTATAAATTAGAAAATACAAATAGTACTGGGAGGCAGCATTTGCATTGCCCTGGATCCTCCTGGTAGCTTTATTGGCTGCTCAGCAGGATTATGGGAAAAGCAGATCTGTTATGGACACTGGTGAAGGCAAATGATTTGCACAAGTGCCTAAAGCTCATGTGCAGCCTTCTCATCTCCAGGTAATACCAAGGGTGGATAACTAACAGTGTATTTTAAGAGCCTCTAGTGTCTACATCAGAATGGCTAAAGGTGCCCTTAATTGCTTTTCTATTAAGATGCATTAAATTAACTTTACCAAAAAAATATTGCTTACTTAGTTCAATGAGGGAAAATTAAATTTAGATTTAGAGTCGAGGTACAGATGCAAAATAAGCACTAAAACCTTCACATTTTTACCATAACATATGCCCAAAGCAAAATGCAAATGTCTTTGTAATTCCAGATTTGAATATAAGTACTATTGTGTCTGACACCGACACACTTTTTTACTTTTTCAGTATGATATTTGGGGGAGAAAGATGCAAGAATGAAGGACATAGAGTGATAGAGTGAATTTGGACTCTCAATCTTGAGTTGCCTCAGACAGGTCAACCATACCATTTAGAATGAGCCAATATCAAAACCAATCAGATAAGGCTGGATCTTATCCTTACCCCTCATATATTATTAGTCAGATATATTAGATGCCCAGAAAGAGCACTAAGCTGGGAGTCCTAAGACTCAGGTCCCTCAGGTTTAGTCAAACACTATTTCCTTTGTGAGCCTAGAAGATAAAGGATTAAGGGTCTAGGCGATCTCTAGATTTCCATCCAAGTCTATATAATGGTTATGAAATATGATTTTCTGATTTTCTTTTTATTCTTATTATCTTAAAATTTAGATTTTAATTCCACAAGTTCCATGCAAAACCTGAACATGATATACTCTTATTTATTGAGAATCTAAACACCCCAAAAGTTCAAATAATCAGACTAGTTTTTGTTAAACTATATAACTTTCATAATATGGGCACCATGTTGTTATAGAAATCCTAAATTACCTTCAGAATCATAAAGAAAAGATTAATTTCTGTTCAGTTTGGTTTTATGAAGTATATACTGTATTTTAATTCTATTCCAGAGACATCTCAGGAAATGAGAAACAAGTCTGAGTCGTTCAGGAAAGACTAAACATCCTCCGTTGTTCCACCAGAGTCTCTAAACCTCAGTAATGAGGCTGTGGTTTGCATTGATTCCTTTTTCCTTGTAAGTAAATCTTCTTTCATTTACACTTGCCTCATTTCCATCAGTTATTCTTGGCATCCAGAAAAGGCGAACTGATTTTTTTTTTTTTTTACTAAAATCAGAATCCTGCCAGACCAGCTAACATAAAGAAAAGAGTCACAGACAGCTTTGGATCTTGAAAGGACTGACCCAACTTGAGTGAAAATTCCAAAATCATAGTAGAGGAAACATCTTTTGTTTTCTAATAGAGAGCCGAGTGTGACCAAGAGATGTTTGTCTCTTCCTAGAAAGAAAAGAATTGTTCTAAAGTTGCTTGGTGTGCATGTGCTGGAGGGTAAGACACTGTCCCACCTTCAAGGCCATGCAGTCCCCTGGGGGATAGGCAAGTCCACATCTGACAAGGCCCTGGCTCAGCTCAACAGAGAGAAGAGACCTCACAGCCTGGGCAGGGCTGAGGGGGGGCAGTGCCCAGAGGAGCCTTCTGAGCACCATTTGCTTCAGGGGAAAATTTCAGATAGTGTTTACTTTTTCTTTTCATTCTTTTTCTTTTTAAAAGCATTTTATAATAGTGACTAAGACCATCAGACTCCAGAGCCAGACACGCTGAGCTTAAATCCCGGCTTAGCCACATACTAGTTGAGTGACCCCGGGCAAGTTATTTAACCTCTCTCTGCCTCACTTTCCCCCATTGTAAATGGAGATAATAATAGTATCTGTGTAATAGTGTGTTCTCATGTTGCTAATAAAGACATTCCTGAGACTGGGAAATTTATAAAGGAAAGAGGTTTAATGGACCAGAGTTCCACATGGCTGGGGAGGTCTCACAATCACGGCAGAAGGCAAAGGAAGAGCAAAGTTACGTCTTACATGGTGGCAGGCAAGAAAGCTTTTGCAGGAGAACTCTCCTTTATCAAACCATCAGATCTTGTGAGACTATTCAGTGTCATGAGAACAGCACGGAAAAAACTCACCCCCATGATTCAATTACTCCCCACCAGGTCCCTCCCATGACATATGGGGATTATGGGAGCTACAATTTGAGATTTGGGTGGGGCACAGCCAAACTGTATCAACCTGTTTTCTGGGGTTGTTAAAGTGCTTAGTCCAGTGTCTGGCACATAGTAAAGGCTGGTTACAGATTCTTATTCATCTTCAGTATTTTAGGTTTTAATGTCTTGCCCATTTAAAGGTCAGAGTTTTGATGACTTCAGTGCTCTTGGACGTGGCAAAGAATGTGACATGAATAGGAAGGGTCTCTGAAGAATCAGCTTGCTTCCAAGCAACCTGGCTCCAACTTACCTTACCTACCTCTCTGCTCCCAGCTCTCCCAAGTATACCCGCCCCCAGCCTGCCCCTCTCCTCCTGCCCTTCTTTCCACCCCCAGCCCCGCATTCTTTCAGGATTGTGGCTAACTTCTACCTGCCCATTATAGATTTCCCTGATCTCACCAGGCTGCGTTGCCCACTCTTTGGGGTGCTTCTGAGAGGCAGTTTACCCCCTCAAGACACTTTTTACATACCACTTAGTATTATAGTCAGTACTTTAGTACTTTTTAAAAGATAGCCTTCCTGGATTATAAATTCCTTGAAGGCAAGGCTGTGTCTCAGTCCTTTTGGTAATTCCCACTGTTCTGAGTACAATGACCTTCACATGGTCAGTCCTGAACTTGTTTCCTAAATGAATGTATACATTAAAAGCAAAAAGAAAAAAATGCAAAAACAGTGAATTGGAGAGTGGGTTTTGGGATTGGACTGACTTTAATTCTGGCTCTGTCAATTTTTGCTGTAGAACCTTGGAAGTAATTCAGTTTCTCATCTCCTCATCGGAAAAGTGGAGATAACCATATGTATTAGTCAATTTTCACATAGATATAAAGGACTGCCTGAGACTGGGTAATTTACAAAGAAAGAAGATCGAATGGACTCATAGTTCCACATGGCTGGGGAGGCCTCAGGAAGCTTACAATCATGGAGGAAGGTGAAGGGGAAGCAAGGACCTTCTTCACATGGCAGCAGGAGAGAGGGAGTGGGGAACTGCCAAACACTTTTAAACCATCAGATCTCAGGAGAACTCACTACCACAGAAACAGCATGGGGGAAACTGCCCACATGATCCAATCACCCCTCACCAGGCCCCTCCCTTGACATGTGGGGATTACAATTCTACATGAGATTTGACTGGAGACACACAGCCAAACCATATCATAGGAGTACCTCAGTTTTAGAGTTGCTGTAGGAATAAATGAGATGATGTGTATAAAGGACCTGAAAAAGCATCTGGCATTTAGTAAGAGTTCAATAACTGTAAACCTTAGTTGATGCTGTTGTCTCATTACCTTCCACATTATTATGATTAGTCTGGGGCAGTTTTGTTTATAAGGAAACATCCCTCCACCTGCCAGTGACCCCTAAGGAGAAAGATGTATTTAATGCTGAACCAGACTTTAAGGGTAAAAATTATAATCCTGAGTTAGTAAAAATTATAAATATACTTAGCATATTCTGCTTAAGAATTCAAGGAGGTAAGTTTGGTATTTTAGAAACCAAACTTGCCCATCAAACAAACATTTTAAAATGTCGGACTTCAGAAAAGTTCCCAACTACGAGTCATTTTGTCCCTAGCCAGATGATAATATGACCTACAGTTCACCTGTCTGAAGGTGTGGTAAAGGTCACCTGATGGTAAACACTATTTTCCCCCAGTAGAGTGAGGAGAAAACGAAGCACAGAGAAACATTTGCCTCCAAGAGAATAGAATTAGTAGCAAAGACTATCCAAAAAAATCAATTCATTCTCAAAGTTGCATCCAAATACCAAATGCAGAAACAAATCTCATTCAGCTGCTTAAGTATAACTTTTAGTAAAAGGACATATCATTAAACTGAACTTTAAAAAATTCAAACCTAAAACCAAGTATGATGATGTGATTCAAATATATAGCATTTTGGTCCACTTGCTTGTTGAAAGAAAGAACTTCACTTATTCTATTAATCAGAACTCAGTCAGAAGCCAGAAACCACCAGTTATTTATTATTATTATTATTATTATTATTATTATTATTTTGAGACAGAGTCTTGCTCTGTCACCCAGGCTGGAGTACAGTGGCGCAACCTAAGCTCACTGCATGCTCCGCCTCCCAGGTTCACACCATTCTCCTGCCTCAGCCTCCCAAGTAGCTGGGACTACAGGTGCCCGCCACCACGTCTGGCGAATTTTTTGTATTTTTAGTAGAGATGGGGTTTCGCCATGTTAGCCAGGATGGTCTCAATCTCCTGACCTCGTGATCTGCCCACCTTGGCCTCCCAAAGTGCTGAGATTACTGGTGTGAGCCACCACGCCCAGCCAAAGCCAGTTATTTTAGCAGAGAAAAGATAATAAAAATTGTTAACTAAGGTATTGAAAAAACAAAAGACAGAAAGAGAAGGTAGCAGGAAGCTAGCAGCTGCAGGAAGCAGCTACCAATCCCAGGAGGAACAGAGAGAAGAAATCAGACTTATGAAAACTTAGAACCTCGGCATTGAGGCACCATGGACTGAAACTCAAACCCCTCGGAAGGGGCAGCTGTTTGGCTGGCCCTGGTTCCTCTGAGATTGGAGGATGAGCTCCATGGGCTCAAGAGGTCCCCCAAGACCCTGAAAAAAAGATATCAACTGACTGCTGCTGACATCTCTAAAGGATGTGAGGAGGCTGATTCCATGAGTGCTAGAAAACTGCAACCTGGCTTCAACCGCCGCTACTGAATGGAACTGTTTTGAATGTGGGAGGAAGAAGCTTTGTGAGGGCTGTATGACAAGGATGCGAAACAAAAGGAAAGAAGGAAGACCCTTCGCCCTCGGCCCGCTCTACAATCTGCAGCTATGCAGTGGCAGAGGTAGACTAAGGAAGCAGGTGGCAAAGCACAACAGTGCTTTGCAGAGTCAAGCTTGTTGACATCAAAAAGTAGTGAAGAAAAAGGTGGGCCAGAGGCTCAGAGACAGTAACTTAACTGGCACAAGTGTCTAGAGGAGGAGAACTTTAAAATATCTTGTTTTGCTTTGTTTTTATTTATACCTAATTTAGTGATCTGTCTCTTACACTTTACTTGGCTCCTATTTGCATATTTTCTATCATAATTGAGGTAAGAAAATTGTCTTACCAATCCAAATATATGTTTTTACTAGACATTTAGGTTAAAATTGCAGGTTTTTAAAAAGTGTAACACCAGATTTTCTTTTTCACCCTGAAATCCTACAAAAGTATGATTTGTTAACTCTACTTCTTTTCAGAAATGCTATTTATCTTTAAGAAAAGACTATATGAATCTGTAATTTTAAAAGATGATTGAAAGATAATACTAAGAGCATAACATACCCTATAGTATATCAGTAAATAATTCTATTTAGTAACTTTAGTGATGGGAATTGCTCATGGAATCCACATATCACTGGGAAACTCTCTGTGTTTTTGTTATTATCTTTGAATTGTTACAAAGAATAAATTGTCCAACACTGGAAATCCCCAATACAACCTGTCAAAGCTTGTCCATTTTACTCAAAAGTAACACTGAGATTCAAGGGAGACCAAATCTGAGATATTTGCCCGAAGTATAGAACTTCTGTTCATTTAGCTCAATTCCCAAAGTATTCTTAGGATGCTATTGCATGTCTGTTACCAAACATAACTTTGAAGGTTAGGGCTAGAACAAGGTCTCTGATTCAAGGAGCGGACAGTCTAAGGGAAGAGATGTCCCTAACACATATAAAAAGGATTTGAGGCCGGGCGCAGTGGCTCACGCCTGTAATCCCAGCACTTTGGGAGGCCGAGGTGGGCGGATCACGAGGTCAGGAGATCGAGACCATCCTGGCTAACATGGTGAAACCCAGTCTTTACTAAAAATTACAAAAAAAATTAGCCAGGCGTGGTGGCGGGCACCTGCAGTCCCACCTACTCGGGAGGCTGAGGCAGGGGAATGGCGGGGGAGGCAGAGGTTGCAGTGAGCCGAGATGGCGCCACTGCACTCCAGCTTGGGCGACAGAGCGAGACTCCATCTCAAAAAAAAAAAAAAGATTTGAGTCTGAGTTAAGTAGCCGATCATCAGAATCCCCTCTCCTCTTCCTCACTGCAGCGGGGAATCGGAAGCCCCACGGCACCACATTCTCAGCCTCCCTCGAAGCAGCCTGTGGCCCTGTAGTAAGCTTCTCCTGGTGGATTGTGACAGGGTCAGTGTACCTGGGACATACAACATCCCACATATGCACCTCCATGGTCCTGCCCGTCCCTCAGGATAAAATGGCAGACAATGAATAGAATGACATTGGAAGCCACTGGTCGAGGACAGAAGAGCAGACATCACCTTGAATTTATAAAGGACTGTGCCTTTCCACCTTCCCCTCACCACAACCTAGAACTTATTCCCTGGACTGTAATTTGAGAAACAAACTTCTACTCCACTTCACCTTTGGGTCTATTAGTTACAGGAATTTTGTTAAAATTGAAAACCAGTATATTGTTTAGGAGGATATAAAGTAGTTGGGTTAGAGTTCACAGAAAAGATAAAACCTAATCTGGGTCTTAATTAATAACCACCACAACTAGTTTAGTCTGAATGTGCCAGGAACTACACCAGAAAGTGACACAAATTTTCTCACTGCATTGTCATGACAGCTCTTTGCATTAAGTGCCATTAAACCCTACTTTGCAGATGAAGATCAACCTTTAGAGCAGTTGAGTAATTTCCCCCTAAGTTACACAGTTAATAAGCGGTGGGCTCATAATCTGAACACAGGAATTTCTGCCTTCAAAGCTTGTGCACAGAGAACACTGCAGGCTGCTGGGGGATTGTGTGAGGAAAGGAGTGGAAGTATCACGGCAGGTGGGGGTTGGGAGTGGCAGCAGCTATGGGACCTTTCCAGCGACCGTGTTATAAAAAGAGTTCCCTTCACTGTCCCCTTATTCAACCCAGTCTTGAATTCTGAAATCTGAACTGCACTGCTCTTTTCTCCAGCCATGTGACAGCAATGAGAAAGACTAGAATAAATTATCAATGCATTTAGAGATTACAGGGGAAACAAAAGCCCAGGCTTTACCCACCATCACCCCCACCCTGGAGCAGAAGCCCAGCTTAACTGAGAAAGGACTGGACTAAATAGAGGTCAAAGGGCAATTCAATGGGTGACCCTGCTGTGTAAGAGGAGCCTAGAGGAGAATTGGAAAGGTGAGGGGCAGGGTTCCTGGCCAAGGAACGGATAGAGAAGCCCAAATAAAGGCAAATACATAGTATTCAAGATTCCCAACCATTTGCATAGGTAATCAAGAGCGAACTCTAAGCCATTTGTTTTTGTTTGGATGGCCCTAGAGGAATTCAAGGCAAACAAACAAATGTAAGTCTGGGGATCTCTAAATAAAACCACCTGCAAGAGCTCCCAGGCCTTGGGAAACGATGTAGAGTTTTGAATAGAGGAGGTAGACATCGCTGGGGGTGGCAGGGAGAGGCATGTACATCATTTCCAATGTTATCTTGGAGCTGACATGTTTAAAGTGTTAGAACTAGTCCTTTTTTCAATGGAGAACATTTTTAAGTCATTTATATCACAGACGGTTCAGCGGCTCTGATTGGCATGCGACAGCTAAATAGAACCTTCTGTTCAGCCTGCTGTACTCCAAGACACCCCCACACTCTGTCCTCCTGAAGCCCATCCCAGAGGCCTGCAGTTCTCCATCACCAACAGCAACAGCCAGCACCCCGAAAGGTTAAGGCTACTCAAACCAAGAATGCCAGATGCTTTTACTGCAGAGGCATAACAACAACAGAAACTGTGGATATTATGAGTGCCGTTTGCCAAAGATGCTTGCTGCTGTCTGCCTTCCAGGCACAAGGTGGATTGCACCTCCTGGCCACCAGGTGATTGAGTGTGGCCGTGTAACTAATTCTGGCCAATGAATTAGGAGCAGAGTTGCAGTGCCACTTCCAGCCAGGAGCACTTAATTGCTAGGGCAAGACCATCCAGAGTTATCTTTACTTCTGCCGCAGCAACTGGCAGCGTTTGAAACAACGGCTACTCTTTGAAGGACATGTAGCTTGAGCAAGAAATAAACCATTATTATTTCAAGTCACTGGGATTTTGCAGCTGTTTGTAATGACCTTGCCTTTTTTGACAGATAACAACAATTAACTTTCATCCAGTGCTCTTTTCCAAGCACTTTATATACATCAATTTAATTCTATCAATAACCCTTTGAGATAGCTACTAGATGAAGACATTGAGGCAGAAAGGAGTTACGTAAATTGCCTAAGATGGCATAGCTAATACAGAAGGTAAAACTAGATTCAGGTGCAGGAAGCCTGTCTCCAGGGCGAGATTTAACACTCAGCTGTGCTGCCTCTTGAACAGTATCGTGCATTTTAATATGATCACTGTGACAGGCTTTAATAAAATTGCTCATCATCAGAAACATACACATCGGAAACTGCAGTAAAAACATATCATCATATCAAAGTCACCATATGCTACCATCAAGTTTAACTCTTGTTTACAGTTAATTGCAACTTTTTTACAAGGAAGAAAAAAAAATGGCATTTGAAATAATTGCACCCCAGATGTCATCACTTGAGTCACTGAGTTGCATGACAATTTTTAAAAGGTAATAGCTCACACATGAAATAAATAATGTTTAATCTTATAAGCTGTATTTTCTGCAACACTGGGTCTACACTCTTGAAACTGCTCTCCCTGGTTTAGAATTATACCTAAACAAATAAGCAAACAAAAACAGGAACTGGACACATTATCTATTTAGCATGTTTCATTGTAGATTAAACAGATTTTATTCCCTGTTTCCTGGTAATTATATATAATTAAAAAGCACAGAGGAATGTGCGTAAAAGCACAATGAAGTAATAATCATGTGAACAGTGTCTTATTTTAACTCACCGCTGAGGGGAAGTTGCTTTTATTCAGATTAATTTGTGAAAGGGCTGATGAGAACAAGACAGAGTGAGACAGAAGGGAACGTGTTCTTTCAAATTGCTCTGCTCAGAAAACACAGTTAATGAAATACATCTAATTGCACAAATGCTTCAGAAGGCATTATTACTGAGTACGCTTTAAAGGTTATGCTCTCATGTAACAGCTTTTTCTTTAGGGGAAAAACTCCTGTTTTTCAGAACCTGTGCTGGAATCAGATGGACTCAGCTCAGTATTCTATAGCAAGGCCTAGCTTAGCAGTGATAATGCTCTGGGGCTGAGTTCAGACTCTTCGTGTGGGCATCAGCTTTAGTACCATGCTGCGCCTCACATGTATGGATTCCCCAGAACAAAGACAAGTATGGCAATGTTGACTCTGCCAATTAGATCATTTATTCGTAGGGGATATCTACTGCACACAGGGTGTTGAGCTAGGTGCTAGGGGCCTGCACGTTGTAAACACATTAACACTCACTGAAAGCTTACTCCACATGAGGCACAGTGCTAAGCACCTGGACTAGATCAGCGAATCCTGACAACAACTCTAAGAGGTCGGTGCCATTATCATCAGTATTTTTGGATCAGGCAAGAAACTAAGGCTTATGCTAACACATCTAGAATGTATATAGTGATTTAAGTGTTCAGAAAGAAAATAAAGCATGGGAGGAGAGTAGGAAGTGCTGGCATGATTATGGCCACTTCAAACAGGGTAGCTAGGGAAGGCCTCACTGAAAAGCAATGTGAATAAAGACCTAAAAGAATCGAGGAGAAAGCCTCAGAGATCTCTGAAGGAAGGGCATTGCAGGCAGAGACAAGAATGCATACATTCAAAGGCCTTGAGGTGGGAAAATGTGAAAGGCACAGTAAGGAGGTCTTGAAGCTGGAGCGGAGAAGTCAAGTCATAGGGAATCCATGAAAGCAGGAGTGGGGCCGCGTAGATTGTTGAAGGACTATCGCTTTTACTCTAAGTGATAGGGGAGGTCCTCAGAGTATTTTCAGCAGAGGAGGATCATGATCTGAGGACAGCAGAATCACCCTGGCTGCTGTGTTGAGAATACAGTCATCCCTCAGTATCTGTAGGGGACTGGTTCTAGGATCCCCCTCAGATAACAAAATCCACGGATGCTCAACTCTTTATATAAAATACATAGCATTTGCAAGTAACCTATACACATCCTCCTTTATACTTTACATAATCTCTAGATTACTTATAACACCTAATACAATGTAAATGTTGTGTAAATAATAGTTACATTGTATTGTTTAGAGTATGAGGACCATGAAATCAAATCTGCACATGTTCAGTACTGGTGAAACTATCCATTTTCCCCCCAGTATTTTCTATCTGGCGGTTGGTTGAATCTGCCCATGCAGGGAGGATGGGCCGATTATAGACTGAAGAGCAGCAAAGGAAAAGCAAGGAGACTAGTTAGGAAGTCATTGCCATCAACCAGGCAAAAGCGATACAGGTCTGTCCCAGGCTGGCCACAGTGGCCATATAAAGAAAAGGCCAGGTCCTGGGTATATCTAATTTTAAAGGTGGAAACAACAGAATTTGTCACAGATCATATGTGGAGGGTTAGAGCAAGACTGGGGTCAACGACGGCCCCAGGCCTTTGGTCTGGCAACTAGAAGCATGGAGTAGTCTTACTGACATGGAGAGGACAAAGCAGAGCAACCTTGGAAGCCCACGTTGAGGCATTTAAGTTTTAAATACCCATTAGACAACCAAAGGGAAATGTCAGAGATGAATAGTCCTGAGATAAAGAGACAGAGCAGAGCTAGAAATAACATTTGAGTGTCGTTTGCATAGAGATGGCATTTAAATCCAAGGTAATGAAAGAGACCACCAGGGAGCTGAGTGTAGAGAAGAGAAGATGCCCAAAGGCTGAGTCCTAGGTCATGTCAACATTTCAAGATTGGAAGATGAAGAGGAACCAGCAAAGAGGATGAGGGAGCAGCTACAGAGACAGAAAGAAAGCCGCAAGGGTCCAGACCACTGACCTAGGAGCCAACTAGCCTGGAGAAAAATAACATTATTCCAACTCTGCTACTTCAGTGGTGCTTTGAAATAAAATGAGAAGACAAATGTGAAATCCTTTGATAAAGTTAAAAATCCTTTCCAAGATTCTCAAGAGCTTCCTAAGTGCGTATGCATACTAAGTATATTGATTTTTTAAAAATAAATGTATACACATTTATTATATTGATGTAAAATGTATGAGTTTAAACAAATCAATCAACCAAAACATATGAAGTAGAGGTCTACAAATAATAATACATTTCAAAATACTGAAGTTATAAAGCCTACCAAGTTTCTTAAACACTGTTGAGTTTCCCTGCATTCTCCAGCCATTTGATTAATCTTTTGGTGCCTGTGGCAACTTAAAAAGAAAAATATTTGCCTTTCATGGTCAGTATCATCCCAGGATTTAACCTACTCTCTGTCTACAAGCTCTGGAGAATTAGAAACCAAGAATGAGACTGCATACTCATTACCCCTTACGACCGTGCTGTCCTGAATCTGGTGGCTCTTAACCTTGCATGATATCTTTCGTATATTTAAGACTTCTATTTTTAGAATCATAATATTTACGTCTATTGAACTTAGAACTTATATTATTCTAAGAGTTCTTAGGTAATGATGATGACAGACGTTCATTCACTTATTCCACAAAAATACTAGAGAGGAAGCCTAAGGCAGTTGTTCAGAGAATGGACTCTAGGGTCACTTAACAGTTTCTGCATCTATAAAATAGAGACAAACATAGGACTTACCTCCTAGGCTTGTTGCAAGGATTAAATGACTTAATATTCATAAAGCTTTCAGGATGGTGTCTGGCAACATGGTTACGGCTCTAGGAGGGCTCACAACATAAGAGGAGATATTTAGTGGATGCCCACTGTGTACTTGATACTGTCCTAAGCACTGAAGATACAGTGGAGATCAAGACCCATACATGTGAAGGTAGGGACAGAAAATAGACAAGGAAATAAATGATATAATCCTAGAGTGTGTTAAGTATTAAACAAAGACATTAACAGAGAGTGATTAGGAGTAGAGAGAGGTAGGGAAAAGCCTTTCTCTGAGAAGGGGCAATTTGAACTGGGACCAGAGCACCCGAAAGGCACCAGGCATGTGAGGACTCAGAGTTAGAGGATTCCCAGCAGAGAAAACCACAAAAGCAAAGAGATACAGCCATGAAGCCAAAATAGCCCACTTGATCTCAGAAAATAAACCATCCAGTTTAATGTGGGGAAGGCATATGAGTCAGACAGGCAGAGCCAAATTAAGCCATTCAGGAATCAGGCAAGGAACATATATCCAGGCTGGACCTCTTCACATTTGATGGTACATTGCAACGATACATTTAAATTCCAATGGAATTAATCTGCAAATTGTAATGGTAGGATTCAGGAGTAGGCCCCTTCTTTCACCGACTTACCCCTCTCCTCATTAACATTTCATATAATCTTCTTTATACTGTCTTGGAAGCAAGCAAGACAATGGACAGGGAATACTTCCCCCTATATGAAATGTTTTTGCTACACTATTTTGTCATACCTGGTGTCAACCCCCTGGTCTACTGCCAGATCTACTGAAAAAAGGGTCCATCCTCATCAGGTGATTTTCATAAGCAAATAAATATATCATAAATGACAAATGCTAGGTTTTCTCTAAAGGAAAAAAAAGTCATTTATCTCTAGCCCTGATCCCAGTTGGTATTGTGCCCACTTATTTTGTCTTATTTTGCCCACTTAGACCTGCTGCTTCAAGTCCTTTCTGCCATTGCTGAAGAAATGACATGAATTCAGACAAAGGGATTACCTGGTCCAGTCTTGTCTATCTGAGACAGTCCTCAGATGCTAAGTTAACAGCCACCTAGGATCACACAGCTAAAGAAGGCTTCCCGCCGCTGCCTCCCCTGTCTTTCCTGCTGAGCCTGATGGATGAGCTTGTGTCTTTTTGGCATTCCAAGCCCTTTGCTTTGCTTCACTTTTGACAGCTATGGACCTTGTGGAGAAGCCAGCCAGGTTTGGAAACCAGTTTGGTCCTGACAGACCTGCACAGCAGGAACTCACCTATGTACACAGTGATCTGGGGCAGTGCCTGCCTGGGCACTAGAAAGTCAGCCCAGGTTCCCAGAGAGCCCTAAGGGCAACCAGTTTAAACAGATACATCAATCTGCTCGCTAAAGAATAAAGCTGGCTCTCCTAATATAATTACAGGCTGGCTGATTTATTATTCCAATCTTTAGTGCATGGTAAGGTTAGTGTTATTTGTGCCAGTTTATGGTATTGGGCCAAAACATGAAATATCAAGTTAATATGATTGGTTCCAAGAATGGATTTGCACAAAGATAGCTCCTGCTTATGCCAATGTGTGTGCAGGGATTACACCACGTGGCAAAGCTCTTTTCAGAAGGAAATTACAATTCTTCATGTATTCAGAATGATTTAATAGCTGGCAAGCTACTGCCAATCACCTGGGCTACTGCCAAATCTACTGAAATATCTTCAAGGGTCCATCCTCATTAGGTTATTTTCATAAGCAAATAAATACACCATACATGACAAATGCTAGGCTTTCTCTAAAGGAAAAAAACCAATAATTTATCTCTAACCCTGGTCTCAGTCAGTATAAACATGCTAAACCCCACATGGGAGAAGAACACTTTGTAAGAAGTTGTGGAAGACCTTGTGAGATCATGGTCCAAGGACGCTTGCTTTGGAATGGCAGAGACCAGGATTAGAATCACGGCTCCTTCACCTGACAGCTCCATGTTCTTCATCAAGTTTCATAACCTCCACAAACCTTGGTTACCTCATCTGAGAAATGGGAATGATATGTTGTTACAAGGAGTAAGGGGCTGCAGCTCAGTTACCTGGTACAAGTGAGGCATTCAATAAATCAATGCTTCTCAAAATGGCAGGGGTGTGATGATAAATCTTCTAGATTTGGAAGTTCTCTATGGAACATTTTTACATTTATGTTTACCTTTCAATCAATTTAAAAATTAATATAGCCATATTCTGGATCAGCTGAAAGATCCATTTGGATTTAGTTTGGGAACTCAATTCGTAATCTGTGTTTATGATTACATTGGTACCAGAGAGTACTACTTGAAGTGTCATGAGCTAGAGAAAAATAGAAGGAAATCTGAGTTGATATAAAGGAAGTGTTTATGCCAAGTAAAAGCCCAGGATGCCTTCAGGTTGTGCACATAAATGTTCTAAGAGTTTAGAACAGAGAAAAGTGGTATAGGAACTGAGTGAGCTCACAGCACTGGTCCTATTGGCACCAAGAAGGCAACATGCCTGCACCATAGCAATGAGCAACAGTTAAATTCACTGAACAATGTTTGTCATATTTCATCAATATATAATTGTGAATTTTATTGGTTTTGTTGTCTTTTTTTTTGAGACAGAGTCTCACTGTTGCCAGGCTGGAATGCAGTGGCACGATCTTGGCTCACTACAACCTCCGCCACCTGGGTTCAAGCGATTCTCCTGCCTCAGCTTCCCAAGTAACTGGGACTACAGGCGCACACCACCACACCCAGCTAATTTTTGTATTTTTAGTAGAAACGGGGTTTCACCATGTTTGCCAGGATCATCTTGATCTCTTGACCTTGTGATCTGCCCGCCTCGGCCTCCCTGTTGTCTGATTTTTAACATATAAAATTGTTTTGATGTTGTGGTTTGCAAGTAATGAAGCATTTGTTTTTAGGCCTTATGAAAAAGGAGAGACAGATATAGACATAAAACATATAGATGTACATCTTTATGCTATAAAGTACTTGTTTTAGGTCCTGTATATTTAAGTAAAGATAAAAACAATTTTTAACAGATGTTCATGCAAATTTTTTTTCTATAGAATGAGTTCATAGATTATTCCATTTTCAGAAACCCAGCAATAACTGGTCACTGCTAGTGTAATTATTATGAAGGAAAGGATATTCCTTAAGGAATAAATGGTCATATTATTTCAAGTGAAAAAGCAGGCTATAATATTTGCATATACGTTATAATTAACATTGTGTTGAAAAATTATGTCCGGGAAAAATTACAACAATATAAAGGAATATACTGAATAATAGTTGTTACACTTGGGCGATAAAACTGAGTGTTTTTTTTTTTTTTCTATTTTAACTTGACTGTAACAGACACAAATTTTATAATTCTAAAACATATGTCTAGGGTGTAAGCAGAGTGAGACTGTAACTTGCAACTGAACCAAGCTGATTCCAGACCCGCAACTGCTGGGCTGGGGAAGCCCTGACATCCTAGCACTCACATCTCTGCGGCCTCAGTCCCTGGTTTCAAGAGGCTCCTGCCCTGAACACTTCAGATCCCAAAATACTCCCCTGGTACCTCCAACAGATGTGATTTATAAGGCAAGTTTCTCTCTTAAAACACCTTTCCGGGAACCCTGATTCTTGTTTGCACTGGGGAGTTCCAGGAACGTTCTGTGCGGCAGTGAAAGGTGGTCACCCCTGTGGTCTTCCCCCTTGGCAGTTCTCCACGGCCACCCTTGGCAAACAGTGCAATGGGGTTCTGTTGGTTTTCTTGTCTCTCTAGCACAGCACCTTTTTTGGCTGCCTCTGCCTTCTTTCTGGCATTCTTCCCCAAGCCTTAGTCATGGCACCACGCCTGTGCCAGACCTTCTGTGGCTGGGCTTCCGATGTTGTCTGCCACCCCTCAATACTTTCCTTGGATGACGTGATGGGAAACACCTACCTGTGCCAGCTGCACTCTTTAAGTGACTAAAGCTAATCTGGTTGCCCAAGACATATTACACACACACACACACACAAACACACACACACACTGTATACACACAGGCACACACATTTTAGTACTCAGCCTACCCTAAACCATATAAATCTGTATCTTTGGAGGTGAGCACTGGCACTGGCATCTTTAAAAGTTCCCCAGGTGATTCTAATGTACAGCCAAGGCTGCCAGCTCTCAGGTCAATCACAGCATCCTCGAGGCCTGAGAACGCACACTCTGAAACCAATGACCTGAATTAAATCCTGGCTCTACCACAAACCTGCTAGCTGCATAACCTTGAGCAATTTAATTCACCCTGTTCCGTTTCCTTATTTGTAAAGTAGAGCGAATGCTGGTAACAATATCTACCTCATAGTGTTGATGTAAGGATTAGATAAGACAATACATACTTAGAAGAGCCTAGCATGGCAGGGCGTGGTGGCTCACACCCGTAATCCCGGTACTTTGGGAGGTTGAGGCATGAAGATAGCTTGAGGTCAGGAGTTCGAGACTAGCCTGGCCAACGGGTGAAAACCCATCTCTACTAAAAATACAAAAATTGGCCAGGTATGGAGGCATGTGCCTGTAATCCCAGTTACTCGGGAGGCTGAGGCAGGGGAATTGCTTGAACCCTGGAGACGGAGGTTGCAGTGAGCCAAGATTGCACCACTGCACTCCAGTCTGGGCGACAGAGTGAGACTCTGTCTCAAAAAAAAAAAAAAAAAAAAAAAAGGAAAAGAAAGAAAGAAAAAGAACAGCCTAGCACACAGCTCCATACAGACTGGTTCCTCTCTCCTATTGGTCATTATTTTTAGTCAGCATTGTATAGTCACCTGGTTCAGGAGGAACACCAGGGTGGCAGCTTAAGAAATACAGAACAGGAGATTTCCTCTCAGGGCAGACTTTGTAAAGGTCTTGTTTCCCCTGAAACAAGATCCTATGAAAGATGTCCTGTCCTAAACATGACCGTTGCTGCTCCCTAGTCCCTACCAGGTGCTGCAGCTGAGGACACCAGGGGAGTGTCTGCTGTATCATCATCAGTGTGTGCATTTCAGCAATACTTGCCTGGATCTCGTCTAAGAGATCCCAGGAGCTTTAACATGTGACTCTGACAGAAGCTTTGAATGTAATTACCAAAATCCATTTCTGCAGCTTGCTCACAGGTGGGCCTGGTTGTTGCAGGCCCGTGGCAGCTGTTTCAAGCCTTTGGCACCCTCTCCCTGTCCCCAAGGGGGCTGTGGGACCCAGGGGGTTTGCTCATACCTGGACCAGCTTTTTCCTTCCCTCCAGTTTACTAACCCTTGCTGTAGAATAAACGTCCTCCCTTGCTCAATGTGCTGTGCACCTGTTAGTGTTTGTTTTTCACTGACAGTGTTGATTTAGCATTGGACCCAGCAGAGGATGTGGTTACAGGCTATGATAAGGGCTCAGAGCTGCTCTGTGGACAAGAGGAAAATGCCAAGTTGGATAATGAAAACTGATCCGCCCTGTGCTCTGACTTAAAAATACTTTTACCAAAATTATGAAAGCACCACAAAAACAAAACAGAAAATAAACTCCCTCTCTCTCTCTTACCCACACTCAATCATCCCAGAAAGTAGTGTGGCATGTTGGAATTGGTACTAAACTCAGGGGCAAGAGTCCTATTAATACTTTCAGCTCTTTCAATGCCTGAGTTTCCTCCTTTGTTCCGTGAATACTTCCAGCTCTCTCTGCGCCATGAAGGGAAGGGTTTGAATGCGCTGAACTTTCTGGTCCCTTCTGGTACTCCACCCCCTTGCCCATCACACAGCCCAACGTGCCATCTCCCTGATGCACAACACATTCAATTACTGAGCACAAACCATGCAGCAGGCATCGTGGGAATTTCTGGAAGAGAAGGGAGATCAAGCAGACACAGTCCCTGGAAGCAAGTGTGTGAACAAATAAGCACAACCAAGGGTTTCATAAACACATGCTGGCAGAATGTATGTATAGGGATGGCTGGTTTTCACAAATTATGATCAGGAATTTTTTATAAAGAAGGTGACTCTTAAGTTGAGTGTTGAGTAATGAATAAGTACTTGCCAAGACAGGGTGGGGTGGAAAGGGCGGTGTTAAAGGCAAAAGAAAGGTTCAACAAAGGCTGAGTTGCAACACAGCTTGGTGGGCTGGAGAATTGCAGGACTCTCTGAAGAGTCAGGAGCCTACATTGTGAGATGTGTGTGTGTGTGTGTGTGTGTGTGAAAGAGAGAGGGAGAGAGAGAAGAGGAGAGGAGGAGGAAGAAATAAAGAAAAAGAGAGAAATGCTGCTGGATACCAGAAGAGATGAGATATAGCAGGAGCCTGATAAAAAAACTTATGATAAAAAATGAGTTTAGAGTTCAGTCTACAAACAAAGTGAATCCAAAGACAGTTTTAAGTAGTTTTAAGAACGACACTATCATATTCAGGGCCCATGGAAACTTCATGCAAAATAGTTACATATGGGAAAGATTAAGAGATTAGACTAGGTTCTTGTCTCATTTGTCACTTTTTTTTTTTTACACTGTTAGATAACAGATGTGCAAGCAGTGGTATAATCCTATTTCCTTGCTTATTTCTTAAGTGACAGTACTTGAAGCTTCAGGACATAAGTTTACAAGTTGTTGGCTTTAATCTTCAGGCTTCTTTTTTTGCCTTTTCCATTTTGACAATGCAAATTAAGAAATTTCCAAAAAGCTTTCCAAGATTAAATCCATTGTATTCTTACTGCTCCATTATCCTCCTTTCTCCAACTATTAGGGATTTTTCTTCTGCCTTTTTTTTTCTTGCCTTGATTTTTATCTCACACATAGATATAAAATCATCATGGATATTTTATAACTCTATAATTTCAGTATAGTAAAGGCCACTAATATCTAAATGACTTAAAATAATATTCCCACACACTTAGCACATGCCTGGCACAGAGCAGATGCACAATTAGAAGTACGCACATAGGCTGTAGGGTCGGAACATACAGGGGTTTCACTCTGGCTAGGTCATTTCATCATTAATGGTTCCCAGCAAGTCATCTTACTCTAAGCCTCAATATCTTCATCTGTAAAATGGAGCTAACAATATTGTTAATGTGTGTGTGTGTGTGTGTGTGTGTGTGTGTGTATATATATATGTAAATGCAAAATCCTGATCCTCCTACAGATATAAAATGAGCACATGCTAAAGATATTGTTTAACAGGCAAATGTTAAATCTGGTTCAAAGAAGAAGTAAAAAGAAACGCAAACTTATATAAAAGAATGTTGAAATGAATTTACAAATAGGCAGAAACTGGCTTTTTCTATTGGGAGGGGTAAGGGGTGGAGAATTAAATTTAATTCAATTTGGATACTATATATTTATGTATCTTACAGACAAGAATCATTTTCATGTAGGTTACCTATAACCATCAAAGGTAATGGAAGGCACCAAGTCCCCCATAGAATCAGAATGACATAAACAGGAATGGTGAGTGCTAAATAATGCATAGTTTTTCATGGAAGCCAAGCTGTTCTCTATCATGCCTAGCTGGCATCCTAGGTTGCTGGGAGGATTCAAGCTCACTTATGTGCAGCACCTTCATAGTCTTTAGAATGTACCAGTTGCCCAGCAAGTAATAACTGGCTTTGTCACTATTAATGGAAGCTATGGATGAAAATTACTTCTGTGTAAGGTTTTACTCATCCAACCAGAATGTGTATTCTTTTATTGCTATCATTTAATAGTGTGCAGTAGACTGTCCAGCACTGCTTGATACTCAGCAGGCTTTTAAATGACAAATTTATATTAAGGAAAATATTCTGATGAAATGTGAGATGAGATAGCTTTTTAAAACAATTAATGATTAACCTTCTGAGTTAGAAGAGATGGCGAGGGCAACTAAACAGCTGCTGCCATCAAACTCTTTTTCGGAAAGTCAGTGGGCCTTGGTCTTATTACTGAAAAGTGATGGTGGTTGAACACAACTCTGCTACTTCCCCTTCCCATGAGAGAGCAGAGTGAGTTCAGCTTCAAATGAGCATTTGCTTTACTCTGCTTCTAAGTCCTTATTCAAACTCAACTCTCACTGTTACCAGTCAGATTTGCCCGCTCTGCCTTCTATGACATCCCAGCAGCATTTTCTTCGAGGAACCAAGATCAATTTATGATGTCACCATTGTTGCCAGCAGTTTGATTCTGGATGCA
Organism: Mandrillus leucophaeus; assembly: GCF_000951045.1. Classification (NCBI taxonomy): domain Eukaryota; kingdom Metazoa; phylum Chordata; class Mammalia; order Primates; family Cercopithecidae; genus Mandrillus; species Mandrillus leucophaeus. Next base: position 2,635,661 of record NW_012101687.1, on the reverse strand, counting down.
AAGAAACTTAAGTTTTTTGAACTCGCCTCACTTCAAGTGATAAGGAAGCAAATACAGAAGGAGAACTTAGGAGAATGAGAGTGTCTCTCTCTCGTGTTTGTGTGTGTGTGTGTGTGTGTGTGTGTGTGTGGCGTGCCCATGATTAAATAGCAATATGCAAAACAGCTACCCAAAATTTAAAATGGTGTTCCTTGCATTAAGCTGAAATAATTTTTCTGGTGGGAAAAAGGCACATTGGGATGGGACAGGAACAAAAAGTTGGGTATACATTGGAACTGCTTTTCGTTTTAGTGGTTTGGACACAAAAGTGGTTCTACTTGTCTGTTCTTTCCTTTTTTCTTTTTGAAAGCCTTTAATTTTAGAATTGTAACAAAAAAACCATCCAATTTTACTTAATAGTAGACTTGGCTTCTAATAACTTCAAAAACTAGGGAAAGATAGAAAAAGTGCTTTTGATTTTCTAAGCTGGACCGAGTTTCTGGAGCCCCAAACTTCCCGTACCCCTTTAAGCATCCTAGTTGGTACTCGGGAAAATACTGACCTAGAGACAGACTTACACCCTAACTCCCATAGTTGCTGTTAACTTTTTTGTGCATTGAAAAAGCTCTTTTGACTGGAGAGAAAAATGCTGTGAGAGCAAGTATTGGTTGAGGTGGTGGCAAAGGAGTATCTTTGATCAGAAAGCAAACCTCAACTGCGGGTAAAGGCGAGACTAGCCTTTTCATTTGTGGGATTTCTACAGTTATGTTATAACTGTAGAAATTCCTGAGAAATTCATGAGAAAGACCTGAGAAAGGTCTTTCTCAGGAATTCCTGAGAAAGACCGATTCTGCCAAAAATAACTCTGCTTTGTCAGAGGATGCCAGAAATTCAACAATTTTTAGTTCAGTGACTCCAGCACCTGTTAATTTGCAAGGGTGCAGGTATTCAATCCTTCCTCAAAGGCAGATATGATCATCTAACCAGTGATTCTTAACCCTTCTGGATTATGGATGCCTTTGAGAACTTGAAGAATTCCATATCCCAGAAAAATGCACACACGCACATTATGAGTTGAACTTTTCTCCCATTGCAAACAACAGAAGCTAACTCTGACTAATTTAAGCAAACGGGGGATTTAATGGAAGAAAATTGAGTGGGAGAGGAAATGGAGCTGCTTTGGGCACTAGATAGCAGAAACTAGTTCCTAGTGGGCAGAATTTCTTTGTGTGCTGTCAGTGAAATGAATCTGACCAAGCTATGTTTTCCTGTGGCTGTTAGACCATCGAGATTTCCCCAGAGGAACTCTGGCTCAGCTTAGACCCCCAGCCCCTCCATGGCTAAGGGGGTAAGACTTTTGGCTGACATACCACCAAGATAGAATAAGATATGGAGAGGAGCCAGCCCCTAAAGGAGAAATCAGGGTCCTGGCATTACCAGGAGAGAAGGAAATGATGCTGGGCAGGCAAAAACTATAAATGCCCAATAAACACACTTGCTCACTCAGAATTCTGCATATTAGGTAAGCAGAGGAATCAGTAACCCCAGTTCTAAAAACTGGGGTCAAAAAGCCACTGATTAGCTACACCCTGTTACCAATATTTAAATGCTCTATACAACATCCCCTATTTCCTGAGACTATGCTTGTTATTAGAAAATCTGGAGTTAAAGAGAAATTGGGGAACCTGGTAGAAAAAAAATGAGGATGAAGATACCAAAAAGTGACAGGAAGCTAATAAAGAAACTAGGGACAGTAAAACCATGGTTTTCCCACGCCTGACCCTAGATGAATGAATGACTCTCTATGGACAGATGTATCTACTCTTATCCATGTCAGAGGCTCTGATACCAGTTATCTGCTGGACATGCATGGGGCCCACTGGCATTCCAGTCCTAAAGAAGATGAGTAAGAGAGACCTTACTCATCTTAAGAGATCTCTTACTCTTACTCATAGTAAGAGAATCCTAAAGAAGATGAGTATGCAAAATAATCCCCCAGAGTGCGTGATGCCACAAAACCATGCTCCTGGGCTTGACTTCTGACTTCCCTTGTGTGAATGCAGCACCCAGAGAACCCCATGATGGTGGGGGAGAGTCTCTTCCCCATCTCAGTAAGATGTCACATGGATCTAGATCTGAAGTGGCCTGGGAGGTATGCTCCAAGGACCAATGAACACACTGTGTTCAATAACTGTGCTGTCAGTGAAATGAATCTGACCAAGCCATGTTTTCCTCTGGCTGTTAGACCACCAAGATTTCCCCAGAGGAACTCTGTTTGGCTCAACTTAGACCCCCAGCCCCTCCTTGGTTAAGGAGGTAAGGCTTGTTGGCTGACATGCTACCAAGAGAGACTTCTGATTTCCCTGGTGTGAATGCAGTGTCCAGAGACACCTATGATGGTGGGTTTCCTCTACTACTAATTGGAGCACATGGCTAGGGAGAGAAATGAGCTTTTATTGGATGACTTACCCATTTCAGACCTTTACAAGTCAGTTCCTCAATGGGTGATGCAGATACCTTGAGAGGCCCACTGTGATTTTCCCCTTGCCTGCTTCTCCAGATGTATCTCAAGTGCCTCTCACTCTCACACATTCATATTCAGCCACATTGCCCCCTTTAAAACTTCTTGTCCTACTAGAAACCTCAGGGTTTTATCACATATTGTTTTCTTTGTCTGATGTGCCCTTCCCCAACTCTAGCTAACACCAACTTATTTTTCTTATTTCTGGAAGGATGGAGGCTCCATCTGTCTCATTTACTTTTGTAACCTGAGTCCCAGGCCCATATTAGGTAATCATTATGTGTATGTTGAATGAATGTTGTTCAGCATTGTATAGGAGAGGCGCTCTCAAGGATAAATACTAGAAAAGAAGTGAGTTAAGTTAGTAAATTTAGAGACTGATGAGCATGCTGATGTGTGTAGAGGTGGGAACAGATATGAAACATAAGACACTGACAGAATTGTAGAATAGTCCACTTTCAACCCAGGAATGAAGGCAAAAGAGCCAAGAAAGTACATGGAATATGGCCAAAGATAGTTAAGGTTTTAGATAAAGCTGAAACCTCATGTATCACTTTTGGTTGCCTTGGCAACAGAACCTCATGATAATGATATTATAATATGATGAAGCAAATACAAATAAATTAACACCTTATAAAAAATGGAGCCACAAATGGTCTAGTTAACTTCACCTTTGAGGATAATGTAAGGTGAAATCTTAGAAAGGGCTCTATGCTGCAAAGAATGCACCCTAGGACTTGAGTTATGTATAAAAGGGTTAAACCAGGCCGTGGAATTTGACAAACCAAATCTAAAATGCATATGTGGAAACACATAAGACCATGATCAACTAAGATGGTTTTGAAAAGCAGAATAAGTTATGGGACTTGCCCTATATTTCAGTCATCTTTTAACATCATTATACTGTGGAACAAACCACCACAAAGCCCCAGTAGCATAGCACAATAAGCATTTATTTTGGCTTATTTTTTTCTTTTTCTTTTTTTTTAGATAGAGTCTCGCTCTGTTGCCAGGCTGGAGTACAGTGACGTAATCTTGGCTCATTGCAACCTCCACCTGCCGGGTTCAAGCGACTCTCCTGCCTCAGCCTCCTAAGTAGCTGGGACTACAGGCACACACCACTATGCCCAGTTAATTTTTCTATTGTTAGTAGAGATGGGGTTTCACCACGTTTGCCAGGATCGTCTCAATCTCTTGACCTCGTGATCTGCCCACGTCAGCCTCCCAAAGTGCTAGGATTACGAGCATGAGCCACTGTGCCCAGCCATGAGTATAAGGTTGGCATTGCAGTTATGGTGTTCTCAATCAAGTGTGGCTATTTTGACTCTGGTCACTCACATGAGCAGCTGGTAGGTTGGGTGGGCACTGGCCGGTCTAGGATGGTCTTAGCATGGATTGGCTCCCCTGCTTCATGTGTTCTTTCAGCACATTTCAGCATACTAACCTGGGCTTATTCTCATAGTGGAAGCAGAGTTCCAAAAGAGGTGGGAACATGCAGGGCCTTGAGGTCTATGTCTGGAACAGGGATACTGTCGTTTCCATCACATCCTTTGCAGCAAATTCAGTCCCGATTCAAAGGATGGAGAAAGAGACTCAACTTCTTCATAGTGTGAGCTGTAAAGTTATACTGCTAAGGGCATAGATCCAAGGAGGCCATTAATTTTATCTGTCAATGCAATTAACCAACCATACCAGAAATCAACTTATTATAAAGCTATAGTAACTAATTCAGTATGATACTGGTGTAGAAATAGATAAGCAGAATAAGGGTATGGTATTATGACCCAAAAGAGACTCGTATGATAATAAAATATCATAATGACAAAGATAGTGTTGCAAAGTCTCTGTGGGGAAAATGGTAGACTATTTAACAAATGGTTCTATAACAAGAGGCTCTCCATATTGGAGGGGTCATGGGGGAAATGGTTCCTTCCCTCATATCATGCACAAACATTAATCTCAAGTTTATAAGATATACATGTAAAAGGCAAAACTTTAAAACTTTTAGAAAACAATATACTAGAGTATCTCTACAGCCTGAGTGTGGGGAAAGATTTCTTAAACAAGATACAAAAGGTATAAACTATAATTAAAACACAGATAAATTGAATTAAATTATAATTTAAACCTTTTTTTTTTTTTAAGACAGAGTCTTGCTCAGTCGCCCAGGCTGGAGTACAGTGGCGCGATCTAGGCTCACTGCAAGCTCCGCCTCCCAGGTTCACGCCATTCTTCTGCCTCAGCCTCCTGAGTAGCTGGGACTACAGGTGACCACCACCACACCCGGCTAATTTTTTGTATTTTTAGTAGAGACGGGGTTTCACCATGTTAGCCAGGATGGTCTCGATCTCCTGACCTCGTGGTCCGCCCTCCTTGGCCTCCCAAAGTCCTGGGATTACAGGCATGAGCCACCGTGCCCGGCCAATTTAAACATTTTATGCAAAAAAACTCCAAAAAGTGAAAAGAAAGCTCCAGTCTTCAGGAAGATATTTATAAAGCAAGTAATTGAGAAAAGGTAGTATTGAGAACTAACAAAGAACTTTCAAAAGTTAATGAGAAAAAGATAAGTTAACAGAAAAAATAAAAATAAATGTGCAAAGGAAGAGGAAATACACAGAAGAGGAAATCTAAATGGCCAATAAGCATATAATATAATGCTCAATCTCATTAGTTAGTTATTGGGCAAATGAAAATTAAAATCATAATAGGCCCAGCATGATGGCTCAGGCCTGTAATCCCAGCATGTTAGGAGGCCGAGGCAGATGGATCACCTGAGGTCAGGAGTTCCAGACAAGCCTAGCCAACATGATGAAACCCCCATCACTACTAAAAATACAAAATTAGCCAGGCATGGTGGTGGGCACCTGTAATCCTAGCTACTCTGGAGGCTGAGGCAGGAGAATCACTTGAACCCAGGAGGCAGAGGCTGCAGTCAGGCAAGATTGCACCACTGCACTCCAGCCTGGGCAACACAGTGAGACCCCACCTCAAATAATAATAATAATAATAATAAAGTATAATTTCACATCTTTTAATTTGCCAAGGATTATGCAGGTTGGCAATATCAATAGTTAAGGTAGAGCCACTGGACCTCTCATACACAGTGGGTAGGAATTGAAATTAGCACAACTACTTTGGAGAACAATTTGGTAATATCTAGGAAAGTTGAATATGCACATATCCTATAACCCAGCAATTCCAAGTCTATATCTTAGAGAAAGTGTCACATATTTTTCTGAATTCATACATGAGAATATATATTGCAGTGTTATTTGTAATAGAAAAATGGTAAACATCCTAAATGTCTATACATAAGTATAGATAAATAATACTGGCATAGTCATACAGGGGACTATTACACTACAGTAAAAATGAATTAACTAGAGCTAATATAGCCACACATGAAAAATGCTCACAAGTATAATGTTGGATAAAAAGCAAGTTACAGAAGGTATATGCAATATTGTAACAGTTTAAGACCCTATTAAACCACACTATATTGCTTAAGCACATACACATGTATAAAAAAAGCATACGGATATACATAGAATGATAAAGTAAAAATTCAGGATAATACTGCAAATCACCTCTAGGGAGGAGGTCGGGTTATAAAGAAGAGAAGGTAATAGGGAAAGGTCCGCAGGAGGCCTCAACTGTATCCATAATGTTATATTTCTTAAGCTGGGTGATGTAATGTAAGTGCTTTTCTGATATTAGTCTCCATATGCTATTTGTATGTCTGATGGTTAATTTTTTAAAATAAGTGAATATTTAAGAGTCTTGCTTTGAAAAAGAAAGAAACAATGGGGCTGAAAGAAGAACCTAAATAATGTTAGAATGTTAACACCTATCTATAGGCATCTCTGGGTCTCCTTAACCTCTCTAATCCACAAAACTTGTTTGGAAACATTAAAGATAAATAGGAGTAAAAGAATGGTTAAGTAAGTTTGAGGAATGCTGGGTAAAACAAAGCTAAATATTCGCTCTTTTCTGCAATACTTGTCAGAATCTTTGAAATGCGAATGTCACTGTGAATCTCTGAGTGGGAGACAGAGTCAGCAGTGTTTTCCCCCTTTAAGTCCGGAACCATTTTTTTCATGTGGCATCTCAAGGCAAGGGTTTTCCATGAAATACATTTTGGAAATTTTGTCCCCAGAAGTTTTATTTTCCTGTCACCAGCTACTATCCCCGCGTCTCATCCTGCCCACACATTTCACTTCCTTATCAAGCCGCATGTCTTTGTCATTCTGTTTCCATCTTTCCACAAGCATACCTTTCCCAGGCTTTTGTGTTTCACGAAGGCAACATGGCATGGTGAAAAGAGCACTTAGCTAGAAATCTATGAGCAATTCTGGCCTCAGGGCTTCTTAACTGGGGCACCCAGGGCGGGTTATTTAATTTCTCTGTGCCTTAGTTTCTGTCTACAAAAGGGAGAGAAGAATCAAATCATTTACCCCATAGGAGAGTCGTGAGTATTGAGTTCCTACCTATATAGTGCTTGATACTTTTTATGAACTTACGAAGTGTTGACTAGATTTATATAATAGGGAGAAAGTAATAGTTTACCTACCCCAAGAGTCTGCTTTTGGAGACTCCATTAATTTCCCAGGGCTGCCACAACAAACTGAGTGGCTTAAGCAACAGGAATGTATTTTTCTCACAGTTCTGGAGGCTGAAAGTCCAAGATCAGGGTTGGTCCCCTCTGAGGGCCGTGAGGGAGAATCTGTTCCCGGCCTGTTCCCCAGCTCCGGGAGGCTTGTTGGCAGGCTTTGGTGTTCCTTGACCTCTGCTGCACCACCAGATCTCTGCCTTCATCTCCACACAGCGTTCTCCCTGCATGTCTGTCTCCAAATTTCCCTTTTCAAATAAGAACACCAGCTCTATTGGATTTGGGGCCCACCCTACTCCAGTGTGACCTCATCTTCACTAAATATGTTTGCAACAACTCTATTTCTAAATAAGGCCACACACATTCTGAGGTGCTAGGGGTTAGGACTTCAACATTTGAACTTTCAGGGGACACAATTCAGCCCATAACAAAGACCTGTTGAAATCATATCTATGAAAGTGCTGTTAGATTCTTGTAAAGAGTTACAGAATGTAAGATTCTGCTTTTGTCACAAATGACCACATCTTAAAGCATCTAGTAACACTTCATTGTAGCATACAGCCAGAGCTTGCCTTTGTGCACCTGAGACAGCTTTTTGGAACAATATTGAGCAGAGTTTGTCCTGGGACTCTTTAAAGTGTGTGCTCTCTGTTTGGTTCTAAATCCATTGCCAGTAATTGATTGCTTTACCTCAACTAAGAGAGAAAAGTCCATCTTGTTAAGAATTACTTGATACATGGGGTCTGCATATAAAAGGAGCTACTGCAGTATGCAAAGAGATTAAATAATTTCTTGGAGGCAAGAGCTCCATGAAATTTCTCAAATTAGCTGGGCCATTCCACGGTGAAACTAAATGATGAATCTAGCTTTCCTCAGGTGCAGGCTTGTGTTATGCCTGCTGGCCCCACGCTTTCTTCAGGGGGCAGTTTTACAACATCGTTTCCCTAGAGAAGAATTCAGAATGACATTAGGCCACCTTGAACCTAGCAAGATTGTTCATACCAAAATGACTTTTTGATACAGTTAAGCTGAAGCAGTATATAACACAGAGGTAAAAAGCATGAATTCTGACGTCCAGCCTCCTGGGTTTACATCCTAATTCTACCCATGGAATCTTAGGTAAGAGACCTCAGCAACCGTCACCCAATAACCATACTCACCTGATGTGGCTGCTGTGAAGACTGAATGAGATAATCCATGAAACAGAACAGTGTCTGACGCACAGGCTGCATTCAACAAACGGTGGTTATTATTACTCTCAGTGTAATGACAGGCCCTCAGAAAAATCACTTTGAGATAACCTCTTCCTTTTAAATTGTGGAAAAATAAAAACAGTTATCCCAACCAACACAATCACTTCCAATTTTAAATATTCTAGTTCCTGTGGATACCTGGAGTATGAATATAATGTTGTACTGTGCCATTTGAATGCTGGCAGTTTTTATGTTCCCAAGCAGTTGTTCTTAACAGCTGTATCAAATTCAATTGAGTGAATATACTATATTAGGTCATTCTTGCATTGCTATAAAGAAATACCTGAGACTGGGTAACTTATAAGAAAAGAGATTTAGTTGGCTCATGGTTCTGCAGGCTGTACAGAAAGCATGTTGGCATCTGCTTCTGGGGAGGCCTGAGGAAGCTTCCAATCGGGGCAGAAGGCAGAGGGGGAACAGACACATCACATGGCAAGAACAGAGCAAGAGACAGAGAGAGCGGCAGGGAGGTGCTACACATTATTAAACGACCAAATCTTGCGAGAACTCAAAGTGAGAGCTCACTTATCACCAAGGGGATGGCCCAAGCCATTCGTGAGGGATCCATCCCATGATCCAAACACTTCCCACCAGGCCCAACCTCCAACACTGGGGATTACAATTCAACATGAGATTTGGGCAAGGACATACATTCAAACCATATCATACACCACCTTTTACCTAACAGTCCTCCTATGGTTTGATATCTGGACTTTCGGGGTTTGCTACTCATTAATATCACTTTGGGAAAGCCAGTGAGCTTTTTCCCCATTAAGACTGATAGACCAGGGCAATCTCCCTCAAACTTCTGCCTAAGTGTCTTTGCTTCAGTTTAGCCCTCCTCCACTGTTGTTTTGACCTAAATTACCTTCCTTATAATCTACTTCCCCATATCTCTTTTCCCCAAAGTCTAGATACAAAGCCACATCTCCATTGCTTCTTACTCTCCCTTTGCAGATTCCAGGCTCCCCATTCTGTTCCTTGCTGTGTGTGTTACTGTGGATCTATTTGTTACTCCCCACAACCCACCCCGCCATAGAGCTCACAAGCCCTTTCTAGGGACATCAAACTGGGTATACCACAAGAATAGCACCATTTGGCATCCCATATGCTCCCCTTCCTACACTGGGTATGTTTGTAGAGTCTAAAAGAGAAACAAAGCATCTCTTTCCTTTTTTTTGCCCACCAAACTCCTGCTCATCCTTTATCACTAGGCTCAAATGTACCAACCTCTATGAAACACTTTCATTTCCCCAGTCAGGGCTCACCGCTCAGTCATACTAGTCCCAGGGCACTTGCTACATATTTTAGTATCCTCAACAATGGACAAAGATTACACATTGAACATGCTCAAAAATGTGTTTGCAGATAAGTTAGTTATGGAGAGAGCTGTATATAAGAAGTTGGAAACTGCATCAGTTGCCTGTTTTGACAGGATTTAATGAGATTATAGCAAAGGCTTGGGAGTCAGACACTTTGATTTAAATGTTAACTCTACAATGTGCTAGTTAGGAAACCTTGGGAAACATAAGCCAACCTTGCTGAGTCTCAGCCTTCTCATCTGCAAAATGGGGTCATCTCTGTCACTGACTTCCTCAGAAGGCTGATGTGGACCAGATGGGATGATAAATGCAAAGCACACAAGTGCATGGTTTTAAGTGGTAGTGATTAAGGCTAGCAAAGAATTTGAGACCAGCCTGGGCAACATAGTAAGAACTTGTCTCTACAAAAAATGTAAAAAAAAAAAAAAAAAAAAATTAATCAAGTCTGGTGGTGCATGCCTATAGTCCTAGCTACTCGGGAGGCTGAGGCAGGAGGATTGGTTGAGCCTGGGAGATTGAGGCTCCAGTGAGCTACGATTACACCACTGTACTCCAGCCTGGGTGACAGAGAGAGGCACCATGTCTCGGAAAAAAAAAAAAAAAGGATCAGCAATAAAGATCCTGAAAAGTCAAAATTGGCCAAAAGTATTATCTCCTGCTGAATTTTGTCAACAAACCCCAGGTTCCTACCTCTTAAAATATAAATGGGGGCAGTACCATTAGCTTACCAGGAGCTAGAAGCCCATGATTTCAAGGAGTTTCCTGTGTAAGTATTGATGGGTATATTCTGCTTCTGCTTCAGTCTCTCGATATTTTTTGCCTGCTCTTTTCAAGGGTGTTCTGTTTGCCAAAAAGCACTGCTAAATGTGTGCCTCACCCTGTCCTCCTCCAACTTTCAGTCGTCTCCAGGCCTTTCCCACAGCGGCTCTGTGACCTGAGACTCATTCTGCGGTTGCCTTTTCTTTGAGCTGAGAATTGTTTCTAGCCATCCCACTAAGAAGTGTGAATTAAATGTGTGATCTAGAAGGGTTGATGCATCAAGTCATGAATAACTATATCTCATTGATTATAACTAATAACTAATCTAATAAAAGATGATTGACCCCAAAGGGTTGCCAAGTGGCATCGTTATGAACAGAAGAGGAGGAAACAGAGAGAGAGGAGAAAACATAGATCCAGATGGGATTCCCAGAATGAAACCCCAAGCAGCCAGAGGGTGGTATATGGTGTGCATCTCTTGGGAAAGCAAGGGAGTATACAAAATGGGGGAAAATGGAAGACAGGGGAAGAGTGGTAGCCCACATCAAGCTTTGCCAGAGGCCAACCTTTCTGTCTGCAGTGATACTCGTTTGCAAAGTTGGTGAATGGGCTACAGTCTCTGAATATATAAATGAAGGAAGGCAAAGCCACCAGGGTCCAGCCGAGCTCACAGGCCTGGTTAGTACTGGGGGACCAGTGCTGGCTAGTACCAGGTATGCTTACTAGAGGCTGTCAAACCATCCACGGGCAAGTAAATATGTACTCACTGGCCTTAGAAAGACTCTTTAAAAACTTGAAGCTCTGCCTTTGATTTAGGTCAATAAGATATAAGAGATAATTAAAATGTAAAAGGTTGCTAAGGAATAAAACTAAAGCAATGCCAAAGAGCCTAATCTAAATGCAGACAAAAAATAAACTCACAGCTCTGTTTGCTTGGCCCAGATGCCTGGAGCATCTTGAAAGAAGGCACATTTCTGCACCTGAATAACGTTAATCTTGGGTTTAGAAAGATGTAGAATGAATATGGAGACTGCTCAAAATCACTTCTGATTATACTTAGATATTCTAAGAAATCACTCAAATATTTATTTAAAAATTGCATTGTGGAAGACATGGTACTAGAAAATAATGATGATAACCACAACTAACTTTATTATGATACCCTATAGCCAACTCAAAGTTTTTCACATGGTGGAGGATATTCACTGATCTCCAAATAAAGTGCAAGTGTACAATGCTGCATGAGCCATGATTATCTCCCTTAAGGAGTTTACAATCCAATAAGAGAAGAAAGGGACATACACAATGTAATATAATACAAGTTGGATGATGATAAGGACTGTAATAAAGGTAGTAATTTATGGTTGTCTAAAAGTAGGTTACATAAAGGGAGTATCGTTTAAAATGGACTTTGAACTTTTGGTAGGTGGAGGTGTCAGATAGATATTTTAAGCAAAGAAAAACATCACGTACAAGGGCAGGAAATAGAAAATTGCAGCATGTGTTCAAAGAACAAGTAATGCAGGAAGGATAGGTTGTGGTGGACATCTGTTACTTTTGCTTACTCAGTATTCATTCTCTATTCTCTTCATCATAGTAACTCTTTTCCCTTGGGGAAGCCCATCTATTCTTAGTATCTGAAAAGCAGAGTTGACCCCACTGCTGGATTCACAGTGGGGCCTGTGATCATGGCTTGACCAATCAGCACCTTCATCTTCCTGGATGGAGTGATTCGTTTAGAGCTGAGCACAGAATTCAAGTCAACCAATGTGCCAAGACTAAATCCCAAGAATTTTGTCGGAATTTTAGGAAAGAGTCAATCTCTTTCCATAAGATCACTAGCTGTGAGGATAACGTAAGCCTGGAATTTCTGAGTCTCTCTGAGGAGAGTGCTTACCACCAAGAGAGACCAGCACATTTATACACTTAGATGTTGCCATGATGGAGGAGACTACACATCCTCCCAATGTTTAGCCAGTCCAAATTGCTTTCTGTCACTTGTAACCATAAAAATCATCAATCTATAGTTGAGGACAAATTGGAGAGAGTCTTGAGTGCCCCACCAAGGAACTTCATTCTCTCGTCAACAAAAAGTAGAGTCACAGGAGGTTTTGGGAAAGTGATAGATTTTGATTCTCCACACCAAAAACAGTTTGAAGGTGGTGTCATAGGCAGGAAAATGGGTATAAGATTTTTTACAAAGGCAAGGTCAATGGTAGGAATTGTGGCTCTTTGTGAGTTTCCTTTGTGAGTTCAT
>NW_012101687.1:2586444-2622911 GCF_000951045.1 Mandrillus leucophaeus | reverse complement strand
ACTAACTTTATTATGATACCCTATAGCCAACTCAAAGTTTTTCACATGGTGGAGGATATTCACTGATCTCCAAATAAAGTGCAAGTGTACAATGCTGCATGAGCCATGATTATCTCCCTTAAGGAGTTTACAATCCAATAAGAGAAGAAAGGGACATACACAATGTAATATAATACAAGTTGGATGATGATAAGGACTGTAATAAAGGTAGTAATTTATGGTTGTCTAAAAGTAGGTTACATAAAGGGAGTATCGTTTAAAATGGACTTTGAACTTTTGGTAGGTGGAGGTGTCAGATAGATATTTTAAGCAAAGAAAAACATCACGTACAAGGGCAGGAAATAGAAAATTGCAGCATGTGTTCAAAGAACAAGTAATGCAGGAAGGATAGGTTGTGGTGGACATCTGTTACTTTTGCTTACTCAGTATTCATTCTCTATTCTCTTCATCATAGTAACTCTTTTCCCTTGGGGAAGCCCATCTATTCTTAGTATCTGAAAAGCAGAGTTGACCCCACTGCTGGATTCACAGTGGGGCCTGTGATCATGGCTTGACCAATCAGCACCTTCATCTTCCTGGATGGAGTGATTCGTTTAGAGCTGAGCACAGAATTCAAGTCAACCAATGTGCCAAGACTAAATCCCAAGAATTTTGTCGGAATTTTAGGAAAGAGTCAATCTCTTTCCATAAGATCACTAGCTGTGAGGATAACGTAAGCCTGGAATTTCTGAGTCTCTCTGAGGAGAGTGCTTACCACCAAGAGAGACCAGCACATTTATACACTTAGATGTTGCCATGATGGAGGAGACTACACATCCTCCCAATGTTTAGCCAGTCCAAATTGCTTTCTGTCACTTGTAACCATAAAAATCATCAATCTATAGTTGAGGACAAATTGGAGAGAGTCTTGAGTGCCCCACCAAGGAACTTCATTCTCTCGTCAACAAAAAGTAGAGTCACAGGAGGTTTTGGGAAAGTGATAGATTTTGATTCTCCACACCAAAAACAGTTTGAAGGTGGTGTCATAGGCAGGAAAATGGGTATAAGATTTTTTACAAAGGCAAGGTCAATGGTAGGAATTGTGGCTCTTTGTGAGTTTCCTTTGTGAGTTCATAGACTCATCATTGTCATCATTTTGGAAGCTTAACTGTGCCATAGGCGTTGTTCTAAGCACTTCACACACATTAACTCATGTAATACTCATGCCAACCCCAAGAGACAGGTTCAGTTACTCTCACTTAATGCTCACACCAACTCTATGAGGAAGGTCCAGTTATTATCCCCATTTTACAGAAAATTTTGTTCATTTTTTCCTCTAGAATAAAGTTTCATGCAAATGGCAGTTCACTATCTTATCTCCACCATCAAGAATAGTTCGTGGGACATTACAGGTTCTCAATAAATATTTCTTTAGTGAAATGAATAAATGAGTGGTTCAGGAATCATCATAACTCTTCCTTCAAATTCTCTCCTGAAATGCTCCCAGTAACATGATCACCTGGGTAACCCAGAGGAGCATTACTTCTGTGTATAATTAATCATTTATGTCAATGTGATGAGAATGCAATGAGACCCCCTATTATCGGGAGCTGATAGCCTGAGGTGAGCAGGAAGTAGGTGGTATCTGCAGGGACAGCAGGGAGGCAAGGGCACAAAATTGAGGTGCAAGCAGGTTAACATATCCCCAATGTCTCACAACTAATCAAATGGCAGTACCAGGATTTCAACCCTGGGAGTCAGGTCCCAGAGCCCATTCACAAAGAAGACAAGTGCCAACACCATGAAGTCTTGCAAGCTCCAAATTTCCTTCTCCAGTGACCCATCCTTTCTCCCCACTAACCTGGATGTCCATATTTAGAATCATTTCTTTGACTTAGGAAAGGTGGTTGGGAGTGTTGTTTCTAGAATGTCCCTGTTATATTGTTACTTGAGTAGGAGAATAGGGGCTGGCCTTTTCCCATTGAAATATCAATCCTATTGAAACATCAGCAGAGCCTTAAAGGGCACAGGTAAGTTTTGTGGGGTTTTTTTGTTTTGTTTTTTGTTTTTTTGAGATGGAGTCTCACTCTGTCGCCAGGCTGGAGTGCAGTGGCACAATCTCAGCTCACTGCAACCTCCGCCTCCCGGGTTCAAGAAAATTCTCCTGCCTCAGTCTCCCAAGTAGCTGGGACTACAGGCGCCCACCACCATACCCAGCTAATTTTTGTATTTTTAGTAGAGACGGGGTTTCACCATGTTGGCCAGGATGGTCGCGATCTCTTGACCACGTGATCTACCTGCCTGGGCACAGGTAAGTTTTAAAGAGAAAAATGTGGAGGAATTAGGATATTGGGGCACTACTCAGGGAAATACTGAATCTTCCTGGTGTTGGCAAAAGGTCACCTGGTGTGGGGTTAAAGAAAAAAGGGGCACAGAAAGAGAATTTGTTTCCTAACATGAATATCATGTCTCCTTCAAAATGTAGATTTCTGGCAAAATTCCCAAAAGCACATTCTTGCAATGCTGTGCATACTTCCATAAATGGCCCTTGCCTGTGTTGTTTCAGTCAGTCCTTGGATACAGCAAGAAGAAGTCGAGCCTCCCAAGTACTGTCACTGTCAAGTTCCTTCTCTCTGCCAGACCTTCCCACAGCCCCAGATGGTGTAGCTTCTCCCTCCCTCTCATTTCCTGAGCAGGTGGGAGAAAGGAAAGAGTTAGAAAAGAGGCAAGAAGCATAGAATTTGCCAGTACTAACCCTGGCTCTCACCCACCCATCCAGCATGGCTGGTGCCAAACTGGCAGTAGATGTGTAAGTGGTTGAAGTAGCCCCAGGCCCATGCCTCCCTGGTGCCCCTGCAGGTACCACCTACTTCCTACCTACCTCAGGCTACCAGCTCCAATGGGGGTATCATTCCATTGACATAAATGATTAATTATACACAAAAGTAATGCTCCTCTGGGTGACCCCGGTGATCACATTAATGGGAGCATTTCAGGAGAGAATTTGAAGGAAGAAGCATCATGCTTTCTGAATCACTCATTTATTCATTTCATTAAACAAATATTTATTGAGAATCTATGACGTACCAGGAACTACTTTTTTTTTTTTTTTTTTTTAGATGGAGTCTCGTTCTGTCACCCAGGCTGGTGGAGTGCAGTGGCATGATCTCAGATCACTGCAACCTCCACCTCGCTTGTTCAAGCAGTTCTCCTGCCTCAGTCTCCCAAGTAGCTGGGATTACAGGCGCATGCCACCACACTCAACTAATTTTTTTTTTTATTATTTTTAGTACAGACAGGGTTTCACCATGTTGGCTAGGCTGGTTTTGAACTCCTGACCTCAAGTGATCCGCCCACCTCAGCCTCCCAAAGTGCTAGGATTACAGGCACAAGCCACTGTGCCCAGCCACCAGGGACTATTCTTGGTGATGAAGATAAAATAGTGAACTGCTATTTTCATGGAATTTTATTCTAGTGGAAAAAATGAATAAACAAAGTAATAAATATACAAGCTCATGACCTATGATAAAAAGTGCTATAAAGAAAAATAAATCTGGATAAGGGTAGTTAGAGAGGAAGGGATTGCTAATTTAGGAAGAGTTGTCAGGGAAGTCTTCACTGAGGAAGTAGAGGCAGCAGCGAGCCAAGTGAAATTGGAGGGAACATTATACCCCAGCTCAAGGGGAAAAACAGGAGACAATCATTCTTGGCATGTTTGAGGATAAGGAAGACTGTGTGGCTGGAACAGAATGAACAAGCAAAAGAGTTACAGGCAATGAAGCTGGTGAAGGAAACTTGGGCTAGATAAGAATTTTGTATTATATGTAGTTTTAGGACGATGGGAAGCTATTGGCGGATTTTTGTGCAGAAGAGTGGCATGAAGTGATTTGTATTTTTAAGAGGTGATTAAGGCAGAAAGAATGTAAGAAGGCAGGTGAAGGAGCAAGGAGACCAGTTGATCCAGGTGAGAGATGAAGGTGGCCTGAACCAGAGTGATAGTGGTGGAGGTGGGAGAAGTGGGAAGGCTGTAGATAGATTTTGAAATTTAGAGCCTTCGTCTCATTTTGTGGCTGTGTCAAGGAAACCTCTGATGACTGTGTTACTTGCCATTGGCTCACCTGTGATGTCAGTCATGCAACTGAGATCGATAGTTCCCAGGAGCTCACCTTCACCTGGCTCTCTCTGCAACACCAAAGTAGCCTCTGCAGGCAGGTACACCCAGGAGTACAGGCTGGAGGCATTTTTATGCCAAGAGCAACCCTCGCCCAACAGGGGACTGGAGCTAGAGGGCTAAATGTTCCAACCTCCTGTCTTTCAGGTGGAAGATTCTAGAAGGCATTCCAAGTACTTCTCAAAGATCCGCCTTCACTGGTGACCTTGGACACACCCCCTCATGTTGACTTGTACTCCTTCCCTGTTTCACTCTCCTGACTGTCTCCCGCTATCCCCTCAATTCCTTGCCTGAGTCTCTGCTTTGAAGGAACTCAACAAAGATAGGGCATTTCCCACTCTACCTATTCCTTACTTCCCATAGTTCTCTCTTTATGCCCAAGGTTGTTGAGGAAAACTTCCAGGAGACACATTCAGGGAAAACATCCAGTCTATCATTTTCTTTCAAGGATCTATGGGGTTTACAACCAGAAACAGACCTTCCAACCCTCAAATTCTCCAAAATAGCCATCATCCATCCCCACTTCAAAGATCGACATCTACAGCCTAGTTTGTGAAAATTCAATTGAAAACCAATTGTGCATTAAAAGGGAAAATAATCAGAGACCTCTTCCCGGCAGGAGAATACAGGATACTATAAACAAGGTATAGTCTCCAAATGCATAGATGGCTTTGTAATGGACCTGGATGGACACATTGCAGAGTTTATAAACAATAAAAAGACAGCAATGCAGCTAAGTGATAATTCAGCTGAGAGATAATATCCTTCAATGCAACTTGGCAAGAATCACTTAAAGTGCATTGGCTGGTAGGATCTGAATGTTCTTTATTAGAAATGACTATGGATTAAAGAGATATGAGACAAGTGAGTAACACAAAGCAGAAGAAATCCTTAAATCAAAATGGACATTTTAATAACTACACTTTAAATAAATCCCCCTCTGAAGTTTTCTAATGTTTAACAGCTGCAAATAAATATGACACTGGGAGAAGCTAATCAAAAAGTTTAATAATGCAGGAAACAAAAGAGCAAAAAAGAAACTGAAACATCACATCTTCAGCCCCTTTAGGCTTCTAGCCTCTGTCCCTCTCTGGTGCTACCATATCCCCAGCACCGCAACACCCCAAGCTAAAACCCTGTGGAGCCAAACGGCCTGGGTTTGAATCTCAGCTCCGTCATAGTTCATCTCTGTGTGCCTGGGCAAGTGTCTTAGCCTTCCAAGCCTTAGTACTCATGGCTATAAAATGGGACTAAGCCACCTGATAGGGTTGTTGCAAGAGTTAAGTGGGCTAATACATATGAAGGCAGAGTAAATACTCAATAAAATATCAGCTATTGCTTTACTATTACTATCTTGCTAAAGGAGCAGAAGAGAGCTAGAGGCAAAAAAGAAAACAGATCGAAACAATAGAAAATAGAGGGAAAGGGAGCCTTAGAGGCAACTGAAAGTTTGCTAAGTCACAACGATGTTCAGGCAGTGCACCCAGGAAGGCTGACTAACTGGCCTGGGTTTAGATGGGTCGATGCCCCACTTAGTTAATAAATTATGACTATCACTCCTACCTTGGCTTTTGAATTACTCAACCACAGAGAATCCACAGGATGTAAATCTTTACAATCCTTTAAGAAATCAATATGGTAACACATATCAAAGGCTATACTGTATAGCTTTAAACACTGTATCCCACTCCTGGGAATTTATTCAAATACAATTGAACACGGGGTTGATAACCTCCGCACAGTCGAAGATCCACATGTAACTTTTTTTTTCCTTGGTAGTGTAACTGTCACCAAACCATGTATAACTTTTTCTTAACTTTTATTTTAGGTTCAGGGGTACACGTACAAGTTTGTTATATAGGTAAACTCAAATCATAGGGGTTTGTTGTCAGATTATTTCATCACCCAGGTGTAAGCCTAGGTATTACACCTGGTTGTTTTATTAGTTATAATAATAACTAAGAGTTCTTATTAGTTAGTTATTTTTCCTGCTTCTCTTCCGTCTCCTACTCTTCACCCCCCGGTAGGCCCCAGTGTCTGTTGTTCCTCTCTTTGTGTCCATGTATTATCATTTAGCTCCACTTGTAAGTAGGACTATGCAGTATTTGGTTCTCTGTTCCTGCGTTAGTTTGCTAAGGATGATGGCCTCCAGGTCCATTCATGTTCCTGCAAAGAACATGACCTTGTTCTTTTTTATGGATGCATAGTATTCCATAGTGTATATGTACCACATTTTCTTTATTCAGTCTACCACTGATGGGCGTTTAAGTTGATTCCATGTCTTCACTATTGTGAATAGTGCTGCAATAGACATATACTTGTATTTGTCTTTATGATAGAACGATCTCTATTCCTTTGGGTATATACCCAGTAATGGGATTGCTGGGTCAAACAGTAGTTCTGTTTTTAGCTCCTCAAGGAATCACTACACTGCTTTTCACAATGGTTGAACTAATTTGCACTCCCACCAACAGTGTATAAGTGTTTCCTTTTCTCTGCAACCTCGCCAGCATCTGTTATTTTTTAACTTTTTAATAATAGCCATTCTGACTGGTATGGGATAGTATCTCATTGTAGTTTTGATTTGTATTTCTCTAAAGATCAGTGATTAAGCTTTGCTTCATATACTTGTTAGATGCATGTATGTCTTCTTTTGAAAAGCATCTGTTCATGTCCTTTGGCCACTTTTTAATGGGGTTTTTCGGTTTTCTCTTGTAAATTTGTTTAAGTTCCTTATAGATGCTAGATATTAGACCTTTGTCACATGCATAGTTTGCAAATATTTTCTCCCATTCTGTAGGTGGTCTGTTTACTCTGCTGATAGTCTTTCACTGTGCAGAAGCTCTTAAGTTTGAGTATATCCCATTTGTCAATTTTTGCTTTTGTTGCAGTTGCTTTTGGTGTCTTCCTCATTAAATCTTTGCCAGTTCTGATGTCTAGAATGGAATTGCCTAGGTTGTCTTCCAGGGTTTTTATAGTTTTATATTTAAGTCTTTAATCCATTTTGAGTTGATTTTTGTAGATGGTGTAAAGAAGGGGTCCAGCTTTAATCTTCTGCATGGTTAGCTAGTGATACCAGCACCATTTATTGAGTAGGGAGTCCTTTCCCCGTTGCTTGTTTTTGTTAGCTTTGTCAAAGATCAGATGGTTGTAGGTGTGTGGCCTTGTTTCCGGGCTCTCTATTCTGTACCATTGGTCTATGTGTCTGTTTTTGTACCAGTACTGTACCATTTTGGCTCCCATAGTCCTGTAATACAGTTTGAAGTCAGGTAATATAATGCCTCCATCTTTGTTGTTTGCTTAGGACTACCTTGGCTATTTGGGAGTTTTGTGGTTCCATATGAATTTTAAAATAGTTTTTTTCTAGTTTTGTGAAAAATGTCACTGGTAGTTTGATAGGAAAATCATTGACTCCATAAAATTCTTTGGACAGTATGGCCATTTTTATGATATTGATTCTTTCTATGAGCATGAAATGTTTTTCCATTTAAGTCATCTCTGATTTCTTTGAGAAGTGTTTTGTGATTCTCATTGTTGAGTTCTTTCATCTCCCTGGTTAGCTGTATTCCTAGGTATTTTGTTCTTTTTATGGCAATTGTGAATGGCATTGCCTTTCTGATTTAGCTTTTGGTTTGGCTGTTATCAGTGTATAGGAATGCTAGTAATTTTTGTATGTTGATTTTGTATCCTGAAACTTTGTTGAAGTTGTTTATCAGCTGAAGGAACTTTTGAGATGAAAACTATGGGGTTTTCTAGATATAGAATCATGTCATATGCAAACAGGGGTAGTTTGACTTCCCATCTTCCTATTTGGCCCTTTCTTTCTTTCCTTTGCCTGATTGCTCTGGCCAGAACTTTCAATACTCTGTCGAATAGGTATGATGAGAGAGGACATCCTTGCCTCGCGCTGGTTTTCAAGGGGAATGCTTCCAGCTTTTGACCATTATTTATGATGTTGGCTGTGAGTTTGTCATAGATAGCTCTAGTTATTTTAAGGTATGTTCCTTTAGTTCCTGGTTTATTAAGAGTTTTTAACATTAAGAAATGTTAAAATTCATTGAAAGCTTTTTCTGTATCTATTGAGATAATTATGTGATTTTTGTGTTTGGTTCTGTTTATGTGATGAACCACATTTATTGATTTTTATAGGTTGAAACAACCTTGCATCCCAGGGATGAAGCCTACTTGGTCATGGTGGATTAGCTTTTTGATGCACTGCTGGATTTGGTTTGCAAGTATTTTGTTGAGGATTTTTGCATCATGTTCATCAAGGATACTGGCCTGAAGTTTTTTCATTTTTTTGTTGTGTCTCTGCCAGGTTTTGGTATCAGGGTGATGCTGGTCTCACAGAATGAGCTGGGGAGGAGTCCATCCTCCTCAACTTTTTAAAAGTAGTTTTAGTAGGAATGGTACCAGCTCTTCTTTGTACATCTGGTAGAATTAGGCTCTGAATCCATTTGGTCCTGGGAATTTTTTTATTGTTAAGCTATTTATTACTGATTCAATTTTGAAGTTCATTATTGATCTGTTCAGGGAACCAATTTCTTTCTGGTTCCATCTTGGGAGGGTGTATGTGTCCAGGAATTTATCATTTCCAAATTTTCTAGTTTATGTGCATAGGGGTCTTCACAGTAGTCTTTGATGATTATTTATATTTTGTGTGGTCAGTGGTAACATCCTCTTTGTCATTTCTGATTGTGTTTATTTTGATCTTTTCTATTTTCTTCTTTATTAATCTAGCTAGTGACCTACCAATCATCAATTTTTTCAAAAAAAATCAATTTCTAGATTTGTCAATCTTTTGAAAGGTTTTCATATCTCATTATCCTTCAATTCAACTCTGATTTTGGTTACTTCTTGTCTTCTGTTAGATTGGGGTTGGTTTGCTCTTGCTCCTCTAGTTCTTTTAGTTGTGACGTTAGGTTGTTAAATTCAGATCTTTCTAACCTTTTGATGTGGGCATTTACTGCTATAAATTTCTCTTTTACCATTGCCTTAGCTGTGTCCCAGAGATTCTGGTATGCTGCATCTTTGTTCTTATTAGTTTGAAAGAACTTCTTGATTTCTGCCTTAATTTCATTATTTACCCAAAAGTCATTAAGGAGCAGACTGTTTAATTTCCTTGTAATTCCATGATTTTGAGAAACTTTTTTAGTCTTGATTTTATTTTTATTGTATTGTGGTCCAAGGGTGTGTCTGGTATGATATCAGTTCTTTCGCATTTGCTAAGGATTGTTTTATGTTCAATTGTGTGGTTGATTTTGTAGTATGTGACATATAGCAATGAGAAGAATGTATATTCTGTTGTTTTGGGGTGAGAGTTCTGTAGAGGTCTATTAGATTCATTTGGTCCAATGTTGAGTTCAGGTACTGAACATCTTTGTTAATTTTCTGCCTTGATGATCTGTCTAATACTGTCAGTGGAGTGTTAAAGTCTCCCACTATTACTGTGTAGGAGTCTCAGTCTCTTTGTAGGTCTCTAAGAACTTGCTTTATGAATCTGGTGCTCCTGTGTTGAGTGCATGTATATTTAGAATAGTCAGGTCTTCTTGTTAAATTGAACCTTTTACCATTATGGAATACCTTTCTTTGTCTTTTTTAAATCATTGTTGGCTTAAAGTCTGCTTGTTTGAAATTAGGATTACAACCCCTGCTTTTTTCTGATTTCCATTCGCTTGGCAGATTTTCCTCTACCCTTTTATTTTGAGCCTATGGGTGTCACTGCATATGAGATGGGTCTCTTGAAGACAGCATACTATTGGGTATTTTCTTTTTTATCCAGCTTGCCACTCTGTCCCTTTCAAATGGGGCATTTAGCACGTTTACATTCAATGTTAGTATTAGTATGTGTTGATTTGATCCTGTAATTACATTTTTAGCTGGGTATTATGCTGGCTTGTTTGTGTGGTTGCTTCATATTGTCACTGGTCTGTGTACTTCAGTGTGTTTTTGTATTGGCTAGTAATAGTCTTTTCTTTCCATATTTAGTGCTCCTTTCAAGATCTCTTATAAGGCAAGTCTGGTAGTAATGAACTCCCTCAGCATTTTCTTATCAGAAAGAATCTTATTTCTCCTTCACTTAGGAAGCTTAGTTTAGCTAGACATAAAATTCTTGGTTGAAGATCTTTTTTCTTTAAGAATGTTGAATATTGGCCCCCAATCTCTTCTGGCTTGGAGAATTTCTGCTGAGACATCTGCTGTTAGTCTAGTCTAGTGGGATTCCCTTTGTAGATAACCTGCCCTTTCTCTCTAGCTGCCTTTAACATTCTTTCTTCTATTTCCACTTTGGGAAAATTGGATGATTATGTGTATTGGTGATGATCTTCTTATGTAGAATCTTGCAGAGATTCTCAGTATTTCCTGAATTTGACTGTTGGCATTTCTAGCAAGGTTGTGAAACTTTTCATGGACAATATCCCAAAATATGTTTTCTAACTTGTTTGCTTTCTCCTCTTTCCTTTCAAGTGATGCCAGTGATTTGTAAATTTGGCCCCTTTACAATCCCATATTTCTCAAAGGTTTTGTTTCTTTTCATTCTTTTTAATTTTTGTCTGTCTTGAGAACCAGTCTTGAAGATCTGAGATTCTTTCCTTAGCTTGTTCTATTCTGCTGTTAATATTTGCGTTTGCATTGTGAAATCTTATGTTTTTTCAGCTCTATTAGATCAGTTAGGGTTTTTTATACTGGCTACTTCATCTGTCAACATCTGTATCATTTTGTTGTGATTCTTTATTTCCTTGGAATGAGTTTTGCCATTCTCCTGAATCTCAGTGATCTTCATTCCTATCCATATTCCAAATTCTATTTCTGTCATTTTAACCAACTCAGCCTGGTTAAAAACCCTTGTTGAAGGACTAGAGTGGCTCTTTCAAGGACATAAGACACTCCAGCCATTTGAGGTGCCATTCTTCTGTTGGTTCTTCCTCATCTCTGCCTGTGAGTGTATCTTTAACTGCTGGGCTGCTTCTGATTGAAGTGGTAAGATGGGCAGGATGGTTGTGCTGGAGCTCCAGGTCAGGTGATCCTGCCCAGTGAGGAGAATTGAGGACTGGGACCTGCATGGAGAAAAGTCTGGCCACTTTTCTGTGAGGTGGGTGCTCTGTGCTAGGGGTCTGGACCAGCCCTTGGTCCCATGGATTCTCTGGAGCCTGGAGACTGCAAAGACAGCAACCTTCCCCTCCCACTGGGAGCTCTGTCCCAGGGAGTCACAGAGCTACTATAGGCTCAACTGTTGCAGCACGGGGGTTGCTGGAGACCCAGGCCAGGAGGACCTGTCCAGCGAGGAGATATGGGATCAGGGACCCACATAACAAACAGTCTGGCCACTGTTCCATAGGACTACTGCAGTATTCTGAGGGTTCACTCCAGTTCCTAGTCACCTCTAATTTTCCCATACCTGAAGGTATCAGTGGTGAAGGCTACAAAACAGCAAGATGGAGGCCTGCTCCTCCATCCCAGGAAGGTACAGCCCCTTTGCCAGGCCAAACACACTGGTGGGGGTGACTGGGGACCCTGGTTAGATGGTCCCACCCAGTGAGGAGAAGCAGGATCGGGGGCCTGCATTAAAAAGCAGTCTGGACACTTTTCTGTAGAGCAGCTGTGCTATGATGGGGGTCTACTCCAACCCCCAGTTACCTCAGACTCTCCAAACCCAAAGTCAATAATGGCTAAGCCTTCAAAACAGCAAAGATGGAGGTCCACCCCTCCCTCTGGGAGCTCCATCTCAGGGAGGTTTGGAACTGCTATTAGCTGGTGATATGGTTTGGCTGTGTCCCTACTCAAGTCTCATCTTGTATTGTAGTTCCCATAATCCCCACACACCGTGGAAGGGACCCAATGGGAGGTAACCGAATCATGGGGGCAATTACTTCCATGCTATTCTCATGATAGTGAGGGAGTTCTTTTGAGATCTGATAGTTTTATAAGAGGCTTTTTACCTTTTGCTTGACACTTCTCCTTCCTGCCACCATGTGAAGAAGGACGTGTCTGCTTTACCTTCTGTCATGATTGTAAGTTTCCTGAGGTTTCCCCATACCTGCAGAACTATGAGTCAATTAAACCTCTTTTCTTTATAAACTATGCAATCTTGGGCAGTTCTGTATAGCAGTGTGACAACAGACTAAAATAGTAGATTGGTACCACAGGGAGTGGGGTGCTGCTATAAAGATACTCGAAAATGTGGAAGCAACTTTGGAACTGGGTAACAGACAGAGGTTGGAACAGTTTGGAGGGCTCAGAAGAAGATGGAAAAATGTGGGAAAGTTTGGAACTTCCTACAGACTTGGAGGGCTCAGAAGACAGAAAGATGTGGAAAAGTTTACAACTTCCTGGAGACTTGTTGAATGGTTTTGACCAAAATGCTGACAGCAATATGGACAATAAAGTCCAGGCTGAAGTGGCCTCAGATGTAGATGAGGAACTCATTGGGAACTGGAGCAAAGGTGACTCTTGTTATGATTTAGCAAAGAGACTGGTGACATTTTGTTCCTGCCCTAGAGACATGTGGAACTTTGAACTTGAGGTAAATTGTTTAGGGTAACTGGCACAAGAAATTTCTTAGCAGCAAAACATTTAAGATGAAGCAGGGTGGCTGTGAGCAGTGGCTCATGCCTATAATCCCAGCACTTTGGGAAGCCAAGGTGGGCGGATCACTTGAGGTCAGGAGTTCGAGACCAGCCTGGTCAACATGGCAAAACTCCATCTCTACTAAATATACAAAAATTAGCCAGGCGTGGTGGCACGTGCCTGTAATCCCAGCTACTTGGGAGACTGAGGCACGAGAGTTGATTGAACCTGAGAGGTGGAGGTTGCAATGAGATCACACCACTGCATTCAAGCCTGGGTGGTGACAGGATGAGACTCTGCCAAAAAAAAAAAAAGAAAAGAAAAGATAAAGCAGAACATAAAAGTTTGGAAAATGTGTAGCCTGATGATGCAATAGAAAAGAAAAACCCATTTTCTGGGGAGAGATTCAAGCCCCAAGCTGATGCAGCTTCCACATGTTGTTGAGCCTGAAGGTACACAGAAGTAAAGAATTAAGGTTTGGTAATGTCCACCTAGATTTCAGAGAATGTATAGAAATGCCTGGATGTCCATGCAGAAGGTTGATGCAGGATTGGAGCCCACATGGAGAACTTCTGCTAGGGCAGTGTGGAAGGGAAATGTGGGGTCGGAGTCACCACACAGAGTCTCCACTGGGGCACTGCCTAGTGGAGTTGTAAGAAGAGGACCACTGTCCTCCAGACCCCAGAATGATAGATCCACCAACAGTTTGCATCATGCATCTGGAAAAGCTGCAGATATTCAATGCCAGTCCATGAAAGCAGCTGGGAGTGGTGCTGAATCCTGCAAACCTATAGGGGCAGAGCTGCCCAAGGCTATGGGAGCCCACCTCTTGCATCAGCATGACCTGGATGTGAGACATGGAGTCAAAGGAGACAATTTCGAAGCTTTAAGATTTGACTGCCCCGCCGGATTTGAGACTTGCATGGGGCCTGTAGTACCTTCATTTTGGCCAATTTCTCCCATTTGGAATGGGTGTGTTTACCCAATGCTGTACCCCCATTTTATCTAGGAAGTAACTAACTTGCTTTTGATTTTACAGGCTCATAGACAGAAGGAACTTGCTTTGTCTTAGATAAGACTTTGGACTTAGACTTTTTGGTTAATGCTGGAATGAGCTAAGAATGTGAGGGACTGTTGGAAAGGCATGATTGTGTTTTGAAATGTGAGGACATGAGATTTGGGAGGAGCCGGTGGGGGGAAGATACGGTTTGTCTGTGTCCTCACCCAAATCTCATCTTGAATTATAGTTCCCATAATCTCCATGTGTCATGAGAGGGACCTGGTAGGACATAATTGAATCATGGGGGTGAGTACCTCCATGCTGTTCTTATGACAGTGAGGGAGTTCTCATGGGATCTGATGGTTTTTATAAAGGGTTTTTCTCCTTTTGCTCACCACTACTCCTTCCTGCCACCATGTGAAGAAGGATGTGTTTGTTTCCCCTTCTGCCATGATTGTAACTTTCCTGAGGTTTCCCCATCCCTGCAGAACTGTGAGTCAGTTAAACCTCTTTCCTTTATAAACTACTCAGTCTCAGGGAATTTTTTATAGTGCATGAGAATGGACTAATACAGCTTGAAAATACTGGCAGGGTGGTTGTAAACTTTGGTTGGGAGATTTTGCCTAGTGAAAAGCAACAAGATCTGGTACCTGTGTGAAAGAGCAGTCTGGCAGCCTCTTGATAGAGCTGCTACACTGTGCTGGGGGACTGCTCCAGTCCCTAATCACCTCGGATTCCCCAGAGCCCAAAGGTATCAGTGGTTAAAATTGTGAAACAGAAAAGATGGCGGCCCACCCCTCCCTCTGGATATTCCATCTTGGGGAGGTGTAACATTGCTACTTGTGGCTGGCTGGAGTTCCAAGCCAGTGGGTCTCATCATGTGAGGTGCTGTGGAAGCAGGATCTGTGGAAGCAGGGCCTGCACATCATCACTGCTCAGCACCCTGGATTCAGCCTCTTTCCTAGGGATATATGTAGGGGTCTAACCTCCCACTTTGCCAGAGTGGCAGCTGCTTATGCTGGGAAGCCTGAGTATATAAAACCCCTGGAGCTTTGAGTGTGCCTGAGTAGTTTCTCTGACAAGACTCTACATAGCTCTCTGTATCAGACTGAAGGCCCTGGTGGAGTGACCTGAGGATTGAAAAGATCCATGGGAGAAGCAGGGGTCCCTGGGGTCACTCACTGCTTCCCTGGGCAGAGGAGATTTCCCTGGCTCCACATCACTCCTGGGTGCGCAATTGTCCTGCCTCACTCTTCTCCATTCACCATGGGTTAAGTTGTTTTCTTGATGAATCCCAATACATATACAGGAGCATTAATTTGCCCTTTCTATTTCTCTCCATGAGAGCAGGGCACACTAGCTGCTTCTAGTCCACCATCTTGGCCATCTCCCCAATGTATAACTCTTGACCCCTCAAAAACTTAACTACTGATAGCACACTGTTGATTGGAAGCCTTACCAATAATATAAACAGTTAATTAGTATGTATTTTATATGCTATGAGTATTATATATTGCATCATTACAATACAGTAAGCTAGTAAGGAAATGCTGTTAAGAAAGTAATAAGAAAGAAAATATATTTACTATTCATTAAGGAGAAGTGGATCATCATAAAGGTTTTCATCCCTGTCTTCTTCAGATTGAGTAGGCTAAGGAGGAAGAGGAACAGGAGGGGTTGGTTTTGCTGTCTGAGGTGCTGGAAACTGAAGAAAATTCACAAATAAGTGGACCTGTGCAGTTCAAATCCGTGTTGTTCAAGGGCCAACTGTACAAGAGAAGCAGCAGCTGTGGACAGAGATGCTCGCGGAGGTGCTATCTATGAAGGCAAAATACCACACGCAACATCAAAAGTGCAGGAATACAGGAATACAGGAGTTGTCATGCATTTCCTCAGAGGAAGCACGATCACAATTCTTATGAAAAACAGAAACCACTAGAAATGTGAAGTGTTTATGGCATAAGTTTCAGCAAAAAGGGTAGCATAGAAAATTGAGAGCATATTCTGATATGATTTATAAATTACATATGAATAGGAATTATAGAATACACAAGAATAGGTAGAATTACTGAATTTTTTCAAAACTGGAATATTTCTTATATATATATACTAGTACATATATAGAAGTATTAATATAAGTACATATATGTACATATATATACCTCTGCCTCCTGGGTTCAAGCTATTCTCCTGCCTCAGCCTTCCGAGTTGCTGGAATGACAGGCACCTGCCACCACACCTGGCTAATTTTTTGTATTTTTAGTAGAGACCTGGCCATGTTGGCCAGGCTGGTCTCAAACTCCTGGCCTCAGGTGATCCTCCTGCCTCAGTCTCCCAAAGTGCTGGGATTACAGGCATGAGCCACCATGGCCGGCCTGGAATGCTTACAATATTTTAATAGTTAAAAGTGGCAAAGGGTTGGGGAGAGAATGGCCCTCCCAAAACTCCATGCTGAGAAAAAAAGGGATAATGTATCTAAATAACCTGCCAGAGTTCTGTTTTTGCCACAGACATCATTAACCCACTGGGGGCTTTTGTGCAAATTAGGAAAAGTAGCCCCTCTCAAAGTATGCTCTTCCTAGAATGCAGACATTTCCTTTGTCTGGAGCTCTCTTCAGAGCCTTGATGTCTTCCACAGGAGGCTCGTGAATATAGGATTCTTCGAGGAATATGTTGGCAGAATTGCCAAGAAGGCAGCTATTGTAGACCCGAAGATTAACTACCTTAGGCAGTATGCAGATGAGAACTAGGACAATGAGTTGAATAAACAAATATGAGTCATATAAAAGCTGAATTATATGGCATGATACAGTGGCCCCTGATCTTTTTTGGCACCAGGGACTGGTTTCATGGGAGACAGTTTTTGCACAGATTAGGGAGGTTTTGGGGTGAAACTGTTCCACCTCAGATCATCAGGCCTTATTAGATTCTCATAAGGAGCATGCAACCTAGATTCCTCATATGCACAGTTCACAATAGGGTTTGCATGCCTGTGAGAATCTAATGCCACTGCTGATCTGACAGGAGGTGGAGCTCAGGCAGTAATGCTCGCTCACCTGCTGCTCACTTCCTGCTGTATGGCCAGGTTCCTAACAGACCACGGACCAGTACAGGTCTATGGCCCAGGGTTGGGGAACTCTGATATAATAGAAATTAGATCTCTCTCCCCCTGACATCAGCAAGTTATATACTTTCTAAGCATTACTCTCCTGCCTACTGAAAACTATATTTAGACTAAACCAAGAAAGATACTGCACTAAAGGTCTCACAAAAAGATACAAGTCTCAGAGGTAGAAGAAAGTAAATTTGCCCCACTAGGCTGTCTATTCCTCCACCAGACACAGTACCATTGCAGGCCTGTGATGAAGGGGCGAAGACAAGTGTCCATGGTGCTGCAGTAGGCCCCAGAGTCCGGAGTCCTGGGTCCCTTGCAGGGCAGACCCTTGTTAGCTTCCTTCATGTCTGCATGCATCAAAGGAACCTAGCATGGACCTCAGGCAGCTCACAAGATGGGCTGTGTCTTTCCATGGGGACTACGGATATGTGAAAGCGTTCAGGAGCACATAAAACATGTTCTCTAAGAGGGAGCCTTTGTATTCAGCTCCCTGTGGTCAGGGACGGCATTTTTGGAGCCAAGCTCCAAAAATATTTGAAGAGTCAAACCACCCCAGCATACTAAACAGAAATGAGAAAAGGTAGTTTCTGCTCTGGGTGAAGAATCAATGAGAAAGTTCCTCCTTCTTACCTTGGTTCCTATACATCCTAGTCCCATCAGACTTTGCTGATAAGTCTTCTTTGACACATGTGGGAAACATTTTCACTAGAGGTTAAAGGAAGCTGGTTTGGGACTGAAGCAAACAGCTATGCAAGGTCATATCGAGTTCAGTGCAGAATGTCACATCTCAAATGTTCTTTCCACATCCTTCTGCTGGGGCAGTGGCCTCTACTGAACCTGAAGGTGTGATTTCTCTCGGGTGACATGGAGTGCATGCCTGGCAACGCCTCAAGAGCTGCAGGGCAGAGTGACACAGCCCCAGGGAGTGGCTACCTTCACTAGGAAGCAGGTTTCTAAAACCAGCATTTCAGGATCCTCCAGGCATCCCTTTGGCCGGCTCACCTCCAGCTTCTGTGTCCTATAGCACAGTATTTACTGACAGGGAGAGCCCCTCTGCCAGCCAAACCTGCACAGTGCCCCAAGCATAGGACAAGTGGGTGACCAAGGGCTATGTTACAGGCCCCTTTCCAGCAGCCAAAGGACACACGTCCCAAATTTGATGGGGTTTTTGCCCTTGGTACACATAGACTTTCAATTTTCTGGAGTAACTCCCCCTTTTGTTATGGTTTGGTAAACAAAAGGCAGTCATCAGGAAGCTGCTAATACAAATGTCACCATGCACATCACCCTGCTGAAAACCAACAGCGGCCTGTTGAAATGCCACAGGATATTGAGAAAATGATGAGGAGGCACTGGAGACAAAAAAGCCTAGCTTCTCCTCTTCCTGGTCATGCTGCAGACAGCTTACTGTCTTGGCAGCCCTCCAACTCTGCTTCCTTTTCTAGAAGCTCTAGGTACCCAGGCTGCAAAGCTATGCCTGCCTGTCTGCTCATTCCAAGCACGTTTGCGCTCTGCTTTGAAGGGGGCAGCCATAAATAAAGCACAGGCTGGGGATTCCTGGACAGGCTTAGCATAATCACAGCCCTTCCTTTGAAAGAAGGAACCGTATTCTGAGATGTGCCTGTGACTGGTGGTTTAACTTTAAATCTGTCACCGGTAGCTGGCCAAAAGGTTTTATTCTCTGTAACCCCCAGTTTGGTAGACAAGCCTTTTTCAAAATGGAAATGTCTCCCTGATCCGCTGACAGGCAGTTTGGAGATGGTATGCTGACGCCAGTCAAAGCATGCTGTGGTGTTCTATTCTTCTTGCCGTGGTGCAGGCTACGTCCTCTGCCCCAAGGAACATCCACTCAAGGCCAAGTCCAACTCTCTAAGATTCAGATCAGATCCCTTCATTTAACGAAAATAGATTAAGCACTCCCTTTGTGAGCCTGAGAGACGTGCTCTGTGCCATCATTGAACTATCAGTCTGCCAGGGAAGATGACAATTAACAGTGATATGTGTACAGCCTACGGATGTATCTGCTATGGCAGTAACTTCATCTGAGTAGGAGTTAGAAGGTGACAGAAGGTTTTCACTTCTCCCCAAATCCTTCCTGGCTTTCCCTGGGCACTATGATTGCTCCCTTCTTGTGTTTTGTCAAAGGCACATATCCCATCTGCTCACTGTGTGATATTTCTACACGTTGCCTGCCTCCCATCCCCCTCACCCTTGCCATTTTATTAAGAGGCCTTCAAGGTCACGGACTGTCCTATGAAATAATTATCTGTCAAATGTTCAACAATTGAAATAAATAAATCTCGGAAATTTTTTTTGCTCTGAAAAGCAACTGTTGTCTGCCTAATACTAAGTGATCAATAGGTTTTTAAAATCTCTGAGTAATCTCAGCAGTGACAGTGTATTTGACTATATGGAACGAGCACGCAGATCCATGTGGGCGAGCAGGTGAACAAAAGCAACATTAGTAGTTAACGCAAGGTTGAGTTAATGGAGGCAATGGGTTGAGGGAAAGAGGGTAGGATGTCTTCACAGCCACTGAATCGGAGGTTAAAACAGCCAGCAGCAAGGGCTAGGGCAGAGGCAAATATCAGGGCAGATTTCACCCTAGTGTTTCTGAATTATTTGCATTCAAATAATGAGGCAATTTACTGAAATTGTGTGGAAGTTATTTCAATGCCGCAAAGGTATTTAAAATTGTATTAACTCATTTGTACAGAATGCTGAATACTACATCTTGATAGCAATTAGCAATACAGATAGCATAACTCAATACAGTTATGATATGATCAGTTGCAAATACCCTAAAACATTCTCAAATGTTAACGTATAAATGAATTACCTGGGTATCTTGATAAAATTCAAATTCTGACTTAGTAGTGGGTTGTGATTCTGTATTTCACACAAGTTCCAAGGTTCCATTGGTCCACACATCTCACTTTGAGCAGCCCCCACTAAAAGGTCAGGAGAACAAGTTGTGATTTTGACAGAAGGCACTATTTCTCTTCTTTTAAAATTGTATTTATCTATTACATATTTTCAAACTGTGAAATTAATGGTCATTATGGTGAATTTGGGAACTGTAAAACATACTGTGAAAAAATATTAAATCATCTTCAATCTCAACATCCAGAGATAATCAGTATAAATATTTTGACGTGTTTCCTTCTAATCCCTTTTTCTTTTGCATCTTACTTGCCACAATTTTTCTACCTTGATACTGTTTCTTTTCAAACTGTAGATGTTCCACATGTTGTTATTTGAAAAATATAGTTTGTATCATCACATACATTCAAGTCCCCCAGAGCACAGAAGTTAAAGAAAGAGTACCTGCCCTTGTTTTCTAGTGAAAGAAAATAGTGAATACACAATCAGGTAATATATAAGATTGAACAGATAAAATTCTGATTTTGAAGCACTTTATAATATTCTATTTTACAGCTGATTATAATAAAGTTAACCAATCTTTCCTTCAGACATTCAAATGATTTCCTTTCTTTTGTTCTTACATATACATGTATGTTTTAAATATATAGACTATGTGGAAAATCCTTGCAGCCCAATTTTTGCATAGTCCTCTGATGATTTCCTTCAAATAAATGACTGTAAGTAAAATTTCTGGGTCATAGGGTGTGTAAGCTTTTAATACATATTGTCAAATGGGACCCCAGAAATGTTGTACCCATTCCTGCTCTTACCAGCAATCAGGAAGGAGTCTGGAAAGCTTCACCACATCTTCACCAGCATTGGGCATTATGTGTTTTTACATTTGTCAGGTTATTTTTGTTTACATTCCCTTTTTGCTTATGAGGTTTAGTATTTTCATGTGTATATAAGCCATTTGATATTTTCCTTTGTGACGTATCTGTTTATTTTCCTTTGTGATGTATCTGTTTATTTTCCTTTGTGACATATCTGTTTATTTTCCTTTGTGACGTATCTGTTCCTTTTGCCCATGCTGCCTTGGGAGTGTTTTCCTCTTATTAATTTATAACTGCTCTTTATGGATTAAATATATTAACCATTTGCTATACATTTTGTAAGTAGCTTTCTACTTTGTTGTTTGTCTTTTAATTTTCTCTTTTTTAAAATTCTACAGAGTCTTGAACTTTTAAGTAGGTCATAGGTATTGATCTTGTCCACTGTGAATTTGTCTTCTGTTTCTGTATTAGACATTGACTTCCCTGCAACCAGATGAGAATAATATGGATTTATGTTTCTTCCTAGTTTTGTTACATTATGCACATATGGAAAAGGTATAAGGCAGGGTCGTAAGAAAATTCTCCTTTCCAGTGGTACAGTTTTCTAAAACTGTGTTGTGCTGCAGGTTTGCCCCCAGAAGACCAGGAACAGGAAAACACTGAAGGTTGACATATCTTTCGGGATAATAATAAGAGTTTGAGAAGGCAGCATTTTTTGTTTTTGATCCGTTACATGCATACTTCTCCACAGGAAAGAGACGCTAGTGTCTTTCACCTATGCTTGGTATGTATGATAGACAGAATAATGACCCCTCCAAAGATGTCACAGGCTAATCCCTGAAACCTGTGCATACATTACCTTCCCTGGCAAAAGGAACTTTGCAGACGTGATTGAGTTATGGATCTTGAGAAGACAGATTATTGTGGATTATCCAGGTGGGTTCAAAGTAATCATAATGGCTCTTATAATAGGGAGGGAAGAGGGTCAGAATCAGAGAGAGAGGTCATGGAAAATGAAAGCAGAGGTCAGATAAATTTTAAGATGACCTACTACTCACTTTCAAGGTGGAGAAAGCGCTATGGGCCAAGGAATATAGGTGGCCTCTGGAAGCTGGAAGGAAACAGACTCTTCTCTAAAACTCAGCCCTGCTCACACCTCAGTTTTAGGACATCGGACCTCCAGAATGGTAAGCCTCTAAGTCTGTGGTACCATAATTTGTTACACACGCAATAGGAAACTAATACAGGATCATCAGAGTACAAGTCCAATCTCTACAGAAGTTCCTGAATATGATTGCTTCCCAGCCTGTGTCCAATTCAACTGACTACCACCCGGATAACAGGATTAATTTCATC
Source organism: Mandrillus leucophaeus (assembly GCF_000951045.1). Taxonomy (NCBI): domain Eukaryota; kingdom Metazoa; phylum Chordata; class Mammalia; order Primates; family Cercopithecidae; genus Mandrillus; species Mandrillus leucophaeus. The sequence continues at coordinate 2,601,027 of NW_012101687.1, read as the reverse complement.
ATCAACGCAAGGTCCCAGAGTACTGATAAACCTTACCCAGAATGAGACAGTTGGAGTTATTGCCTAAAAGTAAAAGGGCATGGGGTAGGAACTTGAGGCTTTGGGTTCTTCTCCTTTAATTAGCCCAGATACTCTTACGAATCCTCAGAATATTTCATTCTAATTAGTTTTTAATAAGGACAAAAGCAGCACTACCTTTTAGGGTTATTGTGAGGATTAAATGAGTTAATACATACATGTATATCCCTCAAAACATTGCCTGGCACATAGAAAGCATTCAGTAGGTGTTAGCTATTGTTGCTATTTGTATTAGAGTTCTCCAGAGAAAAACAGAACTAATAGGGGGGGTGTGTGTGTGTGTGTGTGTGTGTGTGTGTGTATGTGTGTGTATACAGAGACTGTATTTTAAGAAATTGGCTCACATAATTCTGGAGCTGGAAAATTCAACATATGCAGGACAGGCCAGCAGGCTAGAGACCCAGGGAGGAGCTGATGTTGCAGTCTCAAGTCCAAAGGCAGTCTGGAGGCAGAATTTCTTCTTGCTCAAGGGAACTAGGTCTTTTCCCCTAAGGCCTGATTGGCTGAAGCCCACCCACATTATGAAGGATAATCTGTTTTCCTCAAAGTCTACTAATTTAAATTCACATCTGAAAAATATTTTCACAGCAACATCTACGCTGGTGTTTGACCGAACATCTCAGCACCATAGCCCAGCCAAGCTGACACCTAAAATTAATTATCACGCCATCTTTTGTTTGTTTCCTATCTTATTTCAATGGCTACAACTTCCAGGAAAATATTTAAAAGTGAAGATAATACTATTAAATAATACTAAATAGTGAAGGTCACATATTCTTAACATATTTCCAGTTCTAATGTGAACACTCTACTACAGTATGTCTCCAGTGACTATTTGTATAAGTACTGTTAAGGAAGTACTCTCTTTTCCTACTTTACAATATTTTTTAATCACAAATGTGTATCATCTGCTAAGATGATTATGTAATTTTTTTCTTTTGTCATTTTGAAATGACATATTTTCTTTATAGATTTCCCATTAATAAACCATTCCTTACATTTCTATGGTAAACCTTACTTGCTCTGATTATAGTTTTTAAGATTTCAATTTAATTATTTAATTTAATGTAAGGTATTAAGAATTTAATTTCAAAGTATTTCTGCTCATTTTAAATTTGTCTTCCTAAGTCAGTGTCAGTTACATCCGAAGAGTTTTGTGTTTTTAATAGTTCTGGCAGAGAGTTTGTTTGATGGTTTTTGTCAAAATGTTATACGATGGTTTTAGTTTTGCTCACTTCATAAGTGAATTGGTAAGTATTCCATCTTTCTCTGTGCCATGTAGCTATTTATGAAGCATGGGATTAAACATTTTCTCAGTAGCAAGATATACAGACTCTCCGATCACAAAAGCAGTTTGGTGTCTCCTTCGCTTGCAGATTTCCCTTCATCAATTCAATATTGACATTATATAAATTCATTATTGCACCAAATGTTAATTCAATATTATGCTTAAAAAGTACCTACACTTACCTTAAAGAACACACATTTCTTTTTACTTTGTCTTTTGGATCTCATATCTACCTTCTCTCACTTTCTATAAACTTTCCCTTAAAAAACAAAAACACTTTCCCTAGCCTGAATAACCAGCTGTTATTCAAGAGGGGTGGCCAATAGAACCTGGGTCTCCTGATGAGTCACTCTGCGTTAGGAATCAATCCCGAATTCTTTGACAAGTGGTCACTTTCTTCTTCAAAAACATCCCTGTCCCCAGCTTCTCCTACACCAAGGCCAGCTTAGGCCTCCTGGGTCTGTGCTTCATGTGGTTGCCTACAAAACAAACTCAAACAAACAAAAATAAAAAAAACATGTGTGGCCACTTCTGGCTGAAGGAAAAGTTCAGTTTTGGCCTTGGGTGGTCTTAGTGAGGACAGTCCAGAGTTCAGAGCTTGTCTTCAGGGGACTGAGCTGCCACTGAGAAAAAGCCCTCAGTGGCTTCTGTTTCAAAGTGAGGCTGGCAGATGGAACAGCCAATTCTGACTCAGAAGTTAAAAGCCTGCCCCACTGCACCACACGCTGCCCCTTCACAGCAGATGGCTGAGATGACGATCTCCTGTGTTCCCAGACTCCAGAGAGGCTGCAAGCCAACTGCAACATTGCTCCCATACCCACGAAGGCCAGGCTTTTACACGTACTGCTTCTTTATATTCAATTCTCATTTTGCTTTCTGGTGAGGGATTTTTCAACAGTCAAACAACTGAAAATTATTTTCATGAGCCAGCACTGTCCAAACAGGGGTCTGGGAGGACAGTGCTGTCCCACAGATGTCAAGAGGCGTTCCAAGAAAAAAAAAAAAAAGGTTCTGTCTTCAAATCAATGTGAGAAGAGCTGTGTTAAATAAAACTCAACTAGTTTCTTCACTACATATTGATGTTCTCTGTGACCTCTGAAACCGTTATTTCACAGTACACCTATTAATATTTCCAAATACACTGTTGTTGGGTAGAATATATTTGGGAGAAAATTATCTTAGGTAATCATCATTATTATCATCACCTATAATTACTGAGTGCCTACTAGGTATTAAGTACTGTGTTAGGCATTTTACATGCTATGTCTCATTTAATCCTTGCAAGATCCCTAGGAAGTGGGAATTACTGTCTTCATTGCACAGTGGCATAGAGAGGTTAAGTAATAAGCTCACAATGAGAGCACTAATAAATCATCAATCTTAATTTGCACCCAGGCCTGTCTGATTCTAAAGTCTATGTGCTTAATCAGTAAGCTACAATTTTTATAGCTTTACCGTAATTTGAAGTACATTCTTCCCTTGGTATCCACAGGGAACTGGTTCCAGGACACTGTGCTGATACCAAAATCTGCAGAAGTTCAAGGCCCTCCATATCTGCAGGTTCAAGACCAAGTGTATTTACCTTATTAAATGATACATTGTATTCTATTATCAATACATACTTGGAACAATCATATCTTCTCATTCTCTGAGAGCCAGCCCAGCAGATCCTTCTGTCAGCAAGCATAGCCATGCTGTGTAGCAGCCACTACTGACCAATGAGAGCTGAACTGAGCACATGTGGTCATGCATGTTTTTTTTTTCCTTGCAGCTTCTTTCTGACATAAAAGTGTGTCAAGAAGTGTCTAAGTGATGGTGCCAGACCTTCTGCAAGGGCACAACAAAGGACAGCAAGCTGAATATTAAACTGCAAGTTTGATAGCATCCGTTGAGTGGAGGAAATGAAGGATAAAGATTAGCAGGTAATTAGAAGTTGGTAGCAGTCCTTTGGCAAATGAAGGGCATCACTGTGACCTGAGAGAAGTGACCAGTCATTGTGTGAAACTCTGGCCAGAGGTTTGTCATGACCTCAGAGGATTTAAAGAGCTAGTGCCAAATAATTTGCTGGAAATTCATCTCCACAGGGACCATTCCACAAACGGCTGTGATGGTTCCTACTTTGGGATCGCATCTCCTGCGCTCATGAGACAGCATTGTGCTACCTCTTAACAGCTTCCACAGGCCTCTGTCCAGTAACCAGCGTTCTTCCAGCACTGTTGCAACACAACCTTCTGCACATAGAGAGGAGAAGCTTACCATTATACAATTTTGCATGTCAAGGGAGGATGGCCTATTAGCAGAACCAACTCAGAGTTACCATCTTACTCAGCCAAGGTATGACAGCGTGTTTTGTGAGAAGCATGCTCAGTTGAGAAATTTTCTATCTTGAGAAATCCAAGAAATAAAAAATTCCACACCTGAAAGATAGTTTGAAGTAATCCCACTCCTACAAGCTCCTCCGTGAAGGTGTTCTCGCATCCTTTCCATTCAAAAAAGTTAGGAATTTTCCACATGTATGTTAGCTTTTATTACATAACAATCCACCCCAATGCTAGTGACTTAAGTCAACTACTATTTATTATTTATGACGAGTCTACAGATCAGCTAGGCAGTTCTGCTGACTTGGACTAGACTGAACTGGTCTTGGCTGGGCATGCTCATGCATTTGTGGTTAGCTGGGCAACTGTCTGGAGGCCACCTCATCTAGAATGGCCCCATTTGGGACAGCTCATCTCTGCCCCATGTGGTCCCCTCTCCTCTAGCAAGCTAGTCTAGGTTTGTTCTTAATGAACAATCACTTTTAAAGCTTCTGGTTGTGTCACATTTGCTGACACTCCATTGGCCTAAGCAAGTCTCATAGATGAGTTCAAGGTCAAACTTGGCAGGAACAAAAAAGTTTCAGGGGAAAGGCAAGGATACAGGAGGCCATTAAAGGGGACTATTTATGCTATTAATCAATGTCCCAGATCTGAAGTTCACCACAAGAATTAGCAGATGGTAGGCATTATAATACATCAAAATATATACTATCTATACTATAAAAGGTACTACAATAGGTCAAAAATATCTCGACTTTCATTTGACTCCTATGGTGATTAGAATTATAAAAGGAGGCTAGGTCAGAGGTAAGAAGAATCATACTAATCTAGGCCCTTCAGTGATTCACAATTTCAGAATTAGCCCAAAACCCAGTTCATGACACTGAAATCCCTTTGTACAATTTTGTTCAACTAAAAGAACGCAGCACTGAAAGGGATCAGGATATGCCATCTTCAAAATATGTGACTTTGGCATAAGGATTTTTATCCTTATTTCAAATGCACTTGAAATTCAACAGATGCAGAAAGAAGCCTTCTCAGAACTTCCCTTATCTGACTAAAAGAAGAAATTTGTATCTGGGAAATGAGGCTGCCATAAATTCCCTCATTGGGGTGGATCTGGTGCCAGGAGAGAGACCTTGAGTAAACTTATCATAAATCCTTTCCACAGGGAGGTTTTATCACCCTGAAGGAGATGGAAAGATGGCTCAGACTGTAGATACAATATTAGCAAAACCTTTCTCTCTGATTTGTCCTCCCAAAAACCCATTTTTCTTTCTTTTAAAATACCTATTTGTCCTTCCCATAGAAGCCTTTTCTCCCACTTTCCTTTCTCCTACTAAGTTAGGTTTATAAGTCCCAAATTCTAATCATCCCTTTGACTAACTCATCACTGAGCATTCCTGCATGTATGGGCATTACATGCATAAATAAACTTCTTCTCCTGTTAATTTTCCTTTTTTCAGTTTAATTTGTACACCCCAGTAACAAAACTTAAGAGTTTTGAAGAAAAATTTTTTCTCACCTACAATGCCATCCCTGTGAACTACCTAGGCCAGGAACAACACTGTAAGAATGACCTTACTATTTAAGCCATTTGAGTTGAAGATTTCTGTTGCTTACAGCCAAGCTCATTCTAACTAATTGAGTATTGTGTCTGAGTTGCCTATTGAACAGCTAAAGAGAGTGGTCAAGGAAGCAAATAGACATAAATCTGGATTTGGAGGAAGAGGCAGGGTATAGAGATTTGGAGGTCATTGGCATAGATTCTAATTAAAGTCACATGACTGGATGAAATCACTCGGTAAATGTATGTAGGAGGTAAATAGAGCAGAGAAGAGTGCAGAGGACTAAGTCTTGAGGAACTCTAATATTTAGAGATTGAGCAAGGTAAAATGAGACATCAAAGGAGACCGAGAAGTAATCTATGAAGTAGGAGGAAAACAAAGAGACTGTGGTGTTATGGAAGCCTAAAAGGGAAAGAAGGTACTTCAAGAGAGAAGGTGAGTTGAACTGTGTTGGATACCTCTAAGAAGTTAGGCTTTACAGCATTTTTATACCTGTAGAGCTTCCTGTCTTGCCAGAGCCAGCACCTTTGCCCTCTAAGCTCCAAGTTATGGAACTTTCTTTTCCTCTGTCTCACATCTCCTGGCCATGCTCTCCTTTGCCTCTGTGGTTTCACCTACATTGTAATCTAAAAAATTCCCCTGTATATCTCCCTTCTCCAACTCCTCCTGCTCCTCCAGGTCTCAGCTTAGATGTCACTTCTCCAGATCTGTTTGAGGGGCTCCATCCATACGCTTCCAAAGAATCCTGCTCTTCCCTTGTCAAAGCACCTACTGGATGATAAGTCCTCTATTCCCCATTTGACTGTAAGTTCCGTGAAGCCAAGCCAAGGCAATGTGCAAATTTTATCCTGTTATCTTTAGTGTGTGGCATAGTGCTGATAGATGCTAAAACACATATACACAAACACATTTTTATAGTAAATGAATGAGAACACAATGCCAAATCCACCTCCACTATGCTGCCTGGCTAACCCAACTAGTTAGCCAAGACTCAACCCTCACTGGGAATTCTCCTCTGAGTATTATACCATTTTCATGGTCAATAAAATTTCATCCATTTGAAATAAATGGAGGGAAGCCTACTGTGAATTACTGAGAAACTGTACCATTTTAAAAGAAGTTTCGGTGCTTTCAGGTAAGCCCTAAAAATATATTTCCTGTCTGAACACTTTGTAATTTGTTCACTCATTATTTGCCTTCAAATGATGTTACAATATCTTTAAAGGTGATGAAACCCCTTTCTTAAGTAAATGGAGCAACAATCCTAAATATGAGTTTATATTACTTCTTTGTTTAGCAAATTCTACTTGCTACATATAGATAAAGCAAAGGTAAATTTTAATCTAGCCTCAGGAAAAAAAAAAAGTTGAATTGTTTGAATCCCTTTCAGGATTCTGAAGGTCCCTGTACTTTAGGAAAGATAAAGATAGGTGAGAAGCAGAGGGTGAGGAGGGTCCCAGAATTGCATTATTTTGAAACTCTATGTCTTTTGATATATAATACCAAAGTAGTGAGTCTGATTTATAGATATTAAAGTACTATCTTTAGAAGTAGGAAGTCAGCAATGGCATATATATTCCTTCCCTTCCTCCCTGAAGATTGCACACACATCTTTTTAAGGATGCAAAAATCATTTAGAAATATAGACAGAAGCTGGCTTTTTTTAGGCATTGCATTTCTAGGTTTTCCTAAACTTTAAAATGTGTTAGGGGAAAAAATTTTTTAACAAGTTTCCAACTATTCATTGATGTTAACCCTTCAAAGATGGCTTTCTTCTTTTTTTTCAAAAATAGTGTATTTAGGTAAAAGATGACTTGTGATATAAACCCAGAGTTCTAGTTCAGGGGACAGGATACAGAAAAGGTGCTCAGCACCCATAGGGCTCCAGTTTTCTCTGTGTAGCTGGATTAGTGGCTATTATCCCCATGCCTGCCTGAGTGAGGCTTGGAGACATGTGACAAACAAGCTGATTGCAGCCCTTGCTGACACAGGCTGTATGAACAATAATACTCCAACAGACCCATCCAGCCTACTCCTCTCTCTAACTCTGAGTGTGTCAAGTGGAAAAATGATTCCAAGAGACAGCACAGACAATACCTCTGGCTTCAAGAATCAATGCCAGGAGCCAATTCCTAAAAATAATTGAGTAGAGTAATTGGGTAGGGACAGATGCTTGGAAAGAAATAGTAAACTCTGATTATTATTTTATTTTAAGCACAACCCCAAAGCTACATTATTGTGGACCCATTTTAGCCCTTGACATAAATGCAGATTTGTGAATATTTTCTATTGTGTGATTGAGTTGTGACATTAAATAATGAAACAAATATGACCCAAAGATTCGAAGAGATTATCTAGAGTCAGTAATTCCCAAAAGGAAAGAGTACAATGGGCTCCTTAATGCTATGGGCTTTTCAGATGTGGCTTCTTTCTTCAGATTTATGATAATGGTCCCCAGAGAAAATACCCTGGCAAAAGCCCCCTTTTAACAAATATTTCTCAATTTGGACACCAGTCAGTTCTCTAAAGTAGCTGTAGCCTGCAGGCCCTATAATCCAAAAAGAGGCTTCAATTTTGTTACAATGCAGAGTTTGAAGGTAGGCACAATGCCACGCTTGAGTTGAGAAAGTGTGAAGGCTGTGGGGGCTACAATCTGAAGGGTTTGCTGGGAATGTGTGTAGGTGAAGACTGTATCTTAAATGCCTGGCAGTTCTTGGCAAGAGTCAAGCCAGCCCCATAAGAGGAGGATCCCTCTGGGACTCTCTCCAGCACAGACTGAGGCAACAAGGCACACACTGTGGTCCTGGCTATTACACACTGGTAGAGTTTCCTTTACTTATCCCAGGGGGATGCAAAAGACCTCAGCAATCCTCAGGCACCTGCAGGCTACCAGTGTGCACGTACACACACGTGTGCACATACACTAGCCCTTAGAGTGCACTGACTCAGGTTGGTAAAAGAAGTAATCCTTGCTCTCCTCTGTGCTGGGGACCTCTCCTCCCTTCTCACTGGGCCCACAGGTTGAAGAAATTATTATGCTTATTTTGATTTGGCTCATTTCTGGTGAGTCAGTCTTCTCTGGAAAGAAGTGCACTTAATTTTCCCTTTAGAAATAGAACACTGGTCTTTAGTTACAGTGCTTTCACGCATGTCTCCAGAATTGACTTGCTTTCATAGTTGCAATACTTGGGGCCTCAGTTTCTTCATCTGTGGAATGGGATTGCAGTGACCTACTCACAGAATTGTTATGAAGACCGAATGAGAAGAAACAGTATATGTGATAGTGCTTTGGAAGCTGAAATGGACTTAACATCAAATAACAGTCATTAATAAGATCTATTCATCAATAGCCAAGTTTACTCATTGATATCAGAAGAGGATTCTGAGAATGTGCTCTGTTAGCCATTTTCTAGCTGTGTGAACTTTTAAGCAAGTTAATTAACTTCTTAGAGGCTTAATTTTCTTATTTATGGAATTAGAAAAATAATACCTATTTTTACAAAGCTATTGCAGGAATTTTATTTTATTTATTATTATTATTATCATCATCATCATCATTATTATTATTTTGAGACAGACTCTCACTCTGTCACCCAGGCTGGAGTGCAGTGGTACAATTTTGGCTCACTGCAACCTCCACCCTCCTAGGTTCAAATGATGCTTCTGCCTTAGCCTCCCGACTAGCTGGGAGTAGAAGCGTGCACCACCACGCCCAGCTAATTTTTGTATTTTTAGTAGAGATAGGGTTTTGCCATGTTGGCCAAGCTGGTCTTGAACTCCTGACCTCAGATGATCCACCCGCCTCAGCCTCCCAAAGTGCTGGGATTACAAGCATGAGCCACTGTGCTCAGCCTGTTGCAGGAATTTTAAATAACCCATATTACACTTAGCATAGTGCTGACACATAGTAGATGTTTTAAAATGGTAGTTATAGCTGTTGTGTTAACAAATGTTGCATACATTTGTAGAAATAGAATGCTTCTTTCTTTCCTAACTTGCTAAAGTGTTCTTTCTTGCTCAAGAACTAAATGCCTACCTCAGTTACTGTTAAGAGTGTGCATAGGTGTGGTTCACTAGATGGATGACCAGGGCATGACAATACATAAGCCATGGACTGAACTTTGAATGCATTGCTTGAATTCATATGAGGATTATTATTTCAATGCTCATTATTTCAATGCCCTTTTTTAGCTTCCGTTTATTCCTTTGCATTACTCAAAATGCCTTATTAAAAATGTAAAGGGATAAAAGAAAGCTAAAAAACAAAGCAAATCAAAGCAACTAAGTTTAACTATTACGCAGTTCGATACATTTTCTATCAGTTTAGTTAAGGGTTGGCATATTTATTAACTAATGAGAATGGGAAAAAGAACATATTGAGGCCTAACAAGTAATAAATCATAACTTTCACATTTTAATTTAATATAATAAAAAATGAGATAGTGTTCAGAGCCACATTCTGGTCTGTTTAGAGAGGGAGAAAGGAGGAAAAGCAAGATGACGGAGTAAGAGTTTCCATTATTGCCCCTCCCAACCCATCCCCGCAAGTGCACTGAGTTAATAACTATCTACACGGAAAAAACACCTTCATGAGAACTAAAAATCAGGTGAGCACTCATAGTATCTGGTTTTAACTTCACATCACTGAAAGAGGCACTGAAGAGATAAAAATAACAGTCCTGAATTGCTGACACCACCCCTACCCCACCCCTGGCTACGGCAGGGTGGTGCAGAGTGTCTCTGGGAGCTGGGGAAGGGAGAACACACAAATTGAGGCACTCAACTCAGGGCTGTTCTGTTAGAGCAAAAAGGAAAACCGGACCAAACTCAGCCAATGCCTGCCAATGGAGGGAGCATTCAAATCAGGCCTAGCAAGAGGGGAATCACTGATCCTAGCAGTCTGAACTGAGTGACTGCAAACCTCACCACAGAAGGCTACAGCAATCTCCAAGTAAACGTGAAAGGCAGTCTAGGCCATAAGGTCTGCAACTCTTAGGAGAGGCCTAATGCTGAACTAGGTCCGGAGACAGTGGACTCAGAGTGCATACTGAGACATCAGCTGGGGCAGCCAAGGGAGTGTGGGATCACCCCTCCCCTAATCCCATACTGCTCAGCTTGGGGCTCCAAAAGACACTCCTTCCTCTGCTTGAAGAGAAGAGAGGAAAGAGTAGGAGAGACAGTCTTGCATCTTAGACACCAGCGCAGCTACAGCAGGATAGGGCACCAGACAGAGCTGTGAGGCCCCCGTTCCAGACTCTCGCTCCAGGAGAACATTTCTAGACACACCCTGGGTCAGAAGGGAACCTGCTGTCTTGAAGAAAAGACCCAGTCCTGGCAGCATCAGTCACCTGCTAACTGAAGAGCCCTTGGACCCTTGTAGTGATACCCGAGTATTACATCGAGGGCATTGGATGAGTCTCTGCGACATGCTGGCTTAGCTCTGAGACAGCATGGTAACAGAGGGGTAGAGCACCAAGCAGGCCCTCAGGGTCCCTGATTCTAGGACTTGACCCTTTGCTGGCATTTTTGGACCTGTCCTGGGCCAGAGGGGAGCCCACTGCCCTGAAGGGTGAGTCACAGGCCAGGCAGCATTCACCACAAGCTGATTTAAGAGACTTTGGGCCTTAAGGGAACATGGGCAATAGTGTGGCAGTACTCTCTGTGGTTTGGGGTGGGGGTGACTATGGGATGAGGTCCTTCTGTCTGTGGAAAGGGAAGGGAAGAGTGGGAAGGACTACATCTTGTGGCTTGAGTGCCAGCTCAGCTGCAATATAATAGATTACCAGGTAGACTTCTAAAGTTTTTGACTCCAGTCCCTGACCCCTGGACAGTACCTCTGGACCCATCCAGGGCTTGGGGGACCTCACCACTCTAAAGGGAAGGACACAGGCCTGGCTGGCTTTGCCGCTTGCTGATTATAGATCTCCAGGACCTTGAGCAAACATAGGCAGTAGCCAGGTGTGGTTACAGCAGGGCTTGGGCAAGACCCAGTGCTGTGCTGCCTTCAGGTCTCACCCAATGCAGTCATAGTGGTTGTGGCCACAGGGGTCCTTGTATCACTCCACCCGCAGCTTTAGGTGGCTCAGAACAGAGAGAGATTCTGTTTGTTTGGGAGAAAGTAAGGGAAGAGGACAAGAGTCTGCCTGGTAATCCAGAAGATTCTCCCACATCTTGTCCAAGACCATCAAGGTGGTACTTCTACAAGTCTGCAAGAACCACAGTGTTACTGGGCTTGGGGTGTCACCTAAAGTACATACAGCTTAGATCACAACACCCAACTCCTCTCAAATACCTGGAAAGTCTTCCCAAGAAGGATTGTTTGCAAATAAGCCCAGACAGTGAAGGCTACTGTAAATACCTAACTCCTCAATGCCTAGATACCATAGAACATCTACTAGCATAAACACCGTCCAGGAAAACATGACCTCACCAAATGAACTAAATAAGGTGTTAGGGACCAATCCTGGAAAAACAGAGAGGAGAAACAGAGATAGTGATATTTCAGACAGAATTCAAAATAGTTGTGCTGGCCAGGTGTGGGGTCTCATGCCTATAATCTTAGCACTTTGGGAGGCAGAAGTGTTAGCATCACTTGAGCCCAGGAGTTTGAGGCCAGCCTGGTAAACATAGTGAAACCTCCATTTCTATATAATTAAATTTTTTTAAATAAAAAAGATTGCTATATTGAGGAAACTCAAAGAAATTCAACACAGAGAAGGAATTCAGGATTCTATCAGATAAATTTAACAAAGAGATTTAAATAATTAAAAAGAATCATGCAGAAATTCTGGAGCTGAAAAATGCAATGGGCATACTGAAGAATGCATCAGAGTTCTTTAATAGCAAAATGGATCAAGCAGAAGAAATAATTAGTGAGCTTAAAGACAGGCTATTTGAAAACAAAAAGAGGAGACAAAAGAAGAAAAGGATGAAAAACAATGAAATGCACTGTCATGATCTAAAGAATTGCCTCAGAAGAGCAAATTTAAGAGTTGTTGGCCTTAAACAGGAGGTAGAGAAAGAGACAGGGGTAGAAAGTTTATTCAAAGAGATAATGATAGAGAACTTTCCAAACCCAGGAAAAGATATAAACAGCCAGTACAAGAGGGTTATAGAACACCAAGCAGATTTCACCCAAAGAAGACTACCTCAAGGCATTTAATAATCAAACTCCCAAAGGTTAAGGATAAAGAAAGGATCCTAAAAGCAGCAAGAGAATAGAAACAAAAAAATTACAATGGAGCTCTGATACATCTGGCAGCAGACTTTTCAGTGGAAATCTTACAGGCCAGGAGAGAGTAGCATGACATATTTAAAGTGATGAAGGAAAAAACAACAACAACAAACTTTTACCCTGTAACAGTATATTTGGCAAAAATATCCTTCAAACATCAAAGAGAAATAGACTTTCCCAGACAACAGTTGAGGGATTTCATCAATACCAGATCTGTTCTACAAGAAATGCTAAAGGGAGTAAATCAATCAGAAAGAAAAGGACATTGATGAGCAATAAATAATCACCTGAAGATACAAAACTCACTAGTAAGTACACAGAAAAATGAAGAATATTATAACACTAACTGTGGTATGTAAACTACTCTTATCCTAAGTAGAAAGACTACATGATGAGCCAATCAAAAATAATAACTACAACAACTTGTCAAGACAGAGTCAGTACAATTAGATACAAATAGAAACAACAAAAAGTTAAGTGGGGGGATGAAATTAAGGCGCGGAATTTTTATTAGTTTTCTTTTCACTTGTTTGTTTATGCAAATAGTGTTAAATTCTTATCAGGTTAAAATAATGAGTTATAAGACAGTACTTGCAAGCCTTATAGTAACCCCAAGTCAGAAAACACACCATGAACACACAAAAATTAAAAAGCAAGAAATTAAATCATATCACCAGAAAAAGCACTTTCACTAAAGGAAGACAGGAAGCAAAGAGAAAAGGAAGAGAAGACCACAATACAACAAGAAAACAAATAACAAAATGGCAGGAGTAAGTCCTTACTTATCATAGTAACATTGAGTGTAAATGGACTAAACTCTCCAATCAGAAGACAGACTGAAAAAATCAAGACTGATCTGTTGCCTACAAGAAACACACTTCACCTATAACTATGTACATAGACTGAAACTAAATGAATGGAAAATGTATTCCACACCAGTGGAAACCAAAAAAGAGCAGGAGCTGCTATACTCATACCAGGCAAAATAGATTTCAAGACAAAAACTAGAAAAAGAGACAAAGAAGGTCACTATATAATGATAAAGGGGTCAATTCAGCAAGAGGATAAAACAATTTTAAAAATATATGCACCCAACAATGGAGCACCCTGATATATAAAAAATAATAATATTAGAGCTAAAGAGAAATAGGCCAGAATACAATAATAGCTGGAGACTTCAATACCCCACTTTCAGCATTGGACACAGCTTCCAGACAAAAAAATCAACAAAGAAACATGTTACTTAATCTGCACTATAGAACAAATGGATCTAATAGATATTTACAGGAGTCGTCATCCAAGAGCTGTACAATACACATTCTTTTCCTCAGCACATGGATCATTCTCAGGAGTAGACCATATGTTACATCACAAGAAGTCTTAAAATATTCAAAAAAATGGAAATAATATCAAGCATCTTCTCTGACCACAATGGAATAAAATTGGAAATTAATAACAAGAGGAATTTTGGAAACTCTAAAAATACATAGAAATTAAACAATATGCTCCTGAATGACCAGGGATCAATGAAGAAATTAAGAAGAAAATTTAAAAATTTCTTGAAACAAATGATAATGGAAGCACAACATGCCTAGCCAGAGCAATCACACAATAGGAAGATATTAAAAGGCATCCAAATTGAGAAGAAAGAAATCAGTTTATCCTGGTTTGCAGATGATATGATCTTCTATTTGGAAAAACCTAAAGTCTCCACAAGAAAACGATTAGAACTGATAAATATTCAACGAAGTTGGAGGACACAAAATCAACATACAGAAATCAGTAGCATTTTATATACCAACAGTGAACAAGGTGAAAAATACTGTTTTAGTTCTTCCTGGTTTAGTCTTGGGAGGGTGTATATGTCCAGGAATGCATCCATTTCTTCTAGATTTTCTAGTTTATTTGCCTGGAGGTGTTTATAGTATTCTCTGATGGTAGTTTGTATTTCTGTGGGATTGGTGGTGATATCCCCTTCATCATTTTTCGTTGTGTCTATTTGATTCTTCTCTCTTTTCTTCTTTATTAGTCTTGCTAGTGGTCTATCAATTTTGTTGATCTTTTCAAAAAACCAGTTCCTGGATTCATTGATTTTTT
>NW_012101687.1:2523103-2584724 GCF_000951045.1 Mandrillus leucophaeus | reverse complement strand
GAATTGAACAATGAGAACACTTGGACACAGGAAGGGGAACATCACACACCGGGGCCTGTCATGGGATGGGGGGATGGGGGAGGGATAGCATTAGGAGAGATACCTAATGTAAATGACGAGTTAATGGGTGCAGCACACCAACATGGCACATGTATACATATGTAACAAACCTGCATGCTGTGCAGAACTTAAAGTATAATAAAAAATATTTTTTAAAAGTAATCCCGTTTACAATAGCCACACATCAAATTAAATACCTGGGAATTAATCAAAGAAGTGAAAGAGCTCTATAATGACAAAGGTGCCAAGAACATACACTGGGGAAAAGATAGCCTCTTCAATAAATGGTGCTAGGAAAACTGGATATCCATAGCAGAAGAATGAAACTAGACCCCTATCTCTTACCATATACAAAAATCAAATTGAAATGGATTAAAGACTTGAATCTAGACCTCAAACTATGAAAATACTACAATAAAACATTGGGGAAAATCTCCAGGACGTTGGTCTGGGCAAAAATGTCTTGAGCAATATCCCACAAGCACAGGCAATAAAAGCAAAAATGGATGGATGAGATCACATCAAGTTAAAAAGCTTCTGCACAGCAACGGATAGTCAATAAAGTGAAGAGACAACCCACAGAATGGGAGAAAATATTTTCAAACTACCCATCTAACAAGGAATTAATAACTGAAATATATAAAGAGGTCAAACCACTCTATAGGAAAGAAACTAATAATTCAATTCAAAAATGGGCAAAATATTTGAATAGACATTTCTCAAAAGAAGACATACAAATGGCAAACAGGTATATGAAAAGGTGCTCAGCATGATTGAAATCAGAGAAATGCAAATTGAAATTACAGTGAAATATCCTCTCACCCAGGTTAAAATGGCTTTCAGACAAAAGAAGCAATAAATGCTGGTGAGGATGTGGAGAAAAGGGAACTCTTGTACACCGTTGGTGAAAGTGTAGATTAGTACAATCCTTATGGAGAATGATTTGGAGATTCATTTAAAAACTAAAAATTGAACTACCATGTGATTCAGCAATCCCACTGCTGGGTATATACCAAAAGAAAGGAAATCAGTATATCCAAGAGATAGTCACACTCCTATGTTTGTTGCAACACTGTTCACAATAGCTAAGATTTGGAAGCAACCTAAGTGGCCATCAACAGATGAGTGGATAAAGAAATGTGGTACTTATACACAATGGAGTACTATTCAGCCATAAAAGATCCAGTCATTTGCAATAACATGATGGAACTGGAGATCATTATGTTAAGTGAAATGGGACAGGCACAGAAAGACAAACATTGCATGTTCTCACTTATTTGTGGGATAAAAATAAAAAAAAAGTTGAACTCCTGAAGACGGAGGGTAGAAGGATGGTTACCAGAGGCTGGGAAGGGTAGTAGGGGGTTGTGGGGAAGGTGGAAACGATTAATGGTTACCAAAAAAATGGAAAGAATGAATATGCCTCCTATTTGATAGCACAAAAGGGTGACTATAGTCAACAATAATTACATATTTTAAAATAAAGAGTGTAATTGGATTGTTTGTAATGCAAAGGATAAACGCTTGAGGGGACGGATACCCCATTCTCCATGATGTGCTTATTTCACATGTCATTGCCTGTATCAAAACATTTTATGTACCCCATAAATATATACACCTACTATGTACCCACAAAAAGTAAAATGAAAAAGTTTAACTTTTTAAAAAGTGGTGGGGAGAAGAGAGAGGTCAGAAAAAAAAATGGAAGATGTTAAGGGAAGTAAGGTAAAAGCAAAATCCCCATTATAAGAACTTCTAAAATATAGCCATATTACAGATTTTAACCACAAAAGCAAGAATAACTTCTCTTGGCACGCTCTCCACAGGAATAACTTGAGGCAGATATTTCCCAACTATACAGCTACACAAGTACCTAGATGAAAGGAGTTGTGTACATATCTGCTGTCACCGAGTACCCAAAATAAGCTCAAGGATCCTGGAACCAGAGTCAGCCCTATCTGGGCTCATACTGCATTCAATTCTGTTCCTCAAAGAAAAGGGCTCTGGTGTTAACATTAATAGCAGAAGGAAAGGGGAGCAAGAATTAGAGTTGCAGTTGGGTTAACAAAAATTCTGCATGTCTCATCATTCTCTGTAGTAAGGGTCTCTCTCTCTCTCTCTCTGTCACACACATACACACACACATACATACACACACACAAAGGTAACACTCTTGATAAGATTGCAGGATTGTCCTAATTATGTGCCATTTTTGTAAGCCCAGGTAACATAGCAACATAGGGACAGAATTTGTTGGACAGTTGGTCATCAGCTATAATTTTATCAAAGGGTGAGGTGCTATCAAGCTTTGTCCTAGAACCTAGCAACCCAATGCTCAGCTCAAGTGTTTCTATTTTAATAACACTGAATAGAGCTTTCTTACTTGACACATTGCAAACACACACATTGAAAAGACAAAACAAACAAACAAAAAGCACTGGAGAGACTACAAATAGATTTCACCTCCCAGGCCAACCCTGATCACTCTGAATCTTGTGTTGAGAATGGTTCTGAGACCATTTCCAAGTTTAGAAGTGGTGTGATCTACAAGAAATGCCTATAGAGGGCCCTGAAAGCAGGAGCAGCAGGACACAGATCATGTATCTGTCATCTTTAAGCTACAGATGTATTAAATAGACACACATAAAACACACACAAAATCACAAAAGTGTAACATCAGTGTTACTGTCACCTAAGAATGGATGCCATCTCTAGCATGTTGTTCTTTGGTTGTCAGTTGCTCCTTGAACCACACACTTGCCCTGCATCCAGAAAGGTATTACCTATAGGATTCTCTCACAGTAGGCCTGCATTAATTTGTTTCTGTACTATCTGGTTTAGCTAATGTTGCTATACGTTTTTTTAAATATCTGGGGTCTTTGTATTTGTATAATCTTGCCTGAATTATAACTGCTGGGTTGGAGAAACATCTCTGGCTAACTAGAACAACCAATAACTTGTTTAAAATGTTCACATACTTTGCATTTGTTATCTTTCATTTACCATCACTTGGCTCAGTTTATTCTATGCAATCTTAACCCACTAAGCTATGCCAACCTGTGCCCATTCCTGTGCTTGCTGTGTATGCATCCGTTTCTCAAGGTAGCAGTTTGGCTCTTGCGTCCTTAAAATAAGTCCAAGGTCTTAGAGTCCTTTAAGATCACAAACTTGCGCAGACAACTGCCAAGTCATTGACCTTTCTAACTTTGGAACATTGGCCACCTGGCTGTGATAATCACAGCAGCCATACAGGCCACTGATTCCTCTCTGTGTCTTACTGTTCCAGCTCTGCCTCTGAGGAGGGGCCACCCCATAATGTGGGGCAGGGAAAGTGAACTTCTAGACAAATGGCCAATAGATGTCCTTAATAAACTGACCCATTTCAAAGCTTTCCCCTCTTAATTAAAATTACAGCGACCTCTGCAGAAAACCCCCCTTTGGACCTTCAAGTTCTTTTTAGGCTCCTGCTTTCCTTTGGGTGGATAATGGACTACAGCTTCAACTTCCCTTTAGGGCTCTCACAAGTGAAAGGAGACAAAAAGGAGACAGGAAAGGAATTTGACAGGTGGTGAAAATGCCTCCCCTTGTGCCAAAATCATGCCTGCCTTCATCTACTGTGCCTCTGGTCTCAGGCACCAACCATATCCTGCCCTGCACACATAGCAGGTCCAGAGCGGGCAGAAAGCCTTCATAACAGCAGGCAGAAAGCAGATGGAGCTGCCCCTTTATATAGGTATAGCTACTTAGGTACTCTCTTTCAGCCTGTTTCTGGGTGTTCTATTAGAAAAAGAAAATGATAGCAACCATGTGATGAGCCATCACTGCTATCACAAGGCAAATAATTCAGAGAACTTTATGAACACAAAATAGATTATCAAGTAAAACTTAAGAATACAACTAATACATCTCTAGCCATTTAGTGGGTATCCTAGAAGGCAGCTCCTGGACTCTCACATAAGAGATTGACAAGCCATAGTTGGAGTTGAGAGATTAACCATCTCTCAACTAATCTCATACATAATCAGCTAATCTCATACGTTAAAAAAAAGTATGTTTCTTATGTTAAATAACTTGTTTTATTGCCTGTCGTGGGGGAAAAATAATATTTTGTGTTTCTTTCATTTTTTTAGCCACTTTTGATAAGTACACAGTCTTAAATTCCCATGATTGGGTTAAACCATTATAAATAGGCCTCAGAAAATCCACTCTGACGTTTTAGATCCCAGCACTTACATTCAGAAATTTCCTTTCTCCTTTCTGAAATGCTTTTTAAAAATTGCTTTTTCAGTTTGAGTTAGAGTTTCTCTTTTACATAATTTCTAGGACAAGTGATGGAATGTTTGTAAGAAAAAGAAGAATGCAAGATTGTTTTGTCAAACTGAACAGAAGCCCTAGAATAAATACCTACTGGTGACCTTAGAGCCAGTCAATAATCCCAGGCACTAGGGAGGAGCAAATATAAATGTGATAATCTTAGAAAATGTTATTCTAAAAACTGGTCTATTTAAATTTGTTTGCAGTATGCTTATTCGTGCTTAGGTCATGCATCTTATTCAAGTCACAAGCAAATAAATACATAACACTCATCAGATCTCCAAGAGACGGGTCTGTGTAGCACTTGCCCTCTCAGAGGAGGTAATTGTAGGCTTGTTGGAAGAATAATTTGCCTTAAATTATGCAAATAGTTGATTGAACACATTGTTCCTATGAGAAGAAATAAAATAAAAATACTCCCTTATTGTAACCTGGTTCTAACGAGCCTTAACCTTTAAGGGAAGAGTGTTATCTGCAAAAGACACAACTATCAAACCAGAATTCATATCCTGAAACTTGAATTTTAATAAAAAGGGAGTATGCCACTTCTCTAAATTAGGAATGAACATGAGTTTTCTTTTTCCTTTTTGTTTTTTTCTTTTTTTTTTTTTTGAGACAGGGTCTCACTCTGTCATCCACGCTGGAGGGCAGTGGTGTGATCTTGGCTCACTGCAACCCCCACCTCCCGGGTTCAAGTGATTCTCAAGCCTCAGTCTCCCAAGTAGCTGGGATGACAGGTGTGTGCCACCATGCCTGGCTAATTTTTGTATTTTTTGTAGAGACAGGGTTTCGCCATGTTGACCAGGCTTGTCTCAAACTCCTGACCACCTCAAGTGATCCGCCTGCCTTGGCCTCCCAAAGTGCTGGAATTACAGGCATAAGCCACTGCGCCCAGCCCATGATATTTCTTTATAGGGAGTACACTTTTACTGCTTCCGTTTGATAATCGTCTAGGAAACTCTGCAGTTGACATTCTCATGCATGGACTGTGTGCAGAGGTAAAATTCCATCCTTTATTCCTGAACCCAAGGTCGCAGTGACAGCATTTAATCCTTCTGAGTGTTTGGCACTAGGTTGTTGATTTATTTGGCTTAAGCTGTGTTTGTGTGTGTGACAGCTGAATGCATAGATTGTAAGCTCCCTACAGGCGAAATATAATTCACATTGTACAATTCAGAGGTGTTTATTATTTTTGATAATGATAATTATACATCTTCAATATTCTACCAAGTACTTCCATCAAAAGCTTTGGAAGAGTTGTCATAATATGGTATTAAATCTTCAAAAGACTTGGCTTTCTTTTCATTTCAACAAATATTACTAGAAAAATCCTCAAGGCTGGACAATGGGACAAGCCCCCAATTTAGTAATAATAACAGGAAAATATTTATTGGGGATGATATAAAATAATTTCCATAGGCCCATTATAGTAAAGAGCCCAAGACTGGTACGAAGAAAGCACGAATAGAGTTTTGCAATGAAACTAAACTACAGATAAAACTCCAGGTTGGAATATAAACATTTTTCTTGTATCTGAAATGAGGGTAAGATTAAAGAAAGGCTGGGCATTGAGTTTCTGTTCTTCTTTAGCGTACTCCAGTATAAGGCAAGAAACATTTACACACATATGCAAAAAAGGGAAGGGGATTCTAACTGCAGACTCCCTGGCATCTAAGTCTCAGATATTGTTGGATCAATAGGAACCCATCGATACCATCAGACCTATGAGCATAGATGTTATTGCTTCCAAGACCTACCAATGTCACAGCTTGTGAGGTGTGTGACTGTGCACTTTCTAAGTACAGGCTGCCCTCTTACTGCCATCTTACCCAACCAGGCTCATTGGTAAGATGGCAAACACAGGAGGCCAATAAATCTCTGCAAAATAAGATCTAGATTTTTATCTCATCTGTCCTTTGACTGCGTGACTTGAAGAAACTGGGTAGTATATTCTGTTGGGAAGTTTTCCAGATAGGAAGAACAAGCCAAGCAAAATAAATATTGACCTTCCTTTCAAGAACCTTTTTTTTTTTAAGTATTCACTTGAAAAAACACCAAGGCATCCTTCCTCTACTCTCTCCATTCCTACTCCAACCACAGCAATTGCCTCTCTACAGAAATAACCCTTAAGAAGTGGTTGGGAAATGAATGTGACGCCTGCCATCCTGGGCTGGTGCTCACTCACTCCCCATAGTCTGGAAAGTCTTGGTCCTCATAAATTTCATGTGCTGTGTCCTTGCCGCCATGCCAATGTTCTATTTTAAAGTCTACCACTCTGTCCCTACGTAATAAAGAGTCATTAATTATCCCATGTTCACACTAGTTATCATTACTGGGGTCTGACTTTCAAGTCTGACTTAGCATTTCATCTAGTAACAGCATTTTAGGTATTAAACTTTCTTAGATTTACATTCAAATGGCAATATTACCATGTACTCAAAATGCAATGCAAGTGAAGTCCAACTTTTAACAAATAATACTCACTGTTACTTAGAAAATCAAGAAATAAACATTTTAACAGCTGAAATTTTGTCTGTTACAGCTTTTTTAGTAGGAAAAAAACTGTCTATTAAAAAATAAATATTTTTATTTTTATTTTGAAAAAATAATGCTGTTAATGCTAGAAAGGATGTAAAAGTTGCAGAACGCTTTTATAATTATACAACCCTTTGATTTCTTAGATGTGAAAACTTTCATAGTAATAATACATTATTTAATAAAAATAGAAAACCCAAATCCCTATACACTGTTATCAATGAGCCTGTGATTCTTGTGTGAATGAGTGAAAACCACTCTGTATTTGGAGATCTTTCTGCCAGGGATGCTTATTTCTCTTCTCATCTGAGGTCTGGTCATTGACGGAATAGATGGAGACTGCCCCACTATGGCCACAGGGTAGGATTCCTCTGCAGAATAAAGAGAACTTGTGGACCTGAAGAAAAGGGTTCCTCCTAGATCAAGCCTCACTGGAAAATTCCACTTTAATCCATGATCAGAGGGAAAAACTGGAGCCAGCCCTGTCTGAAAGTCTAGCAGTTCCTAACCAGTGCTGAGCCTGTGCAACTCACAGTCTAGTAGGAGGTTGCTGCGGCATCAGCTGACAAGTCAAGTCTCGCTTAAAACAAATTCTGTCTGAGCCATGGTGATTTCTTGGTTCTTCCAGAACTTGGGGAGGACTTCAGAGAAAAGGCAAAAATACCGAGCATGAAATTATTCTGAAGACATGGAATGCATGGAGAAAGAGTCCCTACTGCCCACTCCCGAAGCAGGAACTCTTGGCTTTTCAATTTCGTATTCTCCATCCAAAGAAATTCCCAAGGAGGCACCACACTCCCAGTTTTCCCTTTTTCCTTGCATTCCCAACAGCTACACAGAACTAAGAAAAGGCTCTCATTGTGAAGGTGGAAGAGAAGATCTTGAAATACTCACTATCGTGTTTTCTTTCTTTTCAGCACTTCCTGCCCTTTCCCCTAGTGGGCAGAAGGATCCACTTGGTCTGAAGAAGAATTAGAGTTGTTATGACTGGAAGGCCGAGGGAAAGGAAAAGTTATTGTTCTGAAGTTTTGTTTCCACCCAGGCTCAGGACGAAAGGCAGATCAGACAGTTTCTGCTCAAAGATTTGTGGGCGGCCACTACCAGGAGGCCTGCTGTGAGTCTGGCTGGCTCCTGTCACGAGCACACGACTCTGCCCCCTCACTCATTTTTTTCCTTAGGGCTGGGCAGGAACCTCCCATGACCCATTCCCACATTGCTGCAGATGGTCCTCCATGACTCCAGAATGTGCTGAGCCCATCTGATTGTCCCTTGTGGATGGCCTTTGTGTCAATAATCCGTGACCCTTACAAAACCTACCTCCCACCCCTGGAAAGAGAAGACCGAATCCTTGACCCCAGACGGTGGTCTTAGTGAGGGAAGAGATCCAGCAACACTTGGTGAGTGGGGCTGGCAGACTGGGGGTGGGAGAACTTACCTCCTAACCCAGCAAACAGTGGTGTTTCTGAGAAAGACATTTTGAAACAACAAAAAATGTTTGTGACACCTGCCTTTCTAAATACCTAAGGATTCTGTGAAGATGCTTGCTATGTTGATTGTGATCCAGGGGTAAGAGCTGTGTTTATTGCTGGCCTCCATTAACTGGCCTGTGCCAGGCCAGCACTGCATACTTCTAAAAACAGTTCATTTAATCTTCACAACAGCCCAGTGGGGGTAGATAGTATTTTATGGATGAGGAAACAGACTCCAGTGCTTCTGATCTTAACCACTAGGCTACATGACCTCCCAGCAAGACTGGATGATAGAGAGTAAGGATGATACATTTCTTCAAATATTCGATTTCCTAAAATAGATCTATTTTATGATAGATTCTATTTTAAATAAACATAAAATGCTACATTTTCAGTTGGCAGTAGCAAGAGAATGGCAAGGGAGATAGATTCTTCATTAGTATTCAAGTTCTCACCTTTCCAGGAGAATTTGCTGAGGAATTCCCTTTATATACCATAAAATGGGTAGTTCTCTGTGGGACCACTTCAACACATTTGGTACCACAGAACGAATGGGGAAATAAACTGACTAGGTTTTAAGGCTGATTTTAGGAGATTTGAGGTATTTTCAAATTAGGTCCTTCAATTCCTTTTTTTTTCTCTCTCTCTCTTCTGTATGTAAAGCAACATATTTCTGCACCATTTAAGAGAAAAGAAAATGAGTCAGTGTGAGCTGCCAACAGCTGGCTGACAACCTTGAGCACTGGGTGGGTTGGAAACCGTCCAGACTTTGCATAAGGAGTTCATTTTGGGTTAGTTTAAAAAAAGGTGGGGGGAAGGAGTTGGCCCAGATCCTGTTCTACAAATTCAGGAACAAGGAGTTGAGATTCCCTTCAGAAACTGCTGGAGGGTGGCTCTGCAGGTCCGTTTGCCAAACACTATTTGACATCTGCTTGTTTCCCTGCCTGATACAAGAAGAACCGTTAACTGTCCAGGTTTTTCCTCTGACAAGCCAAGGATTCAATGCAGCAGTTGAACCATGTGAAGGTTAATTCCCTCTTTTCTCTGTATCCCTTTTAGAAAGATGTATTATTTCTACAGACTTCAGATTTTTTTAAGCTTCTTTGTCTTCTTCCTCTTGAATCTTATTCACCCTCACTTTGGGTTTAGCTTATTAGGCTGAGGCTAATTTCAGTAGCATAATAAAAAACTTCACATTCGTTAAAGAATTAAATCCCCTTAGTTCTCTAATGTGTCTCACCTTTTCAAAGTAGTAAAAATGTCATGTTTCAAACAGTAATAGCCATTTTTAGTTTCAAAGTAACAAGTGGTCAATGTAAAAAAGATTAGACAATGCAGAAAGGCATAAAGAAAAGAGTAAAAATCAACTGAAATCCAACCACTGGAGAAAACTAATCACCGTTAACATTTAAATATATATGCTTGCCATCTTATTTTCTTTTATTTTTCTTACAAAGGTAGTTATAAGTTATTTGGTAATCTGATTATTTTTACATATACATTGGACATATTTCCGTGGGAATACAACAGATCACTATCACTGTTTTTAAGAGGTACACAGTACTTCCATGTATAAATGTTCATTGACTCATATTAACAGACATTTTTGCTAATACAAATCATGCTGCAATGAACTCCCCTGTACATACATCCTTGCCCACTTGTCCAATTACAGCAGGTACTCACTTAATGTCCCCTATAGGTTCTTGGAAATTGTGACTTTAACGGAAACAACTTTAAGCAAAACAACACATAGGAAACCAATTTTACCAAAGGCTAATTGATATGAACAAGAGTTAAGTTCCTACAGCATATTTCTGGTCACTAAAATATCAAACTTCTAAATAAAGATCCCGAACACTTGTAATATTAAACATTAAAATAAATGTGAGCTATACATACATTTTTAAAAGATTAATAAAAACAAGTCAGGTCATTTTTTACCCAATTATTCCAGTTTAGGGTCTTGGGTGACCAGAGCCTGTCCCAGCAGCTCAGGGCACAAGGTGGGAACTAACTCTGGACAGGACGTCATCCTAACACAGGGTCACTCACACGCTCACACACACCCACTCAGACTGGGCCATTGAGACAGGCCAGTTCACCTACCATGCACAGCCTCGGGATATGTGAGGCAACGGGAGAACACGGACAGAACCCACACAGACATGGGGAGAACATGCATACTTCAGGCAGACAGTGGCCCCGGCAGGGAATCAATATTTTTTTCTTGTCAATGTTGCAAGAAAATGATGTTGAATGACAGACACAACATTATTCTAGGACCTACTGTATTTCTTTATAAGTGCCTCTGAACAAACTTTGCTAGATCAAGTTATACACATATTTTTTAAGACCTCTGATACATAGTGCCAAATTGCCCTCCCATAGAAAAGCTGTACTTGTTAGTCAATGTCACTGATTTTGTAAGAGTGTGGTTTTTCCCTCCTACTCTTACAAATACTGGGTATAAGCCCCTTTTCCTAATTGAAAGATAAAAATTGGTACCTCCATATTTCACTTTCCTTCTTTAATAACAAGGTTGAATTGTTTCTGTATGCTTACAGCTATTTATATTTTTTCTGTTTTGAACTGTCTGTTTTTTCTTGCGTCCATTTTTCTATTGGGATTTTTCATATTTTCCTTCCTGATTTGTAGGAACACATTATATACAAAGGTGAGATCTTCTGGGCTGTATTTCAGAAGCTTGATTGTCCCATGAGATGTTAATAGGTGAACTGAGGGAAAAAAGACTTCCGTGATCAGATTTAACACATCATTTCCTAAACTTCATTGACCATGAGGACTTTTTTCTTTTCCTCACAGAACACGCATTGGCATGGTTCAGGACACTGGTGTTCTGAGAACTAACATTTGAGAAATCGTTCTGTAAAGGATACTAATGCTTTATCTGTTACATATGTGGCGTGATTCCCCCTCCTCTGCCAATCATTTGTCCTTTCCTCTACATGTTTTTTCCAAATAGCTTTTAATTCGTGTATTCAAATCTCTCAATATTTTCTTTTGTGGTAATACAGAAGTAGGAACCCTGAAGTCATACTCGTTTGCTTTGAATCCTGGCACTACCACTTGTTGGGACCTTTGGAAAATTACCCTCTCTGTGCCTCAATTTTACCATCTAGAAAATGAGAAAAACTAATGTTACCAAATAAAGTGGCTGTGAGGATTAAATTACTTGACACAAGTAAAGCATAAAGTATTAGATGTTGTTGATGATGATGGTGGTGGTTTACTTTTTGGATCATTTAGAAAGTCTCTCTCCTCTGTTGCAAAAAAGAAAATTGCCCATATTTTATTGTCATATTTTTATGGAAGTTGATTTTGATATGAGCTATGGACTAAATAATTTTCTCTTTTCCCCAGTGCTTAGATAGATTCTTCCCTTGCCGTTAATTGATTAATGCTCTCCTCATCATATACTATACTTTCTTTTTCTGAGTCTTTCTCTTCTGCTCAGTCTATTCTGATACCAAGGCCCCTTCTTTCCTATTCCTTTTCAGAACATTCACAGCTA
This sequence comes from Mandrillus leucophaeus, assembly GCF_000951045.1. Taxonomy (NCBI): domain Eukaryota; kingdom Metazoa; phylum Chordata; class Mammalia; order Primates; family Cercopithecidae; genus Mandrillus; species Mandrillus leucophaeus. The sequence continues at coordinate 2,572,811 of NW_012101687.1, read as the reverse complement.
CATTTGCCTAAATCAAGGGCACATGTTGGATTCTCTCCGGGAGTTGCCCCAAGAGACCCTTGGTAGTGGAGAGGGGCCTGCAGGGTGGGATCCAGGTGTCTCTGATACGAGTGAGAAATGCGGATCCTACAGACTGTGAATTTTAACTGACAGTGTGCCCTGTTCATCCCCACGTACTGCTGAGGCCTGATGTTGAAGGACAGCCTGGGGACTCTCTCAGGAACATTTAAACTCCAGTGTTGTTCATCAAATCACAGAAAAGGTGAGATCCTCATACTCTACCTGGTCCCTCCCCTTTCTGCTGCACCAGTCAAAATGACCTCTAAATGACCAGAAAAGACTTGATTAGGGGCAGAGGAGATTCTAACCTGACACATCCTAAGCTATGGAAAGAGAGCCAACTGGTCTCAGTTGATAGGAAGATTTGATACTAGGAGGCTCCATGAAGGTGATACTGGAGCACCACTGAGGATGTTTCACTCTGAGCTGAGAGTCCTTGGGTTGCCTGTCAGGCCCAGCACAGCCTTCTTTTCTGCACCACATCATCTCTTGCTCACTTCGTTCCAACCACACTGACCTCTTTGTTGTTCCTCAAACATGCTCCCACTTTAGGGCATTTGCACATGGTTTTTCCTCTAGAATGTTCCTCCCCTCCCTCTGACACCCACATAGCTTGTTCCCATGGAACTTTAAGGCTTTTGTTCCAATGTCACCTTGTCAGTGACGCCATCCCTGACCACTCTATTGAAAGCTATGCCTGGAGATCCTCAACCTTTCTTGCCCTGTTTTTCTCCACAGTGCCAGTCACTGTCTGACCATCTATTTCCTCATTGTATTGTTGATTGTCTCTCTCCCGTAGAATGTGAGCTTCGAAGAGTCTACCTTCTGTTTGGTTTCCTGCTGTACTCTCAACAGCTAGAACAGCGACTGGCATATATAGGACTCCACTATTGTTTGTAGATGGAAGAGAAAATGAGTGTATCAGTCAGGCAAAGTCACTTGCATAATACTTCATGATGTGTCCAGGCCCAGTGACAATAGCATGTTTTCTGAGAATGTAGGATGACTTAAAGGACTCTGGATTTTTTTTTTTTTTTTTTGAGACGGAGTCTCGCTCTGTCGCCCAGGCTGGAGTGCAGTGGCGTGATCTTGGCTCACTGCAAGCTCCGCCTCCGGGGTTCACACCATCCTCCTACCTCAGCCTCCTGAGTAGCTGGGACTACAGGTGCCCGCCACCAGGCCGAGCTAATTCTTTGTATTTTTAGTAGAGACGGGGTTTCACTGTGTTAGCCAGGATGGTCTCGATCTCCTGACCTCGTGATCCGCCCACCTCGGCCTCCCAAAGTGCTGGGATTACAGGCGTGAGCCACCGCGCCCAGCCTGGACTCTGGATTTTCAAGCTAGCCTCTACAAATAAGATATCTCTAAAGTGGGGAAAAAGGCTGCTGATATGGTTTGGCTCTGTTCCCATCCAAATCTCATCTTGAATTGTAGCTCCCATAATTCCCACGTGTCATGGGAGGGACCCAATGGGAGGTAACGGAATCATGGAGGTGGGGTTTTCCTGTGATGTTCTCATGATAGTGAGTAAGTCTCACGAGATCTGATGGTTTTATAAAGGGCAGTTCCCCTGTACACACTCTCTTGCCTGCTGCTGTTTAAGATGTCCCTTTGCTCTTCCTTCCTCCATCTTCTGCCATGATTGTGAGGCCTCCCCAACCATGTGGAACTGTAAGTCCATTAAACCTCTCTCCTTTATAAATTACCCAGTCTCAATTATGTCTTTATTAGCAGCATGAGAACAGACTAATAGAGCCGCATCTCTCAAAAGCGAGAACAGACATATGTCTGCGGTAACATCTTTTATTTGATGCCCTAGCTTCATTCCTGGGCTGCCACAGAGCCACTCAAAATGAAATTCAAATTCAAACAACAGTGAGATACCACCACACACCCACCAGTATGGCTACAATAAAAATGCAGAAAATACCAAGTGTGGGAGAGGATGGGGAGGAACTGAAACTCTCATACACTTTGAAAAACTATTTGGCAGTATCTTCCAAAGCTGCATGTGCACATATCATGACCCAGCATTTTCACTTCTGCATATCACCCAACAGAAACACCTACCTATGTCCAGCCAGAAGACAGGCAGGCACAACGTTCACAACAGCACTGTTTGTAAGGGCCAAAATCTGGAGCAAAAAATGGAGAAAAATAGTAAAAATGGATGTGGTATATCCACACATATACTACACAATATATGAAATGCATGATCTATGACCACGTGCAATGATATAGATGAACTGAACAAACATAATGTTGCACCAAAGTCAGACACAAAATTGTATAAACTATGAATACGCTTCCATCAGTATAAGATCTATAAACAGGCAAAGCTATCCATGCTGCTAGAAATCCAGAGTGACTAGAAAGGAGGATTAAGGAAGCTTTGGGATGCTGGTAATATTCTGCTTCTTTACCTGGGTTCTGGCTACACAGGAATATTTAGTTTTTGACGACCCATCAAGTTGTACACGTATATGTGAAAATCTCTGTCTATAAAAATGTTTTGAAAACTAGGTCCATATATCAGAACCACCAACTGGAGTTGCAGGCCACACATTTGCCAAAGCTGCTTGTTACAAAAAGCTGAAACTATTCCAGGATGCACTGCTCCAGCACTTGGGGTGGAGGTAGGGGGAGAGGAGGAGGTAGGGGGTGGGGAGGGAACTTTCTGACTCTGGCTGGGTCACACCTCTGAGATGCTGCAAGAACAAAGAACGATAGGGGCCAGGTGTAGATGGGAGAAGGTGACTGGTAGACAGCCTCGGGCTTTCTGAGGTACCTGAGGTCTTTGATGGCCTCAAAGCAAACACTGCCTCCTGTCAGGCTCAGAACAGTAAAGACCCTCCAGCCAGCCTTCCTGAGTGCCAACAACCACAGGACTATGCAGGTCTAATTTCTAACCAGACATGAAGGGAAGGAGAATGAGCTCCGCTGATAAACCGAGTCTGGAAACTTTGTTACAGAATGCAGTAGAAAAAAAGACAGGAGAGAGGGAAAAACATATGAAGTGGTTCTTAAGTAATTTCTAAGAAGGAAGCTGCAGCAGGAACTCTGGCTACATACCAGAGATCGCCCTTTTATTTCTTTCACTTAATAACATTAAACAGAAAAAGAAGGAATGGAAATTCAGGAACTTTAAGGTCCCACTAGGACCAGTGTAGAGGAGGATTCATCCTGCACCAGACCTATAGGCATGGACTATACCGTGCCCATGGTGCCAATTAAGCTTTAAGGATCACACTTGCTAGCATTGGAGAGGTTAGGGGGTCAGGGAGAGGTGGTACCTAAAGAAGGAAAAAGACGACTATCTGTGTTAGACCACTCTTGCATTGTTATAAAGAAATACCTGAGACTGGTGATTTATTAAAAAAAAAAAAAAAAAGAGGTTTAATTGGTTCACGGTTCTGCAGGCTTTACAGGAAGCATGGTTCTGGCATCTGCTCAGCTTCTAAGAGATTTCAGGAAACTTAAATCATGACGGATGGTGAAGGGGGAGCAGGCACATCACGTGGCAAAAGCAGGAGCAAGAGAGACAGAGGGTGTGGGGAGGGGAAGTACCACATATTTCTAAACAATCAGATCTCGTGAGAAGTCACTCACTATGGTAAAGACAGCAACATGCCATGAAGAATCCACCCACATGACCCAAACACGTCCCACCAGGCCCCATCTCCAGCACTAGGGATACAATTCAACATGAGATTTGGGCAGGGACAAGCATTCAAACTATATCACCATCCCGTAACATCCTATGGTTGTGGAAGAGAAGGGAATGGGCAAAATCGGTGGTTGAATTTTGTTGACAACCAAAACTTGGTGGACAACCCCTTTTTGGTATCCCAGTGGTAGAAGCCATTTGGAGAAGGTTGGGAAGTTGAATCAGCCCAGGATTTGTGTGGTCTCCAGCCTTCCAGGAACAAGATCATGCTGGACAAAAACTTCAGACCTCCACCCACAGGATCTAGAAAGGCCAGGATGGAAGAAGCCACAAGGAAAGGAGATACTTAGAGCTCAGTGGTACTGGTTAGGGAGTCTTTAAGGACACTTGAGAGCCAGCATCTGTGCCCTCATCCTGGCTTCAGATTCTGTGGCCTAAGTGCTAAAACCTCCCGCCCACTCCTACAGATGTGAATCAGAGTCAGGGAAAAACTGGGGGTGGGTGGTAGGAGTCAGAGAAGAGAAGAGCACACCAAACCCAGGGTATTATGTGAGAGGGAGCTGGATCCATAGGGCCTGCTCTGCATCTGCAAGTCCAGATGCAATTGCAACATACTTGGGCAGTTAGCATCGCTACCTGTGTGCAGAAGGCTGCACAAACAGGAAGAGGAAATATTCAAGCACTGGCTCATTCATTTTAACTCCAGAGAGTGTCTAAAACAGATCCCCAAGAGCACGGAAAGTTTCAGATTTGTAGCCAAGCAGATAAAGATGTGGCTAAGGAGGGTATTCCAAGCCAGATGCCAAGTGTATGCCCTCTGTGAGTGCAATGTGCATTGCCCATGGGCCTAGAGCATTCTAGAATAGATATGCAAAATACATGACCACTTAGGGAAAGTTGAGATGAGTCACTCTTTCGAAGTGTAACCATTTAAAACATCACACTTAGTATCTTTGAGCCCCATAGCACATGCACTGTGAAGAATAAAAATTCAGATAAAATTTAGACTTGCATGAACAATTGTTTTTTTTTTTTAAATAGACACCAAAGGAAACTCAAACCCAAATTCTAGATTCAGAATGCCCAACACTGCTTACCAGAGACAATGGTTTTCGGTGCAGGTTTTAAAGAGTGGTAAGTATTAGATTCCGATGCTAAGTGGCACAAGGAGAAGATAGTTTTGCTGCTCACTCAGTGGGTTTTCTCAGTTTTAGACAAAGGCCACAAGGGATCTTGGGGGGCTCCAGACACTATCTAGTAATTGACAAAAATGATGATCATGATATGAAATACCTGGAGTGCTAATTTCTTTAGAAACCAAATTATATAAGACCTTTGAGGCATGTGAATTTTCATCCTCAAAGTTCAGAACTGCCTGGAAGAATCAGAGTTGATATTGTTCATTTTTAAATACTGTACAAGTTCTGCTAGATGGCTAGCATCATAATGGGGTAAGAGCAGATCCTGAATAGATCTTTCCTAGCACCCTTAGCCATTTCCCATGAATCTTAGAGAATCAAAGACCTATAGGCTTAGTGGATACTAAGGGAGATTTGAAGATAACCATGCCATGAAGGCGAAGCCCTTCTCTGACCTGACCCAAGCATGTCAGGCCAGAGACAGTAAGAAAAGGCACCAGAAAAGGCATTCCATGGATAAAAGAGAAGCTAGGGCCCTCCACCCTTTTGAACTCTTTGAAAACTGGAAAGGGAAGGCCTGTAAGCAGATGCTCGGACCCTCATGATCTCTTTCAGCCAGGTTCTTGCACTATATCAGCTGATGAAGTCCTTTCCTTCAGTTTAAACGCGTGGACTCCTGTACTGAGGGCTCAGGAGCTGTGCTTTCTGACATAGCAGGAAGATATCGGGAAGGTAGCTAAATTCTACTGGCAGAAGCTTAAACTATGTGAGATCTAATATCAATATCCTGTTTACAGATCAGAGCCATTGGCACATAGTTAGGCGGTGAGACACCAATTCTAGGAGGTGTGTATATAAGGTGGAGGGGTGATCCACAGAAGCCTCCCCTCTGTGTTCTCCAGGGCCAAGCAAGACATGACACGGAAGTAGAGGGTGGTCGTTTTGGTTATACAGATGCTGCATCTCTTGAAGGAGTCAGAGGCATGTGAGATTCCCAAGGTCCTAAGGGATCTGAGTTCCTTTATGCCGGAAAGCTCGAGCTTTCCAAGATAAGACCAATGGTAGCTCTCACTTATGTGGCTCTGGTAAACCTAACTGCTCCAGCCAGGAGGGACGAGATGGAAGCTCAGCATAGGAGGTGGTCAAGGAAAGAAACCTAGGACCTCTGAGGTTGAACTAGTGTATTTTTTTTTCAAGTAAATCTGAATTTTGCATTGAGATGGGCACAGATTAGAACAGCCTAAGGGTGTATTATTAAAACGAGTGCTGAAATATTCTCTATGAAGACACTTTCCCCCAAGAATACTGTGGTATGGTTTTGAAGACCTCATAAGGCTTGGGATGGAACATAGTATGTGACTGTTGCAATGCTTTACACCTTCTGGAAATCTGTAACTGAAGGGCAGAACTCTGATGGAGGGTTCCACTTATAAGTCTCACCCTAACAGTGTTGGTGGTACTTAAAATAATAAATTGAAAAAATTATGTTAAGTTCTCTAAACTGAAATTATGAAACATATGTCACCATCCATACCTGTGAGCATTATCCTTGTACCTTTTCCTTGTCTTCCCAGGGGATCTCGGAGAGGCCTCCCTTGTTTTTCAAGTGAATCATATAGCAGTTTATTCCTTGATCTCTAGTTCCACAGTTCCTCTCCCCACTTCCCTCAGTATCTTTATTTCCCTTCAAATTTCACTTTACGGGTCCCTTCATCTGATCAGTGAGTTTCTTGCCAAACATATTTTAAGACCTTCTGGAAGTACCTTGCCAATAACCCATTGCCACATCATTTTTTAAAATGTTGCCAACTCTTCATTATTCTCCATATTCTCTTTTCGATTTCAAGGATAACAAGATCAATCAGTGTGGATGTAACCTGTGTTTCTCATAAGCCTCTCTGGACTAGGGTTTTAAAAGAATCACACTAAACCCTTAATTACTCCCCTTTTCTTGTTCTCCCTTCTCTGCTCTTGTCCTGGAAGAGAGATCATGACAAGAGATCGCTCATAGTGAAGGAGCCACTCCTTGGCTGGCAAGAGGCTCTCCTAATCCACTACAAACAATTAGTCTCAATCCTGGCTTTCAAATAGAAGCACCTGGGGAGCTTTTAAAAAGATGCTGATGCCTGGGTCCTATCCCACACCAATTAAATCAGGAACTCTTGGGATGAAGCCCTAGGGTTGATATTTTTTTAAAACTCTGCAGTGTGATTCTAATGTGCACTCAGTTTCAAAGCACTGTTACGAGCCGTGGTTAGCCATGATCCTTTGTTGAGCATCTATTTGCAGCCAGATGTCAGCCCACACAATCAGGGCATAAAGGAGCAGCACAAGGATTCTCCAATCAAGGTATTCAATTCTCCCACTCACTGCTTCTTGCCTGCTTTGCCTCCCCCACTCTGAGCCAGGGCTTCTATCACTAAAGCAACTCCTAAGAACACAGGGACGCTCTCTACCCCTTGCATGAACTCCTCTGCAAATCTCTTAGGCGTTAGCACTTCAATCACTATCATTCATTCAGAAAATGTAAGTCACCTTTTTTGCTTTGAGTTAATCATTTCCCATTTTCCCAGGTGATTCAGAAATCCAGTGCTCACTGACAATGAGTGGGTAGACACGTGGGCCTGCAGACCTGCCTCGCTGTTCCATTAACAGCAGAACACACTTTGAGAGGCAACTGACGATGGAGCCATCAACAAAAGCAGTATTTTTCCAATCATAAAAAAAGAAGTCTGTTTCTGAAAACACAGTTTGATGTGTTTATATTTCATGCAGTGTTAAAATGCTCAGTCGGTTCTAACCTTGTTTGCATTAATCCTCTTTTTGGAATTTGCACATTTGTTTTCAAAGCATTGGGTTGGAGCATTTTGCTGCTGCATGGAAATCGTATCAGCAATCGTACTCAGAACATGAAATGAACCTGTACATAGAGCCCACGCAATTTTAATGTCTGCTAACCAACTGATAAGCACATAGGAAGGGCATAAAAGAATTAGAATAGAGAGCCATGGAGCCAACAAAGGTTCACTTTTTAAGAATCATCACCTTCTGAGGTTACTGGTTAGTACCCTCAGCACCCGTTGCAGCAGAAGCTAATTCATTCATTCACACATTCAAGAAATTTTTCCTTGGACATCTACTGTATGCCAGGTATGATTCTATGAGTTAGGGCTAGACTAAGGAATAAAACACAGTCTCAGCCCCCAAAGTCTACGGTCTTCAGCTGATCATATAAACAAATAATAAGCTTTGCAAAAGCTTCTCCTCATTGGTATGCTCTTCTCCCATCTCTTTGTCTGGCTAAATTCTATTCAACCTGCTAGATCTTGAGTAAAGTATTTCTTTATCTAAAACAAGGGTTCCCAACCCCCAGGCCATGGACCAGTACCAGTCTGTGTCCTATTAGAAACCAGGCTGCACAGTGGGCACGATGGCACACGCCTATTATCCCAGGACTTTGGGAGGCAGAGATGGGTGGATCACCTGAGGTCAGGAGTTCAAGACCAGCCTGGCAAACATGATGAAACCCCATCTCTACCAAAAATAGAAAAATTAGCTGAGCGTGATGGCAGGCGCCTGTAATCCTAGCTACTTGGGAGGCTGAGGCAGGACAATCACTTGAACCTGAGAGGCGGTGGTTGCAGTGAACTGAGATTGTGCCACTGCACTCCACCCTGGGTGACAAGAGTGAAACTCCATCTCAAAAAAAAAAAAAGAAAGAAAAGAAACCAGGCTGCACAGCAGGAGGTGAGCATTACCACTGAGCTCCACCTCCTGTCAGATTAACAGTGGCATTAGATTCTCACAGGAACGTGAACCCTATTGTGAACTGTGCATGTGAGGGGTCTAGGTTGCATGTTCCTTATGAGAATCTAATGCCTGATGATCTGAGGTAGAACAGTTTCATCCTGAAACCATCCCTCCCCTTGATCATCAGTGGAAAAATTGTCTTCCACAAAACTGGCCCCTGGTGCCAAAAAAAGTTGGGGGCAGCTAATCTGGAAAATGCTCCTTGACATCTCAAGTTAAAGTTAGGCATCCTTTCTAGGTATTTCCATAGCATCAGTGCTTACTCCTATCTGAGGACTTTGCACTTGTATTGTAATTACTTGTTGAATTATTTATATCCTCTCACTAGGCAATGAGCTACTTAAGGACAAGAGCTATGTCATGTCCATCTTTATATCCCCAATGACTAGCACTATGCCTAGCACCTATTAGGAACTCAATAGATAATTGTTGAATGAATAAGTGAATGAGTGATTGAAGTATTCATAGGGTATTATAAGAACACAGAGAAGAGACACCTAAAGAGACTTCCTGGGAGAGGTAGCTGCTAGGGGAAGTTATAAATGGTTAAGTCTGAATTATCCAGGATTAGGCTGGTTGGACAGTAGAGAGAGACATTCCAAGCAGAAGGATAGCATGATAAAAAGAAACCCACAAAAAAAAAACCAAAAGAGGCATGCCAGAAAATGCCCAGCAACACGTGGAGAGGGCACATGCTAAGGCAGCCACAAGGTCATGAGGGATGGAAGGTTCCAACCAAACCAGACTCAAACTCCATTCTTCCCTTTGTTCCCATCCAAATAAAAGAATGAAGACACAGATTGGAGAAGTCCTAGAAGCTGATCTCCGGGATTTACATACTTGTCGCCAACATATTACATTGTCCCCAAGTCACAAACCATGCCAAAAACTCTCCTTTGATACAAGAACTATGTCTTACCCTGCCCTGTGAGGTTCAGTGCATGGAACCCTCCAGGGGAAAGGTGCCAGGTCATCTTCTTAATACACTTCTTGCAGAAGGTTTCTGTCTCTTATTACAAATGGTGGTAAAACACCTTGTTCGCTTTGGTAGGCCCAGTTTTCCTCTGCCCAGCTTCTTCCTAAAACCTAGCTCCTTTCGTTCAACCTGAGAAACCCTTAGGAGAGCATATTGCCTTATTTATCCTTACTCTGCTGTTTTTTGTTTTTTGAGATGGTGTCTCACTCTGTTGCCCAGGCTGGAGTGCAATGGCATGATTTCGGCTGACTGCAACCCCTGCCTCCTGGATTCAAGCAATTCTCCTGCCTCAGCCTCCCAAGTAGCTGGGACTACAGGTGTGTGCCACCATGCCCGGCTAATTTGTGTATTTTTTAGTAGAGACAGGGTTTCATAATGTTGCCTGGTCTCGAACTCCTGACCTCCAGATCCACCCCACTCCACCTCCCAAACTGCTGGGATCACAGGTGTGAGCCACCGCACCAGGCCCATTGTCTTTTTAAATATTAATTTCAGTGATTTCATCATTTACATTCCATGCAACCAATGTCCTATTTAAGGTGATTCCAGAGCTTCAGTAAAACATCTCTGATTACCCACTTCAAGTAAGAAATTCTAAGAAGATCAGCTGATAGAGTTCAGTCATTGATTAATTCAACAACTATTTAACACATCTGTGTCAAGCACTATGCTGGAGTCTGGAAATTTAAAGATGAATGAGAAATGGTCTCTACCCTTAAACCGTCTGCAGTGTGGAGGAAGCTCTAGTGTGGGGAAGTGCTGAGGCCACTGCTGACCTGCCTAAGCCAGCACTTCAGGTTTATGCAGGTCCCTGGATCAGTAGCACAAGCATCACCTGGGAACTTGTTAGAAATGCACATACTTGGGCTTTTCGTACAAACCTAATGAATCAGAATAAGAGAGTGAGGCCCAGCCACCTAGTTTTTAACAGGCCCTCCCAGGAATGCTGAGGCTCACTTTGGTTTGGGAATCTCTGGTCTAAGCTCTGTTCTGAATCACACCAGGCCAATATGGAGGGTGATTAGCCATTCCCAGCCTTCTTCTCTACGATCCCCCCTTCTCCTTTCAGGATATTAATGGGAAACATCAATCGAGAGTGACCACCCAAAATGAAGTAAAAATACTATTTTCTCACATAATGGCAACACATGACACCATTCCCAAATCACAGAGATGGTTTTATGAAGATCAGTATGGTATGGACTAAACCGACCAGAGTCACATCAGCATCAACACGAGGGAATCAGAAAGGATAATATCATCATTGTCGCATGCATTAGTCTGTTCTCACACTGCTATGAAGACACATCCGAGACTGAGTAACTTATGAAGAAAAAAGGTTTAATTGACCCATAGTTCCACATGGGTGGGAGGCCTCTGGAAACTTACAATTGTGGCAGAATGCAAACGGGAAGCAAGGTACGTCTTTCATGGCAGCAGGAGAAAGAGCCACAGGGGAAACCGCCATTTATAAACCATCAGTTCTCGCGAGCCCTCCCTCACTATCACGAGAACAGCATGGGGGAACCGTCCTCATGATCCTCCCAATAGCCCCCAATCACCTCCCACCAGGACCTTCCCTCCACCACGTGGGGATTACAATTCAAGATGAGATTTGGGTGGGGACACAGAGTCAACCCATATCGTCTTCATTCTCCCCCCTGGCACTTGAAGGGAAAAAAGAATCACATGAGCTTGACTATTCAAAAAAGAAGCAGGCGCTCCAGTTATTTCAGTTCATGGGAATGGAAAAGGGATAAACCGAAACAATAAACTTGAATGCTTAGGAACATAAAGGCAAGGAGAAACGAGATCACAATCTTGGCCTCTGAGTTCTACAACCCTATGGTTGTTTTAAACAAATTAAAGCAGATTGCTTTCTTTCTGGAGTTCTAGTGAAACGGATCTTGCCACCAGCAGACCCTTCCAAGCTCCTGGCCGCAGTTTATTGGCTCATTGCCACGTGTCATTAGTGACCTATTTTCGCTGCTGTGAAATCGGCCGTGTCTGAAGTCCCCTGAATCAGCAGTTTCTCCCTCCACTCACCGGCTCCAGGCTGGCAAAGCTGACACCAGGGTCACAGAAAATGCAACCCGCTGCCCTCTCCCCAAAATGTGGGGAGAGCACGGTTTTGCTATGAAGATGTCGGCTTTGACCTGAGGCTGACTTGAGAGCCCAGCTGTCATGTCTCTTCCAAATAAGCTGCTGAACATGGAATTATCTTGGCTGAATAATTAATCAGGACTAAAAATAACCCCAAACTGCCTGGGCTTTGCTTAAATCCTACACAGGTGAGAGAAGTAGTTTTTTGTTTTGTTTAACGTAATTGAAAAACCCATATTTTGAAAGGCTCTGCACCAAAATATGAAAATAATTACCCAACATGCCAATTTGGGAGGTAATTCACAGTTAATCTGGCTCTCTTAAAAAAAAATGCCACCTTTTGAATTGCACATTGACTTCAGATTGTCAGTTCTTCGTGGTTATGAAAAGCAACCGAGAGTTGTACTCAGAATTTTCTAAGAATACCTTCAAACACAAATCCATGGGGAAAAAATATATCCGTTGGTATAAAGAGCTACGAAAGAGAGCCTGTTACTAGGCAGATTAGACAGTGAGTCAAGTTCCACAAGAGGGCGCTCTCCCTATGCTTCCTTCTCGAAGCTGAGGGCGCTGCGTTTCGCCCCGGCCTTGGCTGCCCTTTCCTTTGCCCTTGTGCAAAGGATGTGCTCCCAAGAGCGAATACTCAGTGTCCTGTGGAATGCTACTCCTGTGGACCACTTTCTGATTGAGATCATCAGGCAAATGTTATCTCTGTAACATCAGAGGAGCAACTTCAAATGAAGAGAAATCAAGCAAAACATTAAAAATACAGAGGAAAGAAACAAATAAATACATCTAAACTGCCTGCTCTCCATGGTGATCTAGCTTTGTATGTTCATTTTCTTGATACTGCTGTGATAAAAATAGGATGTGATGAAATGAATTACATCCATCACAGCAATCTTGTGTACAGACCGAATCTCAGACCCAGATGTGGCTCCAACTAACCAGTGACCATGAGCAGGGCCCAGGTGTATTCTGGGAGGCTGCTCACCCTCCGTGCCATTTCTTTCCTTCCCATAGGCACAGCCTCACCTTACGTTGAAGACAGATTCTACGAATCTGCCTCTCATCCTAGATGGCCACTAGGCAACTCCACTGGGACCATTTCTTCCTGCTCTATGCTCCCGTGACCTTCATTCATACTCCCTCTTCCTCTGCTGGAAACCTACTTCTTTTACCTCCTCAAAGGTAGAAGGACCAGCTGGTGAACAAAAGAATAAATTTGCTCTATCTAAAGAGAAACATTAGAACAATGGAGGAAAAATTGATGCAAGGCAGATGACTTGGGCTCATCATAAAGCACTGAGCAGTCAGCAGAACATTAAGAACAGACTTCTATTCCCTACCACAGACATACCCATCTGCATACCTGAATGCTGAGACCAAGCCTCACCAGACGCCAGCGGCATAAATGAGAGGAGTCACTTACCCTCTGAGGCTCAGGCTTCTCAACTGGAAAAAAAAGATAATAAAAATATCAGCTCAGTTGGGCGTAGTGGCTCATGTCTGTAATCCCAGCACTTTGGGAGGCCAAGGCGGGTGGATCACCTGAGGTCAGGATTTCGAGACCAACCTGGCCAACATGGTGAAACCCCATTTCTACTAAAAATACAAAAATTAGCTGGGCATGGTGATGCATACCTATAGTCCTAGCTACTCAAGAGGCTGAGGCAGGAGAATCGCTTGAGCCCAGGAGGCAGAGGTTGCAGTGAGCCAGATCACTCCACTGCACTCCAGCCTGGGTAACAAAGCAAGACTCCCTCCCAAAAAAAAAAAAAAAAAAAAAAAAAAGCCTAATGAATTGTCAGTCTCAAGTCAGTGGGTAGCCAGTGGGTGACCTGGTAATGTAATCATTCTGTGAAAGAGACGGTCCATAGAATACAACGAATGTGTGATCTTGTTATTCATTTTCTGTGATGTGGGTTGAATAAGAGTCACAAAGAATAAGAGAAGAGCTGTGGTTGTTGGTACAGAAATAAACACTGTTCATCTTGAAACTCTCACCTCGTCCCTGGAAGTATCCAATAGAATTTATTGATGTATATTTCCTACCCAGTGTAGTCAGTTAATGTGTAATAAAAATGCTGGAGTCCACAGCTTAAATTATTAAAATTCTAGCAGGTATACCAGGTCCTGCTTGGAAATGCATGCAAATCTCTTCATTTGAATAGTTGATTTAGTATCATTAGTTCCACCCTATATCCTCTGGTTAGATCTCAGCTCTAATGAAGCCGCAGGAGCTGATGGTATTCCCTTACAGTCTTGTTAATTTTAGAGAGAAAACTCTCCCCACAACCACAAAAGTCTTCTCCTAAGTCCTTAACCTAGATATGTCACAAGAAGCATGAAGCATCATCACTCCTGGGACAATGACCCTAAATCTTTGTCCCACTGAGATAGTAGCCCTATGTTCCTGTCAATAGGAAACCCTTGGTCATTTGTTGTGGACCAAGAGGAGGCTGTGGCCAAAGGAGGTTAGGAGGAAAACCTGGTTTGGCAAAAATGATGCAGAACAGGGACTTGCCAGACAGTAAGGGTAAAAAGAAAATGACTTCTAACTGGTTATGTGGCTGAAAGTCAAGGTGCAGTTGCACCTTGTGGCCTTTGGCTCTCTAGAGGCAGGGAAGAGGATAAAAAGGTAGTGGAAATACCTAGAAGATGAGACCTGAGACCAGCAGAGGCAGAGAGGTCTTTCTGGCTTTCTTTGGGAGAGTAGCATTCCTCATTTCTCAACTCTGTGCTCCCTATGACTTCTGTTTAACTTCTGTCAAAGTACTTGTCACCCCACATTACTCTTTCCTATTTGTCTATGTTCCTCAGTAAACTTCAAGCTCCACGTGAGCCAGAACCAGGTTTGGTTTGTCCATAATGGTGAATAAACTTGTATCCCCCAAACTGATTACAGCCTAGGTTCATAGTAGATGCTTAATAAAAATGTCTTAAATGAGTAAATGAATGCTGTATGAAAAGGTTAGCCCTGAAGGAGAAATGAGCAACATATTCTAATGGAGATGTATGTGGCACAGAACTTGGAGATCAAAGTCAACCTCTTGGGTGGACTTCAGGGATGGGTTTTAAACAAAGAGGCAGGAAGATCCATAGCATTACTTGGGGGATGAATAAGACTCTAGAAATGAGTTGGCCCAGAAATTTGGGGTACAAGCAATACTCATGTTGTTTGATATGAGTTACAGAGTATTTTCTTCTATTTACTACTTTCTTAAATTTAATTATGTGATAAAAAGTGATCACTGCGTGTATTAGTCTGTTTTCATACTGCTATAAAGAACTACCTGAGACTGGGTAATTTATAAAGAAAAAGGTTTAATTGATTCACCGTTCCACATGGCTGGGGAGGCCTCAGGAAACTTACAATTATGGCAGAAAGTGAAGGGAAAGCAAGGCATATCTTATATGGCAGAAGTTAAGAGAGAGAGTAGGGGGAAAATACCACTTTTAAACCATCAGATATGAGAAGTCCTTCACTATCATGAGTACAGCAAAGGGGAGATGGCCCCCATGATCCAATCACCTTCTGCCAGGTTCCTCCCCCAACACGTGGGGATTACAATTTGAGATGTGATTTGGGTGGGGACAGAATGGAACCATAGCACTGTGTATTTCAAATACTTCAGAGATGATGGGCACACAACGGAAAAAGAATAGAGGGGGGACAATTTCCCTCAGGTGTCTGGAAGAACTTTCACAAAAACTAACTCATAGGTTGTTCTACAAGAGGACGGATAGCTCTTAACACCTAGTAAATAACTTCTCTATCTGAAGTCTGCTTCTCTTTCTCTGATGTTGTTGATTTGTAAAGGGGTTTTGCTCCATCCCCCATTCTCCTTGATTAAGCTCA
Source organism: Mandrillus leucophaeus (assembly GCF_000951045.1). Taxonomy (NCBI): domain Eukaryota; kingdom Metazoa; phylum Chordata; class Mammalia; order Primates; family Cercopithecidae; genus Mandrillus; species Mandrillus leucophaeus. The sequence continues at coordinate 2,557,194 of NW_012101687.1, read as the reverse complement.
TCTGTGAACACCAGGAGGCTGGTCTGCTCGCCCCTACACAGGTGTCCTTTCTACTTTTTTTTGGGGGGGGGGACAAAGTCTCGGCTCACTGCAACCTCACTTCCTGAGTTCAAGTGATTCTCCCACTTCCGCCTCCCCAGTAGCTGGAATTACAGGTGCACGCCACCATGTCTGGCTAATTTTTTGTATTTTTAGTAGAAACGGGGTTTCGCCATTTTGGCCAGGTTGGTCTTGAACTCCTGACCTCAGGTCACCCACCTGCCTCGGCCTCCCAAAGTGCTGGGATTATAGGCGTGAGCCACCACGCCCAGCCCAGGTATCCTTTCTTAGATGGACTTTACATCAGTCCCACTATCAGGCCCCAAACTAAGGTCAGTGTCTTAAGATTTGAAAGTCAATATGTCTATTAGTTCTACTTAAGGGGAATAATTGTGTGCTACTTTTGGCTTCAGTAAGTACTGTAGGCATATCACAGCAAAGGCTTTAGAGGCTTAGAGAGAAATCGAGATAATTGCGCAAAGGTGGTGACTTAAAACCAGCTTTACAATCTGTGTTATTCTCTTCACTGGAGAGAATCCTGTAAAAGGGGGCAGTTAGGAGAGAAGCAGATAGCCTATGTTCTTGAACCTGTGAGCACTCACTGGTGACATGGTTTAGAGAGTAGAAAACTGGACTACCCATCTGGACACCCAGCCACTGTCAACTTCAGCAAAGCAAAGTTTAGCTTCCCAGCAAGCTAGAGAGGCCTTTTCACCCTTGCACTTGATGTTCCCTTAACACAGAATGCTCTGTCCCAGACCTGTCTATGGCTGGCTCCTCCTTCTTCCCGGGTCTCAGCTGAAATGCAGCTTCCCCAGAGAGGCCTTCCCAGATAGTCCCCTGCCTGGTCATTCTCTATCATGTCGTTGTATTTCACTCATGGCACTCATCACCATCCAAAGCTGTCTTTCCATGTACTTGTTTATTTGAATATTCATTATGTCCTTTTGCTCCACAGATATATAAGATCCATAAAAGCAGGGACCCTGTCTCCCTTGTTCACTGTTTTATTACAAGCACTTCAAATAGTGTCTGACACATAGTAGGACCTCTATCGCTGTGTACTGGATGTATGAATAAATGAACGAATGAATGAGTAGCCCGAATATGGGGCTCAAGATGGCAGTGAGAAAAGTGCTGTCCCATCATGAATAGTGTAGGTTTTATCTCTTGAAGAGGATATGAGCATTTTCTAAAGGAAAGGAGATAGGGAACAAGGAAGATATCTGTATCATTGGAAAAGATCTTTTATTTCCATATTGAAGCACTAACACGTCCCCCCCCACATGCATTTCTGCATGTGGGTGACATGCCAGAAGGCAGGCAGGGAGGGGCAGGCATTAAAGAACTAACAAACTCACCACGTTATCACTGTGGTTTTAAAGTCGGGTGATTAAAAAGAACAAATGTTGGTGAGGAGGTGGAGAAAAGGAAACCCTCGTGTGCTGTTGGTAGGAATGTAAATTGGTATAGCCCTTATGGAAAATAGGATGGAGGTTTCTCAAAAACCTAAAAATAGAACCACCATATGACCAGGAAATGAAATTGGTAACTCAAAGAGATATTTGGACTCCCATGTTCATTGCGGCACTATCTACAATAGCCAAGATATGGAATCAGCCTAAGTGTCCAAAACAGATGAATGGATAAAGAAAATGTAGTATTTATACACAGTGGAATTTGATTTAGCTTTTACAAAGAAGGAAACTCTGTCATTTGTGACAACATGGATGGACCTGGAAGACATTATTTAAATGAAACAAGCCAGACACAAAAAGAAAAATACTGTATAATTTCACTTATATGTGGAATCTAAAATAGTCACACTCACAGAAGCAGAGACATAGTGGTTACCATGGGCTGGGGGGAGGGAGACATGGGGAGGTGTTGGTCAAAGGGTATAAAATTTCACTTATGAAAGATGAATAAGTTCTGGAGATCTACTGTGCAATGTAGTGCCTACAGCTAACAATATATTGTATACTTGAAATTTTCTAAGACAGTAGATCTTATATTGAGTGTTCTTACCACAATATAATAATAATAACAAATGTATGGGAGGGAACTTTGAGAGGTGATTGTTTATATCTACAGGCTTGATGGTTTTATGAGTAGACACTTATCCCCAGACTCACTGAGTTGTTTACATTAAATATGTACATGTTTTACATGTTAATCATACCACAATAAAGTGATAATAGAGTAGATAGATAGATACACAGATAGATAGATAAAGTGGGGTGTTTACACACAGCTCACAAAAGGCAGAGAATGGCTTTGTTTTACCATTTGAGTGCAGTGAGAGAATATAATTAAAGTGACCAAAAATCCCTGGGAATTTATTCAATTCTTTTGAACAATGACCATCCATGGGAAGGGAAGTCCCATCCATATCAGGCAAGGGGACACCAGCAAGCTTAATCATCTTGCATTTAAACGCTTTCCATCTATCCTTAGCGCTCAACACACAATACAAAGACAGCCTTCCACACTGGGACCCTCTCCACCCACAGCACACGCCCTCTGACCTGCTTTCCAAGCAGTGGTGGTGGCCTGCCTCTGTCCTGATGCACCCCTGCCATGGCCCAGTTCTCTCTCAGTACGTTTGTCTGGCAGAAGGATTAAGGGTGTCCATCATGGCTGCTAAACAGTACAAAGCTAATGCCCTATTATAAAATTACTTTCACATATATAGGATGCAATGGTTCTAATGAGGGGAAAGGCATGCTAAGAACAATTACCCCACCGTAGATTAGCTTAGTACTTTATACAGTTGACAAAGCTTTTTTTACCAAAATCATCTCATTTTAATTTCAATCCTCATCACTGAAATTCATGTTAAAAAAAAAAGAGCAGGTATTTTTCCATCATCATTTTGTAGAGGAGGAATCTAAGGTCAAAACAGGTGAATGACTTGTTCCTGGTCACAGAGCTGGGAGGACCCAGGTCTCCTTGTCTCCAAATGCACTATTAAAAGCCAAGTTTATGTGGAAAGATCCATGGCTGACACCCTCCTTGTTACAACTTCATTGTCCATATGTAAAGCTTTCTGCAGATACAGAATAACTTATTTTATAATTTTATTGTGTTGGATCAGGGTCAAAGGCCGGACAAGCTTGTCACTGGAGGCAATTATTGAACAATGACAAGAAGGAAGGAGGCAAAGAAGAAAGGAAGGAAGAAAAGTCTTCTTTTTTAAGGGATCAGGCTGGCTAAACAGCACATCCATATCCTCTATATGAGAATGAGAGCAGAATAGGGACCACTACAGTTGACTGTCCCCCAGTAAGTACTATGAGCATAGCAGTTTGGAACTGACATGGGTCTTGGAGATCATAATAAGCTGTGTGGCTTTGCTTGCTAAGTTACTCATGCTCACTGCCACATCAGCTGATCTGAACTCACATTCCCATACACAAACATTGAAAACAAATACTTTCTGGACTAAAAATAAAGTACATATAACAGTCTGTTTAAGTGAATCATCCCTCCTTGGGAAGCTAAAAACGGGTGGGAGGGGAGCAGTCCATAGGCTGCAGATGGGACGGGTGGCAGTGTGGACAGAGTCTCTCTTTGATCCTCTGAGAATTCCCCAGTTGAAAATGCTGTGGGGAGATGAATCCTCCTCTCAGAATACAGGCTGCATCTGACCTTCCTCCTTTGAGTGTTAGCTTCAGCTCTCACACTCTGTCTCTCTGTCTCTCTCTCATTCTCTATCTCTCTGTCTCTCTCTCTGTCTGTCTCTCTCTCTCTCTCTCTCTGCCTGTGAATAACTTATTCTAGAATAGAATTGTGGCTGAGGTAGGGGAGGCTGGAAAGTCCCAGCCTGGGGTTATGCAAGGAACTTTATTATTTCCAGTAATGTTAGGAGTTGGCTAAATGGTCTGCCAAAGAGCCTTGTTCCTTTTCCTCCTGGCTTCCATCACATGTTCATTCATTTATTCCAGGATTGATGTATTGTGTAAACACTCACTGATAGGTTCCGTAGGTACACATATGAATAAGAAAGAGTCCCTACTGTCCGTCCAGAAGCTCTACTCCAGTGAAGAGGAGCAGCCTTTGGGAGAGAAGCAGGAAATGAGGCTGGAGGGCGGTGCGGACAGGGCAGAATGGCCTCATATGCCACTCTGAGGAGTTCGCACTTGATCCTACTGGTCAGGTGAGGATTTCCCGGACTTTGGCATGGGAAACTGTATTTTTAAAAGAATTTAATTAAACATTCTTGGCATTGACAACTCACTTTTACTATATTATTTAAACATATACAAATATAAAACATGTTAAAAAAAACTTTACATGAATTAAATTTAACAGCGTTTAACTGAGCAATAAGCAATTTGTGAATCAGGCAGCCCTCGGAAGCAGAAGAGGTTCAGAGAACTCAGTCCACAAGGTTGGACAGGCAGCCTTATGGACAGGAAACAGAAGTGAGATACAGAAACAGCTTGATTGGTTACAGCTCAGTGGTTGCCTTATTTGCACATGGCCTGATCAGTTGGTAGCCTGTGACTGGCTGAGACTTTACTCCTAGTTAGGCTTTCAGTTTGTGTATGTACTAAGTTAGGTTGTAGTTTGTTACCTAGGCACTCAAGTTGGGGAGGCATTCTCAGACAAAATTTAGTTTAACAATGGGGTATAACTTCCCAATGTGTATATCTTAGGCAATTATAAATCCAAAATAATTATAATGTAAAACCAATTAAATGCAAATTAACAAAATTCATTTAATGCAACGAATATTACTGAAACAAAATGTCCGCTGCCCAGGAATGTGGTACTGACTATAAGCATGTGGGATATTTTCAGTGCAGGTTGTCTCCGTGATGTGCTGAGCAATGACTCAGTAATCTCACTCCTCCCTAGTCAAACTAGCATGGAGCCAACCATTCAAAGAGGCTGTGGTGATGTCACATGGCCAGCACTTCCCTTGTCTATATGTTGAGTTTGATTCCGGGGTAATTTTTTTTTGTTTTTTCTGTTACCCAGGCTGGAGTGCAATAAAGCGATCTCAGCTCACTGCAACCTCCACCTCCTGGGTTCAAGTGATTCTTGTGCCTCAGCCTCCCGAGTAGCTGGGACTATAGGCACATGCCACCATGCTCGGATAATTTTTATATTTTTAGTAGAGATGGGTTTCACCATGTTGGCCAGGCTGGTCTCAAAATCCTGACCTCAGGTGATCCACCCGCCTTGGCCTCCCAAAGTGCTGGGATTACAGGCATAAGCCACTGTGCCTAGCCTGTCTCCAGGGTAATTTTAAATGCAAAGGCAGTTGTAAAGACAAATCAACTGGCAGCATTTGGTTATATAGTCATCCAATGATCTAGAAAATGCTTCTATTTAAATTTTAAGCTGTCCTTTAAATTAAAGTATTTTTTTTTTAAATTTCTGATGATACCATCAGTCCCAAGAGTATATCACTGAAGCCCTTAGCATGCAGTTGGAGGAAATATTATGTAAGTGCTAGGGGCCTGCAATGGACAGATTTTGGGCAAGGAAGTGACATGATCAGATTTTCATATTAAAGCAATTACACAAGGGGCAGTATGATGGACGGAGTAGAGGAGAGAAAAACTCAGAGTAAGGAGGCCACTTGGGAGACAAGTACAATAATTTAGGCAAAAGATGATGAATGATCTAAACAAAGTCAGTGTGAGCTATGAGGCATGAGAGACTAGACTAGAAATGTTTGTAAGAGGCAGAATCTATAGACCTCAGGGACTGATTCAATGTGGCAGGTGAAGGAGAAGGGGTATTTGAACCTTAGGCAACACTGTTAACCCTAGATGGGAATATAAGGAAAGCAAGTTTAATTTCAGATATGGTGACTTGGGGGTGGGGAGGCTGTGAACTATTGGGGTGAGGCCAGTCAAATATAGTCGGCTAGAACTGCAGAGAAAAAGCTTCTACGTGAGGCTAGCATGCTAGCATGGCTAAGTAGACACCAGCCTACGGAGTGTAATTTCTAGGGCCAAGAAACTCTCATCACCCATCCCTCCCTCGCCAAATAGTATGTTTCTCCTACATACTGGTCGCTACTCAAAGGTGTACCCCAAATGATCATAGCTCCTATCGTCTAACTTAATGCTCTGATACTTTTTTTTCTTTTGGAGACAGGGTCTCTGTTGCCCAGGTTGGAGTGCAGGGGCGCACAGTCATAGCTCATTGCAACCTCAAACTCCTGGACTCAAGTGATTCTCCTACTTCAGCCTCCCGAGTGACTGGGTCTACAGGTGTACACCACTCTGACTGGCTAATTTTCTTGTAAATTTTTGTTTTGTAGAGACATGGTCTCTCTATGTTGACCAGGCTAGTTTTGAACTCCTGGCCTCAAGCAATCCTTCCACCCTAGCCTCCTGAAGTGCTGAGGTTTCAGGTGAGAGCCATATCTAAAGAGAGTGACACTTACCCTGGGATTGATGGTCTGGATCCCGAAATGCTCAGGTGGAAACAATGTGGAATTTGCACTCATTCAGATCATAATTTAGATTTCTGCCCTGACACTTACTAGGTATGAAATCCTAGTGAATCATTTATCCTCTCTGTCTTGCTATTTGTAAAATGAGGTTTTAAAACCTTTATCGAAAGCTAGTTAAGTAATATATTAAGTATATTAAGAATGTTAAGTAATATAACACATTACAGTATCTAGCACAGTGCTTGCAACATCTTGGCCAGCTAATCATGCTCAAATATAATGGTTAAGTACATAGAAGAAACCAGACTTGCTGGGTTCAAATCATGTCTCTACAACCTTCTATATGACCTTAAATAAGTAACACTAACCTCTCTGTGTCATAGGAGATAATGATATTCTCTAATGCGTAGAGTTATTGGAGCAACTTGTGAGTCAATGTACATGAAACTCTTAGAATCATGTGTCTTAGCCATGGTATGTGCTATCTAAGTGTTAGTTGCTATCGTTGCCATAATTACTCCTTCCTCCCTTCCAATGACTACGCTTCAGATTCTTTCCTGGTCATCATTTTAACGGAAGGAGAAAAAGATCATGGCATGCTGGGCATCTAAGCCACTGAGTGTGAAACTCCATGCGAGAGGGAAAAAGGGGAGTTTGACAGCCCTAAAGGCATTCTTTGACTGCTTCTCAATTTTGTCTAAGACAATTCAGGGTCTGTACTGCCTCAGGGCGGGAAACAGAGTGACTGAAGTCCAAAGCCTTATGATAAAATGGAAAGACTGTCGTCGGATGTCTGGCCAAGAAGGCAGCTGTCCAGATGCAGGGACTGTGAGTTCTTATGAACTATGACAACACTCACTTTCAATGAACTTTATTTTTCACTTATCAGTAGTTAAATGCCAAAATTACATTGGATTTTGCACCAAACTGGGAAGAGAGGAGGGAAAAAAAAACCAGCTCAAACTGATTTGCTTTTCCAGAGGGCTGACTCCTGAGAAGTTACAGCTGGGGAAGCCGGATCAGGAGCATGGGCCAGCGAGCAAACACAGATTTCTCTGATATATTAAGCATTATTATGTCAAGTACCTGACCCTAATCAACCAAGGTCATGAACAAACCAGTCCTTTTAAAATTTTATGAAAGAAACTGCTGTGTGCTTTTCTCTCCGGACTCTCTCACTTGGAATACAGACGTGACCCGGCTCTTCCAAGGCCTCCCTCACGGAGGCATTAGGCCGAAGCCCTGAGCTGAGTTTTTGGGGATTTGCTGCCTCCACCAGGATCAGTGAAGAATATTTTAAAATAAATTTCAATTTGTTTCATCGTGAGAGGATGCAATGACTTTTAGCTCAAAGTGGGACAGAGAGGCCTATTAGAGACGGACACGTGATTTTGAGGGGGTACAAATTTTAGCTCATTAAACTTTTCCCAAATTAAAAAGCACAGAGAGGAGTGAAGTGGAAAGAGCTTCACCTTTGTGGTAAGATAGATTTTAGATCCAATTCCAGGTCTGTCTCCTGCACTGTTTGATTCAGGGCAAGTCGCTTTACCCCCTGAGCTCACTGGCATTAGCTATAAAATAATGACAGCACTACCTACCTCCTAGGCTGTCATAAAACCCATTATGATCTGACCCTGATGATTTCCCTCAACTCTAGCCTCTCCCTCCTGAACAGGCCTCCCTTTAAATGCCACTTCCTCCAGGAAGTCTTCTTGGATATCTCTTCTCCCAGTTAAAGTCTAGGTTGTGTACCCACCGATGAGCCCAGAGCACCTGTGTGGAACCCATCAGTAAACTTAGAAGACCATCATGTTGATGTTCCAGATCACCCCTAGACTATAAACTGTTCAAGAAAAGATCAGGTTCTTCTAATCACAGCTGCCTCTAGAGCTTAATGCAAGGCCAGACACACATGAAGCCTTCTATATGCTTTTGTAAAATGAATGAAGACTGGTAAACGTTGCTATTCTGTTGTTATTTATATGGTTCTCAGACGAAAGTTACTGCATCCGAAGTCTGACGTACTAAAGCATTCTCCAGGATGCTTTTCTGAGTCGCCATGCCTGACTCTAGCCGTTGTCCTCACCACCAGACTATGCCCCTTTATTCTAGACTCCACTTGCCCTTGAAGCTGAGACTACTGGCTTTCCTCACCACCTACCTAAGACACCTCAGCCAGGATTCCAAACAAAGCTCGATGCCTGCACTCTCCTTGCCCTTGCAGATCTAGCAGGGACCCCTCAATTCTGTCTCTGCCAAATCCTACTCAATAGGATACACAAAATTCACTCTGACTTGCTGTCTTTGAAAGCATGAAGGACATGATGGTCTTATTGGGCTTTACTGAAGAAAGATCTAACCCAAGCATCCTCTTCTCCTACTGCCCAGATATGGGTCAGATTCTTTAAGAATATATTGGGAAGAGGGTGATTACTTCTCTGAATTGGAACTTGCTCTGAGCACCATGTTGTTCTCCTTTCTACCTCCGTAGGCCTCTCCTCCATTGACCACCATCCGGAACTGCCAGACAATCCCCTTTAGATGGATACTTCTCCCTTTTCATGGATTCAGACAAGAGGTTGACATGGTACTGGCTATACTTCCATCAAATGCCCAGACCCTTCATTCTCCATAGCATCACCACAGAGGAGCAGAAGTACATGGGCCTCGTCCAAACAACCAGGGTAACTCAAAAAGCCAACACCACGTTTTCCTCTTATGGAACTTAAATCTGTACACATCGCCTAAGGGAAAATTATCCAAAAAGGTAGACTTTCCCCATGGGGTTTCCATCACGGACACAAGCTTGTTCCTATACAGGATCTCACATCTCCAAAACAATGTGTTCTTCCCACTCTGCAGGGTGATGAAAACAAGGTTTGATACCCAACTCACTACTCAGACTTGATCTTGACCTTGGAGCCATTCCTTCCCCAGGGGTACATTTCCTTAATGATGCATCATTCAGACTAAGGAAATTCAGAGGAGCTTCATCTGGAAGTCAGCAATGGGGGAACATCTCTGTTCTTCAGTGCAGTCCAGCCTCATGGTAGAGGAGTGCAGTGGCCCAAAGAAGGAACTCTGAAACCAAGCAACCAGGACTGGAAGATGTTTTCTCCCAGCTTTGTGACCTCTTCATGTTTCTTCCTGCACCTCAATCTCCTCTTCTGTGACATGGTGATAATTATAGTAAGGCCTTAAAGAGTTAACACATATATAGAGCACACCTTAGCAAAGACATGCTGCATGAATTTTAAGTAGAGCTATATATAGTTTTCCACCAGTGTAGACATGGCTATTATTTTTCTGTTTATCTAGCAAATAATTGTTGAAGCAGATATATACACATTCACAGACACCTTCTGAGAGCAAACACTAATTTCCAGAGATAGTACAATCTGGAAATATTTTTCTAAATGACTCATGAGGAAGTCTCAAAGTGCAGCCAGCACAGCAAGCTCACTCCTGATGAACTTTCAACCTACACATTTTCATTAGGTGCAAATGGGATTTTCCTGCTCTCTCTCCATTTTGGCTGAAGCCCCTGAAGTGAAAACAATAAGTAGTAAGCACCTGTATCCCCAATCCTACAGACACCTGCTGGATCCCCGGGCTCACTAGAAGGTGCCCAAACTGATCTTTCACCTCCCGAGTATGTAAAGGAAGACTTGAAAGTCCCCAAGAGAGCTCGTTGAAGGGAATGCCTGAGAATAGAGAACCCTTGGCTTTTCTCTCCCATGGGAACCTGACATGTGTCCTTGAAGACTTGAGGACATAGCTGAACAGAGACCACAGCCTGCCTCATGCTGAGACTATTTCTGAGGTCAGGAACCTGCCGAGAACTGCCAAGAGGGCAGGCGAGGACAGAGGCAGCAGGGGAAGCAGCCTTCTTTTCCTTGGTGGGGTAGAGCAGGAATGCAGGAGTTCCCATGAGCCTGGTGGACACTATGGAATCTTTCCTGAAACTTCTTGAAAGGAGCCCACATTATAGGGTGGCCTGCCAGAACAAGGAGATATCGGCAGTGAGAGGCTGGAGTACAACCACCAAGATAGGAGTTGGGGTGGAAGGAGGAAAGTGGGACGCATGGGGTCGGCTGAAGAGCATGCACCAATATCAGTAACGAGTACATCAGAAAAGTCCCAATGCAGAGGATCCACAAACACACATCATGGAAAAGTGTAATGAAGGGCCCAGCATCTGGGCAAAGCCAGTCAAGGGAGAGCCCCAAAGAGCACCAGATAGTTTAAAAAGGCTGCCCATCTTCTGTTTCCCTTTCTGCCCCACTGCCCCACCATGGAGAAACCAAAAGCAGCAAGGCAAATCAGGGAGGAGAAGTGAGTCAGGAACAAGTGAAAAAACGGACCATGAGACCAGACTCTCCTTTCCTATTTTGGGAACCCCAGGAAGGGTCGGGCCTGGGCTGTGAAAATCAGAGAAGATGTGAAGAGATTGAGGCTTTGATTTAGACTCTATTGGGTCTTTTCATACTTATAGATGAGTCATAATCCTCAATAAAAGACTCATTTTTGTTGCTTGAACATGATCAGACTACAGACGCAGACAGGGAGGGAAGGCTGAGTAGAGTACATTTTCGAGGTTGTCATGGCAGAGAAAATGAAGTAGTTTCCTGTTCATAGCTATTGGACTCAATATATGCACATTTGTTAAACAACACACATGCTAAAGCAAAATCTCATCAGCCCCATCCCTCTCTGACAGAGGAGTCTGAGCTGCTGATTCTGTGAGTATGGCACAAACGAACCTAATCCTCAGCAGACAGGTCTTTGCCCTTAAGATTGTTATGAGGAACTCTGAAAGTTTCTTTCTTATACCCCTTTTCTTCCAGCCTGCTGGGCAGAGGAGAAAGTGCCCGTCAATCAATCTCTGGGTCCACAAAGATCTACCCTAAGGATTGAGATCACTGCTCTTAATGACATGACTAGATTGGGAGGCAAAGTTCTTTGTCTGCCCCAGTTTCTTTCTACAGAGAGAGAAGGGACTCTTCCAGTCACAGGGACATTGGATATTTAGTGTTGAGTAGAGGAGGAGGGACCCAATTTAGTTGGGAAAGAAAGTAATTTAAGATCTTTCCCAAGAAATATAAAACTTTCTCTAAGAAGCAAATTTGGAGATTCAGATGACTCCAAAGAGGACTCAAGAATGGAAAGAAATGTTCCTCCCTTTCTCAAAACAATCATACTCATAATCATAATCATGACCATATCATTCCAGCAAATTTCAAGAACTCAGCAAGGTAGTTAGGCATGTCCCTTTTCCTCCCTCTTTCCTATTTTCTACTCTTAGCCCCAGGACAAAGTCAAGTCATTTCTCATCATTTTTTCCACCTTCCTATTTATTCCACTACTCTTTGTAAACAAACCCCTGGGTCAACCACGTCTTCCTTTCACAATGACTCAGGAAAACAATGACAAATTCCATGTGGAAACCAGAGAGCCGAGGGGAAAGTGCTGGCCATTTTCTTCCAGTTCACCACTCTCCTGAAAAAGCTTATGGCTTGGTAGAAATTCTGAATTCTCTTGAAATAACCAGAAAAAGCACAGCTGGAATAGCAATAGCTAAATAAAAATGCAGCTGACCTGCTAATATTAACTAGTCTAAAAGTACCGTGAAGCATGTGGTTTTCATTATAGCAACAAAGCCACTATAGTATGACAAGCAGCCTGCCTTCCAAGGTTACCCTCATTTACATGATATTGTATTACACGTGGAGTTGGACTCTTGGGTTTAAAGAAAAACAAGAGTTTCACAGCAAGAGGTGAAATGAAGATTTAGGCACTCAGCCAAAGGTTTGAGACTACCCAGAAATGATCTGCGTTCACAGTCACGTGATTCCTCTCTGCTCAGCCCTCCAGCAGCCTGTCATTTAGTCCACTCGGGTGGAACTTTTCACACATGGCCCTTATTACAGGCAATGGTGTACAAGATCAGGGCATCTCTTGATCAAAACCATATCCTAAATAGCACCTACCACAGGTCTTCAGCATCAACTGAGCTCGTGGTCAGCGAGACAATGTAGTTGGAAAGGGCAGACTTTGGAGTCCCAGAGCTGAGTTGCAAGCCCAGCCTCTGTTCCTTTAATGTTGTTAAATCTTAGGCAAGTTTTTCACTTCTCCAAGCCTCAGTTTGCTAATCTGTAAAAAGATTTACAGGGAGGATTATTACTGCTCTCATATTCAGAGCTAACATTTATGGGCATGCTTATAACACTCCAGGGACTCCACTTCACGTTGTTACGTGCATTATTCTATTTAATCCCCAAAATAATTTGATGAGGAAACTACTAATATTTTCTCCATTTCCAGATAAGGATACTGAGGGTCAAAAAAGCTAAGCAGCTTGCCAAAGCTACCTGATGAGTAAGTGGCTGAGCTGGAGTTTGACCCTGGGTGTGACTCCTGTCAAGGCCTGTGTTCTCACTCTCTAGATTAAGTCAACACTACAACATGACTGTAACATGCAAATAGCAAAATGGTTAAAGGCAAGAGGGTCTACCACTTCCTTGTTGGCCCCTCTCTGGACTTTGGTTTCCTTATCTGTAAAATGAGAGTAGTAACAGCTCCTACCTCATAGGATGGCTATAAAAATTAAATAATATGTATATGACCTATGGAATAATACCCAGCACATAGTAGTTACTCTGCAAATGTTTATCACTGTATATGTATTACTACAAAACAGCTGACACACATAGATGATGAGAAATGAGGGAATTAAAATAAGAAACAGAAGAGTATGAGAGGCCACAAAATGACCAACTGCTCTGTGGGCGCTTATAAAACCCTTGTGGGAAACTTGCAGAGATGACCAGAGACACTTTCAGGGGTGCTGAGTTCCTTTGATGCAGAGGAAGGGGTCTCAGACATTAAGATGGGACCATATTTTACACACCTGTTCTACATCTGTAGGTGGTAAAACCAGGAAACAACTGGATAAGAAATGTAATGCTAAACAGATGGATACCTTAGGACCAAAGAGTCAGGCTAGGGCAGTCCCCTAGTGGCCTTGTCCAGGCCCAGGCATAACCTGGAAGCATCACTTTTGTCTGATGATGTCACTACACAAAGTCACATGGTGACCCTGAGGCAGACAAGCGGGGTGGTGCACAGGAATGGAGCTGACATGCCTTGTTCTTCAACCCCCTGAAGCATGTTCAGATCATACCCATTTCAGAAGGCTGGAAGTGAACCCAGCAAGAGGCTTCTGTGATGATAAGTCTTTGTATCAAAATTGACCTGACTGGGAACTTCTTAGCAAACTTTTCAAACAAGAGAAGGACATTCTCTTAGAGACGTGATGTGAGTGAGGATTAAATGACCTGGTAGAAAATGCAAACCACTTTTAAATAATTTATGGAATTGCTGTCATCATTAAAACCACAGAGATTTATCAACTCTCATTTCCGAGTAAGATTTGAAGGAATAGATTTGCAGTCTTGAGATGGGACAGGGCACCAATAATGAATATTTATGATTCCAGGCCAGAAACAACTTTGTCTCAGATGGTGTTCCTAGATTTTGCTTCCAAGTGTTAATTTCTGGCTGTAGCAAAGATGGTAGCAAGTAAGTGATCATTTCACCTCTTCCCAAACTCCCTACTTTTTTGCACATGTCAGAGGCAACCTCAGGTTTATAACTTTAATTTTAATATCCGTCTCAAGCTAACCCACAGTTTCCTGGAAATAAATGCCTACCAAAAAAAAAAAAAAAAAAAAACTTTTAAAGAAAAATACAATGAGGCTGCTTGTGGGAAGGGATCTCTTCCTCAAGAAGCAATATGCAGAAATTACCAAAAAAGATGGAAAGAACATGAACTTAAAATCTGACCATATTGAGTCTTATGTTTCCTTACTTAGTGATTTTCAAAATATAGCCTTATTTTTGCAATACTATAAAAGTAATGCTGATTAGTTACTAAAATCTGGATATGATATAGACTTTAATGTACCAAGGAGATGACAAATTCTCATTTTAAAGGCTGTTGATGATTGCTTCTCAGCCTTTTGGCTGAGATCAAGTGTAAAAGTTGTTGATGAAATTTTTCTTAAGAGGAAAGTGTTTTTTCCTTAGCAAAATGCTTTGAAGAGCCATTTGGCTGTAAAGAAATAAAATAAAATAGGTTCTGAAATATTGTTCAGAAGGAAAACCAGGAAACCAGTAGTAACTTTGTTTCTCTGCATAATGATGCAAGAAGAAAAAAATAAGTTTCTAAGGGCAGACTGAGATGGTGGGGACATAAGCTGGTGGAGGAAATAGGGACGTAAAGAGAGAAGGCAGGAGGACCAGAGTTCAGGAAAATGGAATCTGGAGGCCCAGGAGAAGAGAGCTCAAGAGAAATTCTCACTGATGAAAAGGGCTGGGGCTATCTGCATTTAGAAATCAATGGTGATATCCCATATTTAGTTTTAAAGAATTTGCTATGCTCTCCAGCAATGCAATCTGTTTTCAAAAACCGTTTGTAAAATTTAACTACACACAAATGCTTTCTATAAAGGCACTTAGGGAAGATAAAGGAAAAGCAGCAGCTGTGTTTCAGTTTTGAGAAAAGAAAACCACCTGAGGCCGAGAAGTGAGATTAAGAATTCACCAAAATCAGAGAACCTAGGAGAAAGTTACCACATCCCACCCCACCCTGCCCCTGAGAACTTTCATAGAAAATGAATAGCTTCTGGGAGGTCGAGGCGGGTGGATCACAAGGTCAAGAGATGGAAATCATCCTGGCCAACATGGTGAAACCCCATCTCTGCTAAAAATACAAAAATTAGCTAAGCATGGTGGCCCACGCCTGTAGTCCCAGCTACTCTGAGGCTGAGGGAGGAGAATAGCTGGAACCTGGGAGGCGAAGATTGCAAGTGAGTGGAGATCGTGCCACTGCACTCCAGCCTGGGCAGCAGAGCTAGAGTCCGTCGGAAGGAAGGAAGGAAGGAAGGAAAGAAGGAAGGAAGGAAGGAAGGAAGGAAGGAAGGAAGGAAGGAAGGGAGGGAGGGAGGGAGGGAGGGAAAGAGGGAAGGAGGGAAGGAAGGAAGGAAAAAAAGGAAAAGAAAAGATTAATAGCGAAGTATTCTGAGTTTCCCTTTACATATGCAAGCCATTTGTATTTGAATAGTAATAGTTGGAGTCATCAATGAGGCTGGCAGAATTGGAGAATACTGAGAAAGGAGACATCTGGATTACATTAAATAAGTGTAATCTCCCCTGATGCAAAAATCTTTCTTATCAAAGAAAGAAGAAAGGTTAGGTAGCATCACCACCTTTCTTGAAGCTGGTGCCATTATCAAAATAGTCCAGTAATCATTAAGAAAGCAGCTGGTGAAATTCAAATATAGTCTTTATGGCTAGAAAAATAGTTTTATCTCAAAAGTGATTACTCAGGATGCAGCTGCAAGAGCATGATTTCCGTCTTTACATACAGAGAAAAATTTCCTATGAGCTTTTGCAGTGGCAATGGAAAGAGGAATGAATCCACAAGTTCTGAAAGTCTTCATGATTTTGACAAGATGTGATTTTAAGGGTGTGGGGGGCTTAGTTGCTCTTGATACCCACCTCTGTAGTCTGGAAGTCATGCCATTTGAAGTCAGTGGGTTTTAAAGATTCAGGAAACACTACCCAAGGTACCTGGCTACAGGACTCAGCTTGCTGAGAGAGAGTATTCCTTTCCTTAAGATTTCTACACACGTGACAGAGAAATTGTTACACAAAGTTCTGACCATACCTGTGTATCAGACTGTTCAGCCACAGCCTCTTATAGAAAATTGTAATGAATTGCTTTTCAATATGCACCTGCAGCAAGCTCTGAGACAATCCTCCAGGAAGTCTTCCTTAATCCTCCCCAATATGAAGTAGGGTCCCTCCTGTGCTTGAAATAATTCTACAGATGACTGGAAAAGAGGCTGGGTGAAATAAGCCTCTTATACGCACATCTCGCTGGTGCAAAAAGTACTTGCGGTTTTGGACCGTGAACTTTAAATCATTGTAACTAGGCTCAAACACATCTTTAATCAAAAAAGGAAACATTACAATCAATGCATTTTTGCCAATGAGAAATAAGTTTACTCCTGTAGCATAAAAATCCATGCTTCGGGATTCGACAAACTTTTGGAAAGCATTTTCTGCATCCTGCTGGTTGTGGAAGCATTTTCCCTGCAAAAAGTTGTCGAGATGCTTGAAGAAGTGGTAGTCGGCTGGCAAGAGGTCAGGTGAATATGGGAGATGAGGCAAGACTTCGTAGCCCAATTTGTTCAACTTCTGAAGCGTTGGTTGTGATGTGCTGTCGGACATTTCTGTGGAGAAGAATTGGGCCCTTCCTGTTGACCAATGCCGGCTGCAGGCACTGCAGTTTTCCGTGCATCTCATTGGTTTGCTGAGCATACTTCTCAGCCGTAATGGTTTCCCAGGGATTCGGAAAGCTGTAGTGGATCAGACTGGCAGCAGACCACCAAGCAGTGACCATGACCTTTTTTTGATGCAAGTTTGGCTTTGGGAAGTGCTTTGGAGCTTCTTCTTGGTCCAACCACTGAGCTGGTCATCACCAGTTGTTACATAAAATCCACTTTTCCTCGCACATCACAATCCAATCAAGAAGTGGTTCATTGTTGTTGCGTAGAGTAAGAGAAGATGACACTTCAAAACGACAATTTTTTTTTTTTACTTTCGGTCAGCTCATGAAGCACCCACTTATCGAGCTTTTTCACCTTTCCAATTTGCTTCAAATGCTGAGTGACCATAGAATGGTTCAGTGGGTGTGGCTTCTTAGTGTCCCCGGTATTTCCTGGAAGGCCTACTCAGGTTGGTGGTATTGGTGTTTAATCGTCCAGAGTGAGATCTGTTAAAAAAACAAACAGGCATATTAAAATATTAAGAGTTTATTTGAGAAGACAGCAATTCACACACAGGGCAGCTCCAAACCAGAAGTGGTCAGGGCCCTGCCAAAGAAGTGCAAGAGAAAAGCTATTATAGGCTGAATGCAAAAGTGAGGCAAAGAAAATATTTAATTGGTTCAGATCAGATATTGCCTTATTTGGATTATCTCAGCAGAAAGTCCCTGGTAATATAATGCTCAGTTGGCTTGTGATGGGCTGAGCTGAAGTTTCAATTTCTTTACATAGGAATGCAGGGCGATAGAATCATCTCAGCCTAATGACCTCTTATTAAGTTATTTTAACAAGTCCCACAAGGTTATGGTGAGTTTGTTAGAGGTGTTCGAACCAGAGCAACTCCATCTTGAATAGGGGCTGGGTAAAATGAGGCTGAGACCTGATGGGCAGCATTCCCAAGAGGTTAAGGCATTCTAAGTCACAGAATGAGACAGGAGGTTGGCACAAGATACAGGTATAAAAACCTTGTTGATAAAACAGATTGCAGTAAAGAAGCCAGTTAAAACCCACCAAAACCAAGAAGGTGAGGAGAGTGATCCCTGGTCAACCTCACTGCTACACTCCCACCAGCGCCATAACACCTTACAAATGCCATGGCAATGACAGAAAGTTACCCTATGTGGGTAAAAGGAGGAGGCATGAATACTCCAACCTTTATTTAGCATATGATCAAGAAATAACCTTAAAAATGGGCAACCAGCCTGGCTGCTCTGCCTGTGGAGTAGCCATTCTTTTATTCCTTTACTTTCCTAATAAACTTGCTTTCATTTTACTGTATGGACTCACCCTGACTTCTTTCTTGTGCAAGATCCAAGAACCCTCTCTTGGGGTCTGGATCAGGACCCCTTTCCAGTAACAAGTTCCGAGTGGAGCCCTACCCAGCCTCATCTAACGCCAAACGTATCACCCTGAAAATCCAGCATAACTAATTTGTATCATTTAAAAAACAGCCTGTGACAAACCATGCCTCCTGTATGTAACATTCTGGTTCTTGCCATATCTCAGTTCCTTCCCCACAGGTCCATAACACATGCTAGTCCTGTTGTTGCTGAGTAATGGTGATCACTCTGTGGATATACTGTGTCACCTTTACCTCTATTGTCACAGGAACCAGGAGTAACTGAGCACAGCAGGCTGACCAGGGGCTATAGCAGTGTTCCCATGGAAACTTAATTATTCTAATGCATAAGATACATACTACCTTATTACAGCATTTAGTTATAACAGCCTGAGAGTTGCATTACTTTCAGAAATGCAAGTGCCTTGTGGATCAAGTTGTAAGTTCCTTGAGAGCAGAAGCCACGTGTCAGTCAACTTTGTATCTCAATGAATTTTGGCTGATAAGCAGAGGGTAAACTTTTGGTGAAGGGATGAATGAAACCTGAAGGGGATTGGTAAATATGCCACCCCAAAATATGCCACTTTGGCATGGGACTATTTTGAGATCCGACAGATGCAGAAAGAAGTCTTCCAAGAGCTTCTCTTTCTTAAAAAATCTGACTAAAATCAGAAATTCCCGGGAAATGAGGACTGCCATAAATTGCCTCTCCAAGGGAATTGTTAAGGCCATGAGGAAGACAGAAAGTTACCGCTGAGATGGACCTGAACACACACACCTTGCCAAGATAGCCCCTGGCTTCCACGAGAGCTCCCCATATACTTACCTTCCCGTAGCGGACTGCTCTGGAAAGCCTCAAACCCTTTTTTCTTTCCTGTCAAGTCTCCACAGTTTATCATTCTTTGTTTAAAATGGTATATAAGCTCTTCGGCCTATTAGCTTCTTTGTATTTTTTTCTCCCGATAATCTGTCTTTTGTCAGTCTAATTTCCAGTGCTCCAGTGAACCTAAAAGGGTAGAGGAAAAAGGGTTATTTTTTCCCCTATAAACTGAATTATAAATTCCATTACAACAGGGTCTATGTCATTTTATCTTCTTAGTAATTAACATAATAGCAGTGTTTAATCGGTCAGATGTGCCCAGTTTAGGGTCTCCAAATAGAGAGTTGTATATATACATATATATTTCATGTGCAATATTTACAATATATTTATATTTACAATATATACAATATTGCAAAAATCCTAACAGAAACTATAACATTATTCTAAAGATTGCTGTTCATAGCAGGGATTATATCAGTTCTGTGTAGAAAGCTGTTTTTAGCAAATGTTAAGCAGTTCCTTTATATGTGTTTATTTACTTCCTATGGCAAAAACAAATAATACGTAAATATTATATTACATACAAATATAAATAAAGTCTTTATTATTTAGCAACTGTGATGTTTTTGTAAAGAAAATCTTTCACATAGAAAAAAATAAAAGTTGTTCTTGTTCTTGGTGGTAAATAGTATGGGAACCAGTGCAGTGCAATTCAATTTCAAAGAACTAAATATCACTAAAATTTGTTTGTTTGTTTATGTATGTATGTATGTATTTATTGAAACAGGGTCTCACTCTGTCACCCAGGCTAAAGCGCAATGGCACAATTACAACTCATTGCAGCCTCGACCTTCCATGCTCAAGCCACCCTCCCATCTCAGCCTCCCAAGTAGCTGAGTTTACAGGAATGCGCCACCACACCCAGCTAGTTTTTCTATTTTTTGCAGAGACAGGGTCTCACCATGTTGCCCAGGCTGGGCTTGAACTCCCAATCCCAATCAGATTACCTCAGATTGGGTAATCTGAGGTAATCTGCCCACCTCAGCCTCCCAAAGTACTAACTCTTATTAAAAGTTGTGATCAGAACAACTCTGTCCTTAGTTATATGGAAGTGACCTGCAGCAGGTGATGGAGAAGAATCAAAAGACTGACTAGGCAACTTTCAGTTACTTCATATGGATTTCACATTGGCGGAAAAGCAGGAACAAAAAGAATTCTTGATTCATGCACAGTTGATACCAGGAGACAATTTACTGGCCTTCATGAGATCCTCCCTGGAAGAGGATCAATATCAAGGGTGAATGAATCCTATTTCTTCACTTCCTGTTTGTTCAACCAGAAATTTCTACATATGTTGTTGTATTTGCCAGGACACTTCCAATTTCAAGTGACAAAAACTCAACTCAAACTAATTTAACACAAATGGGAATGTGCTGGCTCTTACAACTGAAAAGTTGAAAAGTTGGTTTCTACTTCAGGTATGGCTGGATCCAGGACATCAGATGATGTCCTTAAGATGCACTTGCTCTACCTTCATCTTCAGGCTCTGCTTCCCTCCTCCCTAAACAAAGTTTCTACACCGGGCAGTGCAAATTATCTCTGCAGCTTCATGTTTAAATGGTTCTTTGATTCTGCAATCTTCAGAATGACTCTCTCAGTGCAGCCCTGTATCAATGACTCTGAAATGACACTGAGTGCCCCTGCTTGGATTAGATGCCCACTACAGGACACATCACTATATTGGGGAGGATGAGGCATGACTGTCCAATCTGGCTGAAATGCTCAGTTGTCTGGGAAAATGACCATGTGTGTGACCACTCCACAGACACGAGAGGTTGGGATTTCCAACAGAAAGATGCTAGGCAGACAGAAGAGTTGCTTATGTCGTCAGATCAAGATCTGTGTGGAGTGTCCCCTCAACCACCCAAATCACAACCTGCCCATATATGGCCTAATCGTATGTTTGTTGTTGTTGTTCGTTTGTTTTGTTTTGTTTTGTTTCATTTGGACGGAGTCTTGCTCTGTTGCCCAGGCTGAGTGCAGTGGCATGATCTCAGCTCACTGCAATCTCCGCCTCCCAGGTTCAAGTGATTCTCCTGCCTCAGCCTCCTGAGTAAGTGGTATTACAGGCACACATCACCACGCCCAGCTAATTTTTGTGTTTTTAGTAGAGACGGGATTTCATCATGTTGGCCAGGCTGGTCTCAAGCTCTTGACCTTGTGATCCACCCCCTTTGGCCTCCCAAAGTGCTAGGATTACAGGTGTGAGCCACTGCGCCCGGCCCTAATCATATGTTTTTGAACAAAAGGCCTAAAAAGCTTCCTCCTAGGTTTCATTCAAAACTGAAACAAAACAAAGCAAAAAAAAAAAAAAAAAAAAAAAAAAAAAAATTCATGATTGAGGAAGCCGTGAGATTCCAGGCACTGTATTAAGTTTAAAGACTTCCAAATGTTCAACTTCTAATGAATGATTCACTTCACCTCAATGCCTCTGTTTTAGCAAAAAGTACCTGCTCTTTAAAACAGATTTACCTCTTCAGCTCAGATAGAAATTCTAAGATAGAATAATTTAAGAGCTAGAAAGGGCCAAATAACAGTTTTCATCAGGGAAATAAAACAATGCCAATTCCCTGGATTGGATACAACCCAAGAAAAGCCATTACCCAGCAGTGACATATGAAATATCTGCTTTGATTTCATGTGGGAGATTATTTAGCAATGTCAAGACAAAACATGCCAATTCCTGGCAGTTGTCAAAATGCCATTCTGAGTGTAACCCTGGCAAAAAAAAAGAATCCTCTCCCTCTGCAAATGTCACCAAGCTTCTGATGAAAAATGGATAAATTTGCTAGTTTGGGAGAATAAAGAAAAGACGGGAAGGAAGAAAAAGTTTCCCTTTAGGAGCAAACTAGAAGGAAAAGGAGGGAGGAAAGAAGAAAGAAAAGGAAGAAAAAAAGGGAGAGAAGCAGGGAAGGTAGAAGAGTGACCTTTTAGTCTACCCTTCAGATTTATGCTAAAAGTTTGCCAGGTCAGAAAACAGGCTTTGGAATTAAGGGAGATATGAGACCAAGGACCGGCCCTACCACTGAAGAATTACCTACACTTGGTAACTTCACCTTCATTTGTCTCAGTGTCTTCACTAGAAAAATGAAAAATAATAGTACAATTAATAATGGTTAAAATAAGCAACCTGGCCGGGCACGGTGGCTCACGCCTGTAATCCTAGCACTCTGGAAGGCTGAGTCGGGTGGATCACCTGAGGTCAGGAGTTCAAGACTAGCCTGGCCAACGTGGCGAAATCTTGTCTCTACTGAAAATACAAAAATTAGTTGGGCGTGGTGGCATTCACCTGTAATGCCAGCTATTAGGGAGGTTGAGGCAAGAGAATCACTTGAACCCGGGAGGCAGAGATCGCAGTCAGCCAATATTGTGCCATTACACTCCAGCCTGGGCGACAAGAGCGAAACTCCATTTCAAAAAAAAAAAAGAGAAGCAACTCATGTGCAGTACTGAGTCTGGTGCCAATCTGCAGACAGCACAGTAAATAAGATCTGGTATTATAGGCCTATGGAAACAGTATATCCTGGTGCTCCACGGAAAACATTGTCTTTATTTAAATTCATCGACTTAAAAATACCTAGACAGAAATTATGAATAGGCTATGCCTCTTTACTTCACAGAGAGAATGGCAAGTTTTGAATAAAAGCATACTCCCGTTTGACACATGGAAAATAGGAAAAGGCGTCTAAACAATCTTCGCATTATCAAGTCTGAACCTTTGCAGAACACTAGAGGTCCCTATTGGCACTCAATCCTCCAGCCCCAGTGATACAGAATTCAGTGACAATTTTCTGCCTCAGCCCCACTAGATGTCTCTTCAATAAAGTTCTAATACAATTAGTGCCCTGGCATTGATTCGATGCCTGGGAATCATTACATAGAAGGAACACAGTTTTAAATAATCAAACCATTTTCCTAAATGTGCATACATTCTAGAAGCCACCCTCCACTGCCACACGCATAATTAATACCAAAGATGTCTTTTGTTTTCCAGAACCATTGCCTGGTGTTAAGACGATATCAGGGAAAGGGAGCAAAGGTGACAAGGAAGTTATTTTGATTAATTGCGAACCTTAGCTGTTACTTGGAAGCCATGGGGGAGACGCCCTCCAAGAAATTAAAAATAAGGTTACTCTCTCGGAGTTAAATCACCAAATCAAAGGGAGTGCTAGCAACGTGGCTTTAATGGTCCACGTTCCAGTAAGCAGAAAAGTCAGGCTTTTGTCTTCTGCATAGCCAACTTCCTCAAAACACGAGGGAAGAGAATGCCTTTCTGAAGGAAGGCAATTTCCTCTAGTTGCATCTAATCAAAACTTTATTGTGTTGCTATTGGCTGCTGTTTTCCTCAGAAACATGGAATGACTGGGATGACACCTGATTCCCACCAGCTACCAGAACCACCTCCTTAGTTTTAACGGAGTGTTTCTTGACACCAACCACTTCAACCGCATTGCAGCATCCTGTGTTTAACAATCTTAAAAACTCACAAGCCCATCTGGCATTTCTAACTAGCATTTATCCATTTGTCTGAATGGATCAAAGATTGCCTCATGGGCATAATAACTGACCCGTAGGCAAAATGGTTGTGATGCCTGGCACAGGGGGGTATTCTGTTAGGGGAGTGAGAGAGTTGTGGACAGGGAAATCACGTAGCTCGGGAAGCCTCAAACTGCAAAGATATAGGCCGGGCGCGGTGGCTCAAGCCTGTAATCCCAGCACTTTGGGAGGCCAAGGCGGGCGGATCACAAGGTCAGGAGATCGAGACCATCCTGGCTAACTTGGTGAAACCTCGTCTCTACTAAAAAATATAAAAAACTAGCCGGGCGAGGTGGCGGGCGCCTGTAGTCCCAGCTACTCGGGAGGCTGAGGCAGGAGAATGGCGTGAACCTGGGAGGCGGAGCTTGCAGTGAACTGAGATCCGGCCACTGCACTCCAGCCTGGGAACAGAGCAAGACTCCGTCTCAACAACAACAACAAAAAACTGCAAAGATATAGTAGCAGGTATGGGCCAGGCGCAGAGAAGCTGAAGGGGTGCATGCGAGACCACAACATAGGCTGGTATTGTGTTTAAGAAATTTCAGAGTAAATGTCTTTAGGCAGGGGATTCACCCAAGTTAGCTACCGTTTCCACCATATTCCACTGCTTCCTATTGTCTTAGACCTGGGCTAATTTAATAACATGGAACATCTGGTCCCTTTGGCCTGAGTCAGAGCTTTTTTTTTTCAGGGAGGGTTTGCTAGAAAGTAAATGATTGGGACAATTAGAGAGATTAGAATAAGATCTGTAGATTTAGATAACACTGTCATAACAAGGTTCATTTACCAATTTTGATCATTGTACTGTGATTATGTAAGAAAATAGTTCTTATTTTTGGGAAATGAACTCAAGTATATAGGAGTAAAGGCATAAAGATAAAAATACAGATAACAATGTCTCATTCCAGATCTGCCAAATAAGGATTTCTAGAAGTAAGGCCCAGAAATCTGCATTTACCATGATCCCCAGGGAATTCCCGTGCACCTTCAAGTCCGAGAGGCACGGATCTGTAACACCTGCTGATGAATGACACCCATTTACCGGTAAAGAAAACGCTGGTCTTTGCTGCTCCCCTGGTTACCCTCAAAAGCCAGAGAGAAGGGAGGATGAAGAGAAGGTCAGCCTCTGCAGACATAGCTGTCATTTATAACTGCTGCTGTTTCCCAGTCAGCGAAAATGGAAAATGGACGGCTGTTACACCAACGTCACTCAAGTCCATCAAAGCAGTACTCCAGGTCCTCCTTTCCCATGTATTGCCTGAGTGTGGCACATTGCCCCCAGACAGACACAGGATGCTGCCCCCAGGCCAACACTTAGAGCTAGAACAGCGATTCTCAGCACACAGCTAGAAGGGAGTGTCGTTGCTGATTGCAAAAAACTGACTCAGCCTTTCAGTAAAAGTGCCTTAGGGAATGGAACTAGATTGTCCTGTCATAAACCAGTGAACCCAACATGTGAAGCAGAACCAAGCTTCCAGTGCTGAACAAGGGACTGCTCTAGTCACCAGGCACCATCCTTTCCCAAAGAAGGTTTCATAGAACACTAGCCTGGTAGATGATCTTGGCAAAAAGGAACCCATAATTAAGTAAGTTTTGAAAACACTGTATTTTGTTTCTCCCCTCTTGGAAACTGAAGATGCACATTCACATATTAAGTGCTCTGAAAAGTCATGCACTGAAAGAAAAACCAGTGTGACTCTTGTTTAGCTCAGTATTTCCTGAATATGTTCTTTGATGAGACTCCTTTTTCATTGAGTGCCTATTAATATTTTCTAGAATAAGGTTTCAAAGAAAAAAACTGAGGAAACACTATAGAGAAGAATGTATATTCAAAGGGGAAGTCACTTAGTTCCATAAATGGAATGTTAATTGGAGAAAGAATGGCAGTTGTGAAGCACATCTACAAGTATTGGCAGAGCCTCTGAAGGACTTGGGAAATGGAATTCCATTTCCTGCCAGGAAACTTCCTTAGGAATAAAGGGACTCTTTTGGTCCTGAACAGAAAGGGAGCAATATTCCTTGTCTGCATTAGAGTGGAATATTGGGATGATTAGCTACCAGAAGAGTCCTCTTTGATCTTTCCCACTTCTTCAACCCTGTATCCACTCCACCAGAAATCTTACCCTACATCCTCAGTCTCAATCTCCCACTTCCCGTGCTGCGACCTTGGCCCATTGCAGCCTTGACTTCCTGGGCTGCAGCAATCCTCCCACCCCAGCCTCCCAACTATCTGGGACCACAGGGAGGCACCACCACGCCTGGCTAATTTTTGTATTTGTTGTAGACACAGGGTTTCTCCATGTTGCCCAGGCTGGTCTCTAACTCCTGGGCTCAAGCAACCCACCCGCCTTCACCTCCCAAAGTGCTGGGATTACAGGCATGAGCCACTGCACCCAGCCTCAATCTCCCACTTCTTACACATCCACTGCCCCTTTGGCTCAAGTTACCTGGACTACTGCAATAGTCTACTCGCTGGTTTCCCTACTTTCACTTTTATTCTCCTGCTATGGTCTGAATATTTGTGTCCCACAAAAATTCATATGTTGAAATTCTAACCCTTAAGGTGATAGTATTAGGAGGTGGGGCCTTTGGGAGGTGACGAGGTCATGAGAGTGGCACCCTCATGACTGGGATTAGTGACCTTATAAAAGAGGCCCCAAAGAGAGCCCTGAGGTTGCAGCAAGAAGGCCACATCTGTGAACCATAAAGCCAGCCCTCATCGGACACTGAATTTGCCAGTGCCTTGATCTTGGACTTCACAGCCTCCAGAACTGTAAGAAATAAATGTCTGTTGTCTATAAGCCACACAGTCTGTGGTATTTTGTTATAACTGCCTAAACAGACTGACACACCTTCTAGTGTATTGTCCATATTGCAGCAAAGTGATCTTAGCACCTCGAATCTGATAAAATCACACTGTTTAAAACCTTCCAAAACCTGTCCTTTTTCATGGAGAAAACACAAAGATAACATAGGCCTGGCCTGGCATTTCCCTTCAAACTCATCTTGACTAATCTTCCACTCACCTGCGTGTTCCAGCCACACTCCTCTTCTCCTGGATTCTCTTTGCCTGGAATTCTCCTTCCCATCTCGATTTTGCCTATTTGCTCTTTAATATAGATCATGGTGATCTATGATGGTCATAGTGATCATAGATTCATCACAGAACACTGGCAAAAATCATTTCCTCCAGGACGACCTTCTTGATTCGACAGTCTAGGTTGGAGCTGCTCGAAGTGCAGTCCATACTTCGGTGCCAATCTACAAATTGTTTCCAATGTGATAAATGTTAAAATTGAGAAATAAGCATTTAGAAAGTTCTACAGTGTTTTAATATTACCATGACATCCAAGCACATGTTCAGTAGACTTGCCTTGTTGAACAGGGCAAAGAGCAGTTCAGGTGTTGTCAAACTCACATGGTCAGTCACATGTAGCACAATTTGTATGCTAGTATCAGTCCAGGCAGATTGAAGGGAAAAGTGGTCCTTCAGCACACAGAGTTAGAGATGCACTGGTCTAGGTCACATTGTCATGTTATACAGTCACAGCACCATGTACCTTCTTTTCAAAGCATCTATCACAGTTGGTAATTTTATGTATTTTTTGTGAACTTTTTTCTTACTGTCTGTCTCCCACACAAGACACCTAGCTTCCTGACAGCAAGGACCATCCAGGCTTGTTGCTGCTCAATGTCAAATCCTTCTAGTCCAGCACAGTACCTGGGACATAGTTGGTGCTTAAACAGTGTGACTCATAAATAAGTGGAAAGCGTATAAGTAGTGAGCCTTGTTGTCAATTTGAATACTGTATCACCCCAATGCCATTCTTAGCATTTACTGAGTTACCTGCAGCTTATATGTGAGGATAAGGGTGAGCAATGAGACAGAGATGAGAGAATAATTATTCCATTTTATGAACTCAACCAGACCCTTTCAGATCACATTTCAACGACATAATAGGTATAAAATGAGTAGTGAACAACGATGTTTTAAGGGTACAAAGGAACGCTTTGTCTTTGATAACCCATATCTATGACCTATTGTCACACATCACGGGTATTTGGTTTTATTTGATGTTTATATTTGACTCTAATTAAGAAACATCATAAAATTTCATGACCCTCCCAGCAACAGAGCTCATGCCAGCTTTCGGTGGTGGTGTGTTTCCTCGCCCAGTTCTACCCTCCATGCCTTTGTTCACAGCTGTTTTGCTGATAAAATGGAGAGAAAGAGAGCTGGTATTAAGCTGTCAGCTTGCTTCTGGCAGCTGCTGGACCTCAGAGCATAATTTCCTCCCTGGTGGGTTATCAAAATCAAACACCCTCGACTAATCAGAATTTCAAAGGAAGCAGATATCCAGTTGAATTTAAGAGGATTATTCCAAAATGGCTCTGAGTAGGACATTGGACTTTTGCCCCCCTAACTATTTGCTCAAACAGGCATTAGAGGCAGCTGGAATATTGAACTTTTTCCAGGAAAGAGAAGAAATTTTAATATAGTGAAAAGAGCAATGGATGGTGTTAGCAAGTCTTAGCCCTGCTCTGGGAAAGGTACCTAATCTCCCTGGTTTGATTTCCTCATACGTTGAAAAGGTGAATTGGGCCAGATGACCTCTTGATCTCTTCTAGCTCTGAAATTATGGAAATGAATGATTCAGTTCCTAGACAGAGGCTTCAAGAATGCTAAGGAGCTGAGTATCTGTTCCCAGATGACAAAGTTGGCAAAGTTTATAGAGGACTTAGATAAAGGTCTTTCTGTTCACTACTCCTTCAGTTTAATCCTTCTTCTGAAAGACAGTACAGTATTTACCTTCTGCCTAGTATTGTGAACATGAATTTGTTTATACAATCTCATGACTCTGAGATCTAACTCTAATTCCATAAACAGAAGTGTAGATACTAATGGTATTCCCAAAAACATCATGCTTGGTGAAAATGTTCTAGGATCAAATACATTTCTTTCTTTTTTTTTTCTTTGAGACAGAGTTTCACTGTTGTTGCCAAGGCTAGAGTGTAATGGCATTATGTCAGCTCACTGCAACCTCTGCCTCCCAGGTTCAAGCGATTCTCCTGCCTCAGCCCCCTGAGTAGCTGAGATTACAGGCATGTGCCACCACGCCCAGCTAATTTTGTATTTTTAGTAGAGACACGGTTCCTCCATGTTAGTCAGGCTGGTCTTGAACTCCCAACCTTAGGTAATCAGCCCGCCTCGGCCTCCCAGAGTGCTGGGATTACAGGCATGAGCCACCGCGCCTGGCTGGATCAAATATATTTCTGAAATGCTGTACTCAATATCCTCTCCTTAATGTTTCACATTGCAGAAGGGAGCATTAAAGCCTAGAAAGTCAAACGCTAAAGAAAGCCTACTTAACTTTGCTTGCCCTAGCATTTCTCAGCGTTGAAGTCTTTTTTCTCTGGAACATTTATTTTTATTTTTATTTATTTATAGGGATTGATTTTTGCTTGTAAGTCAGCTGGAAGGTTCTGCTGATTGGAGTCTGGCTCCGGGAGTAGGAGCTGGGCTTGTTCAAGTGGCTGTGCTCAGGGCCTTTCTCGGTGCCAGAACCTTGGTGAGTGCAAAAGTTGCTTGTCGATGAGTATGGCTCTACCCACCAAATTGGAAGAACACGATCTGCCAATGAAGAGAATGCCACTAGCATATAAAGAGGGACGAAGATAATTATTAAGGAGTCCTAACTATAACTTTGAGCTTGAATCCAAATATGCCTGAAGTCTTCCATCCTGGGCTTCCCAGTAACAGAAACTAAAAACCTCCCATTGTGTTTAATATAGTCTTAATTGGGCTGTGCCACTTACAACCCAAAGAGTTCTGACCAATACATCCATGTTAACTGTGGACCTTTAAAAAATAAATATCCATTGATGATTTAATCAAAGAGATATTCTTTTAAGGGGGAATTTAGGAAGATTAGTTTTCACAAACTGTTTGGGAGAGATAATAAACTGCTGAGATGAAGTCCAGCTGGCAAGGATTTCATAATTTAGTTCCTGAGGATAAAAGGAAGGAAAATCCCATTTTCCTGCACCACCGCTGATATTCAGTTGGTTCACACTGGTACAGCCATGCTGGTTATTTAATGCCAGCATCCATTCTGATAAGTGGTATCCACATCTTCTAATTGTTACGTATTTTGATTATCACTGCTGTCCATATCTACGCTGCAACATATTTTCAACAAAGTGAAATTGGCTAGGAATATTTTAGAATTCTGCTTTCTGTCTACCTGTGATGTGTAACCTCAATTTCTTTCACCTTGGATATCAAGATGCAACAGAATAAATTTGTCTGCAGCCTGGATGAACTTCCTCCCCACGAGAGGGACTGACTTTCCTCAATCTTCTCTTTTAACCCGGTCATGCTGAAATCATCAGAGCAGAGCCAGGCAGAATGCAAATGGCAGTAACATCCAGACTCTCATAGACACTGACCGGAAGCTGACCTCTGGCCATAGATGCCAGAAGTAGGAAGGCAAGGAAGGGACTAAGGAGAGGCCATCAAGAAAATGAAGGTACGATAAACTGCAAAAATTGCACTGGCAATGCATGATGTACCACTGAGTCAACGTATATTTCCAACAAAATCCTGGAGGATAAGCCCGCAGAACACACAGACTAAAAAGATGGCAGCTCCCCACCCCAAAACACCTTCCCTGCCCACCAGCCTCTGCTCAAAATTCCACCACACTCAACTCGATTATTTTATCTAAGGAAAGAATCAAGCAGATGAACTATGATTGAAGCTTATTTTATAATAGCAACCATTTAAAAACAACCTCCATGTTCAAACTTAGTCTGCTTTCCCTGACTGGCTAAATTATGATGTGCCCATACAATGGTGAGGCAGGAGAACAGGATCTGGAGGCAGGGAACCTAAGATCGATTTGGGACTAAGTCAAAAGGAAAACCCCAACTTTCCACAACTAAAAAACAAAAGTGCAGAAGGCTACTCCCTTTGTAAACCCTCCACCCACTTTTTCTGCCTGGCAGATGGAAAATTGAACATATCTCTGATTGGTTGCAGAAAGCACAGGACTATAACTTTTGTAACTTCACTTCAGCCTCTGATTGTGGGCCACACTTCATTTACATAGGGTGTACACCAAGTAACCAGTGGGAAACCTCTAGAGGGTATTTTAACCCCAGACAATTCTGTAACCAGGCTTTTGAGCCCCTATGCTCGACCAGCACCCACCCTGTGGAGTATACTTCCATTTTCAATAAATCTCTGCTTTTGTTGCTTCATTCTTTCCTTGCTTTGTTTGTGTGTTTTGTCCAATTCTTTGTTCAAGATGCCAAGAACCTGGACACCCTTCGCCAGCGACAATGGAATACTGTAATTCCATTGAGCCCAGACAGTGTCACGGGCCACTCCTACCTACATGGGATCCTGGGACACTCATAGGTTTAGTTGAGACTATTACTATCTTGAACAAAGTCAGAGTTCTCCTCATCAGAAAGAAGTAGAAATGACAACTCGCTGCATCTGCCGCACAACTTTAATATCCTGCAATATGAGATTGTTTGAGAAACGAATGTACAACCACATGATGGAACTCTCTACGGATGTCTGATGCTAGAGAAAGGATAAAGGGGAAAATTATATGGTAAATGTTCTAGATATTTTAAATGAAAAAAGTATTTTCATTTAAAAATGAAAAAGTTGAAAAAATGTAACTAATATGATCACATGTGTGTATATGTTTGCATATGGATGGGTGTGTATGTATCTCCTAGTACATGCATAGAAAATCTGTGGAAGAGGCTGGGCGCGGTGGCTCACGCCTGTAATCCCAGAGCTTTGGGAGGTTGAGGCGGGCAGATCACGAGGTCAGGAGATCGAGACCATCCTGGCTAACACCATGAAACGCCATCTCTACTAAAAATACAAAAAAATTAGCCGGGCATGGTAGCGGGCACCTGTAATCCCAGCTACTCGGGAGGCTGAGGCAGGAGAATTACTTGAACCCGGAGGTGGAGGTTGCAGTGAGCCGAGATCCTGCCACTGCACTCCAGCCTGGCCACAGAGCAAGACTCCATCTCAAGAAAAAAGAAAAAAAGAAAAAGAAAAGAAAATCTGTAGAAGAATACATAAGAAAGCATTATTGGTAGTTATTTCTGAAAGATAAGACTGAGAAGGAACATGACATTTACTTTTCACTTCAATCCACAGTATTTCTCTTGTCAATAGAATCAGAGAATTTATTGGTATAAAAATACCCAGGGCTCTACTGTGGTAATTTGGAAATTTGTTTCCAGATAGGTCTAAATACAAAACACTCTGGAAAAAGCTGCCTCAATCCTGTCCTCAGGACCCTCAGCAAGGGGCCTGTTAGCCACGATTCCACTTTAGCAAAGAAGCACCATCAGAAGAAAAAAACCACGCACCAGCCAGGACTCTACCTGAGAGAGAAGCCCACCAAAGGCTTTAGAGGGTAACACAGCAGTTGCTCTCCAGGTTACTTTTTTCTCCAAGGTAAGGAATACACTCCTAAATGTTCCTAAACTCATTTTGCTAATCTGATTTATTGTCATAAACCTCAATAAAAGTCCTCCTTTGTATTTAAGTTAAAACTCTCTATGTAACCTATAATTCTAGTTCTATCAGGCTCACAGAAGGTTGGTCACCATCCTCCCTACTGTAATTAAACACTCAAATGCCTCCTAAGGACTGGAGAAATTAAACCTATATATCTAGGACCCAGGAGCCAAAACCATAACAGCTCAGACAAAAGCTTGAGTGTTTTTTTTAAGTTTGTATTTTATATTAACAATTTGTGAGCATTTTACACTCTGCTCCATGATATAGCTATAACTGATTCCCACTAAAATAATTTCTTCCTCTCCGCCTCTCTTCTGGAATATTTGACTAAATTGATATTCCAGGAAGATGTGTCCTGTTTTCGCAAAGGCCACCCCCAACACTGTATTCCCTCATATGACCTCATCCCTCAGGCTTTTCTACTTTTAAGTCAACCATTTCTAATTATCTTAACCCGTAGACATAAGTCCCAATTTTTCAATCCTTTAAATGTTCGCATCATTTTCCTCCAAAGCCTATTTTGTGTATCACTAACTCTAAAGTAATATGCTCTAAAATTCACTGCAGTACTCCAATGAGATGCTGTTGGAAAGGGTCTCAATTTATGCCCCCACTTTCTCTCCCCTCATATTCGTACACCTACCATTTATTTGTAACTCTGTACTTCCTGGAAGGAAGAACACATTCAATAATCAAGCCAACTAGTACTGCTGAGGCTTTCTACTAAAGACTTGTAGATCTTTGCACAGAGCACAGCAGGACCGATTAGTATGCCAGGGTGAAGACACTGAAAAAATACACTAGCAAAGTCCAAGGGAAGTTGTAAGAGATTGTGTGAGGTTGAGAATAGAAAATGGGTTCATCAATTAAGAAGAGACACAGGAAATTGTGCAAGTATATGCATAAAGTGAACAGCCAAATGGTGAGTTTCACCCCATGTAACACCCAGCATCTGTCCCGCTTTGAAGCCCTTACCCTTAAGCAGGCTGGCCTGCCCAGCGGTTCACACAGCCTCAGTGAGAGGGCATGCCAAGAAGTCTGCTTTGTTCCCTGGCCAATGCTGGACCTTCCTGCCGAGACATGCCTCACACTCATATTTCCCAGCCTGTTTTAATGACGCCAGCTCTCAGCTTCTCGGCTCCTGTCTCTGACTTTGCTCCTCTGTCGAATGCCTGATATTATTGTGTCTCTGGGACTAAGCCTTGGTTCCCTGAAATTGCATTCACCACAAACTACATGTGCTTTTAGCTGCTCTGGAGAACATCCCACCATTATGTAGCACATCCTCTGGACAAAACCCCGGTTGGACCCAGCCAGTAAGACTGAAGTTACTGCTGGGATAATCCCAGTTGCTGAAGAGGAAAACTATGTTTATCTATGCATACTAATATGACTGAAAAAACATTTTCTTTATTAATCTATGGAGAACAATGTCCCTAACACAGTCTGGGACAAAAATCACTTTACAAGGTTCTTTACAACCTTCTTCTGAGGAAAAAAAAAAAAAGACCATTCCTGAATAGAAATGCTGAAGCAATGTTATGATAAACTTCAATTAGATTAAGACCCCTTTTGAGAACTTACTCCCCATATCTTCAGCTGCGTGTCTGTCAGGAACCTGATGGTATTGAAACAGATGTAGCATTTATTATATTCAGTGAACACAGATGATCTAATCATAGCTAACCACTCTCTTTTTCTATAAAATGTCCTTACCCAAAGTAAATCTTTGGGTTTTGTTGGTGTTTGTTTTGTTTTTGAGAGAGGGTCTCACTCTGTCACCCAGGCTGGAGTGCAGTGGTACAATCATGGCTTGGCTTACTGTAACCTCAACCTCCTGGGGCTCAGGTGATCCTCCCACCTCAGCCTCCCGAGTAGCTGGGACCACAGATGCACACCATCACACCTGGCTAATTTTTTTTTTT